>NC_089268.1:28030599-28352474 GCF_963930625.1 Muntiacus reevesi | reverse complement strand
AAGAGGGCTGGGCCCCTGATCCCAGCTGTGGCTATCAAGTTCCTTCCTGAGGACATTGGAATCGATGTGGGGCATCACGCCACTAAAGCCCTCTTGTCCTGGGGCTAGACCCATATTCTGTGGAGTCTAAGCCCCAAAGCAGTCCTCTGCCGCCTGCACCTGGGAGCACAAGCAGCTTGACTGCAGTGGGAGGAGAGGACTGCAGACAATGAGAGGGAGGGGACTTCCCTGGTGGTCCAGTGGTTAAGAATCCACCTGCCAATGAAGAAGAAACGGGTTGGATCCCTGGTCTGGGAAGATCACACATGCTGTGAAGCAACCAGGCCTGTGGGCCCCAAGGACTGAGCCTGAGTTCTAGAGCCCACGAGCCTCAACTACTGAAGCCCACATGCCTAGAGCCTGCACTTCACAACAAGAGAAGCCACTGCAATGAGAAGCCCGAGCATCACAGCTAGAGAGTACCCTCTGCTTACCGCAACTAGAGAAAGCCCAGGCATGGCAATGCAGGCCCATTGCAGCCAATAATAATAAACAAATTAGAGGAGGAACGAAGCATGAGGAAGCAGCCATGTCTCTGGGCTCTTTAGTTCACAATCCCTGGCTTTCTAAGGCCAAGAAGGTCTCTTCTACTTGCCTGCTCTTGGATTTTGTGAGATATCCCTGTATTTGTATAATAATTCTTACTTTTGGTTCAAACTATCTCAAGTGGGTCTCTTGTCCTTGCGTGCAAAGAGCGTCAGGTACAGGGTAAGAGATCCAAACTGGGGAATCATTAAATTCTTCATCTTCAAGTTTTGAGCATAAAAAGAGGCTTATTACTGATGACCCTTGGACTATAGGTATAATCTGGGATAACACATGCAAACCAGGACATGTGGTTCCCCTATCTGTAAGTTAAGAGAAAAAACCACATCACTTTGATCTCATTTCGTGCTTCAAAGGCCATCTGGGAGGGCATATTAGGCATGGGTTGTCATTCTTCTCTCAGACAAACCCCGTGGCAGGAAGCTGGTCCAAGGTGGCTGTGGGTGTGGGGTGGGGGTGGAGTAGGGGTGGGAGAGGCCTCAGGGACATGTTTTCCTGAACAGCTGACAGAAAGCTGATTCTGGCTGTTGAGGAAGGTCAGGGTTGTGTTTCCTTTCCTTTCCTCTTGATAGATGAGTGGGAAAAGGCCTGCTCTTTGATATTGGATTTTCGAAGGCCAAGAGGATGGATGCCATTGCAGGAATGTACTGTTTTGTGGGCGGGACAGTGGGCAAGGACCTGAGGGAAGGAGTCAAGGGAGGCTTCAGAACAGCCCAAGTAGCCAGATGGCTGGAGGTGTGGAGAGCTATAAGTGGCGGGGCCAGGGCCTCTGCCTGGGTCTCCAGCCATGGTCCTCGCAGGGCTGCTACTGCTGCTCACCCTGCTAGCCGGCGCTCACCTGCTGTGGGGCTGCTGGAAGCTCAGAAACCTCCACCTCCCATCCCTGGCCCCTGGCTTCCTGCACCTGCTGCAGCCCAACCTCCCCATTCATCTGCTGAGCCTGACTCAGAAACTCGGGCCTGTCTACAGGCTTCGCCTTGGGCTGCAAGGTGAGGGTCTGCTTCCTTCCTGACCCACAACAGTGAGGAGGGTTGGGGGTGTCCTTTCCTGCTGACTTCCTGCTTTTCCTACCACTCCCCCGGCCAGAGGTTGTGGTGCTGAACTCCAAGAGGACCATCGAGGAGGCTATGATCAGGAAGTGGGTGGATTTTGCCGGCAGACCCCGGATACCATCCTGTAAGGGGTTGCTTGAGGGGAGAAGCAGGTCTTTGGGAGGCAAGGGAGGTCAGATCTGTGCCTTCCCTGGTCAAGTCGACCCTCCCACCCCCAACCCCTACTCGCAGACAAGCTGGTGTCTCAGCGCTGCCAGGACATCTCTCTGGGGGACTATTCTCTGCTCTGGAAGGCCCACAAGAAACTCACCCGCTCAGCCTTGCTGCTGGGCACCCATAGTTCACTGGAGCCCTGGGTGGAGCAGCTGACCCAGGAGTTCTGCGAGGTGAGCCTGGGCTCCCACAGTCAGCCCAGGTCAGCTTCACCCCTCCTAGAAATCCCTCTAGTTTTTTCACTTATATTACCTGAAGCATGTGGCATCTAGTTCCCTGACCAGGGATGGAACCTGGGTCCCCTGCATTAGGAGCAGAGACTCTTAGCCTCTTGACCACCAGGGTCATCCCAGGTCCCTATTTAGTTCATGCTCTTTCTCTTCAGCGCATGAGAGTCCAGGCCAGTGCCCCCGTGACCATCCAGAAGGAATTCTCTCTCCTCACCTGCAGCATCATCTGTTACCTCACTTTTGGAGATAAGGTCAAGGCTCTCTTGCCCTCACATGTGCCTGCCCCCCTCCCCCTGCCCCCCGCAACCTCTCCCTAGATCCTCTCCTGGTTCTGCACTGAAAGGATTTCCTCCTTTTCTGGCAGGAGGACACCTTAGTACATGCCTTTCACGACTGTGTTCAGGACTTGATGAAGACCTGGGACCACTGGTCCATCCAGATTTTGGACCTGGTTCCTTTTCTCAGGGTGAGGAGGCGCAGCCCCGACATGCCTGGTCCTGGGAGAAAGGGTGGGGATGGGGTACAGGCTTCCTTGCCAGCAGCTACACCTTCTTACTCTCTGCCCCAGTTCTTCTCCAACCCTGGGCTCTGGAGGCTGAAGCAGGCCGTAGAGAACAGGGACCACATGGTGGAGAAGCAGCTGAGGCGCCACAAGGTGGGAAATGCATGTGGACGGGGCTCCTCCCCAGCCGGCAGCAGTGACGCTGCTGCCTAGAGCCAGGCAGCTCCTGGGCCATCCCCGCAGTCCTGGACTGTCGGCACCCTCTCAACACGCTCCCCAAGCCAGGCACTCAGGCCGGCTCCTCCTCCCCTCCCCAGGAGAGCATGGTGGCTGGCCAGTGGAGGGATATGCTGGACTACATGCTCCAGGGGGTAGGCAGGCAAAGAGTAGAAGAGGGCCCGGGACAGCTCCTGGAAGGACACGTGCACATGTCTGTGGTGGATCTCTTCATCGGGGGCACTGAAACCACGGCGAGCACCCTCTCCTGGGCTGTGGCGTTCCTACTTCACCACCCTGAGGTATGCCCTGGAGGCAGGCTAGAGATCCTTCCTGGCAGCCTGGCCAGGGTGGCGGGAACCTAACTCACTGATGGGAATGCAGGCTGTGTTGTGGGGTAGGACTGGGGTGGGTCAGTGGGGTTGGCATGGGTTCTCCTACTTGGCACATGGTCTCACGTGCAATCCTTCATGGAGTGGTGGAAGCTTGGGTTTCCATGGTGGCTCAGATGGTAAAGAATCTGCCTGCAATGCAGGAGACTCAGGTTCCACCCCTGGGTTGGGAAGATGCCCTGGAAGAGGGATTGGCAACCCACTCTAGTACTCTTGCCTGGAGAATTCCATGGACAGAGGAGTCTGGAGGGTTACAGTCCATGGGCTCTGAAAGAGTCAGACATGACTGAGTGACTCAACACACACACACACACAGATACATAGACACACACAATGGAGGCTGGCAGCTGAGGGCTGGCCACTGATAGGACTTGGGCTCCATTTCTCAGATTCAGCAACACCTTCAGGAGAAGATGGATCTCGAGCTGGGCCCCAGAGCCTCAAACCCTGGAGCCACATAAAAGGATGGCTCTCATCTGCCCTTGCTAAATGCTATCTACCATTGCAGAGTTGCTGCCCCTGGCCTTGACACACACTGCCTACCAGGTGACTCCAGAGGCCTAGGGATGAACAGCCAAGACACCAGCAGGTTCCCGGAGGGCCTCTCACTTAACCCTAACCCTCAGCACCTTCGGCTACGACATCAATGAGGGCATGCATGGTCGTTATCCCCAACCTCCAAGGTGCCCACCTGGACGAGACCGTCTGGCAGCAGCCACACGAGTTTTGGCTGGGTGCGTGCTGGGGCGGGTGCCCGCGGTGGCGGGTGGAGGTGAAGCCGGGGGCCAGAGGCCGTCGGCCCCTGAGCCCAGATCGGTCCTTCTGCCCGCAGACCGCTTCCTGGAGCCAGGCGCGAACCCCAGCGCGCTGGCGTTTGGCTGTGGGGCGCGCGTGTGCCTGGGCGAGTCGCTGGCGCGCCTGGAGATCTTCGTGGTGCTCCTGCGACTGCTGCAGGCCTTCACGCTGCTGCCGCCGCCCGTGGGCGCCCTGCCGTCGCTGCAGCCGGATCCCTACTGCGGCGTCAACCTCAAGGTCCAGCCTTTCCAGGTGCGGCTGCTGCCCCGGGGGGGTGGAAGACAGGGCCTGGGAGAGCGCCAGTGCCCAGTGATGGGGGAGGAGTGGGGGGGAGGACTCGGCCAGTCATGTGCCTCGGTGTCTCCTTTTATTGCTCCCGTACAAACCCCTGCCCTCCCCCCTGTAAACATGGTGCTGTGAGATCGTGGGTGAGGGGTCTCACGCCCAGCACACTGGCAGAAAGCCGCAGAGCACAACATGGAGAATAGTTTGCTTTTATGTGGTGCCCCATAAAACACAGAACTTTTGTGCTCTGGAGAAAAGCAGAGGGGCGTTAGGGCACTTGCCCTCTCTCTCCCTCCCAGGCAATGGACCCACAGGACTCCCTTGCCACCCCTCACTGCCACCTACCCCAACCCTCCCGAGTGTCCCCAGCATCTCACCAGGGTTGTAGTAGTCATACAGGACGGCCCTGGCTGGCTGTACCAGCCCCATGGGCACCTCCTGCACAGATCCAAAGCCTACGCACTCCCAGGAGGTGGGAACCTGGCATGGGGAGGGGGGCGATGGGTAGAGGGAAGTCAGGGACCCACCTCTGGGCCCTGAGCCCTCATAAACCGCTATGATGGATTTGCTTGACCTGTTGGATTCTGGTCGGTCTTATCTTCAGTGTCCTTTATGTTTTCTTACCTTCCAGCCTCGGGATTTCTCAAAACTGTTCCCCAAGTTCTCTGTTGACTTCACTGACCACATGGTGACCTCACCCCAGTCTCTTGTCCTGGCACCTTCACAGAGGCTCACTTCATGGACACATTCTTCACAATGCTCTCCTTACCCTCAGGGCTAGCTTCCAGATCACCCCTGATTCTGACCTGGTCATTTCTGACCTTCCTGCTTTGTCCCTCCCAGAGGCACAGTCCCTGGCACAGGCCCTTCCCCTTCTCTGTGCTCCCCAGGGCGGTCTCATCATTCCCCAAACTCTGCAGGTGGGCAGTTTCTCCCAAATGTTCAGCCTTTTTCTTGTATTGGGACTTTTACAGGATGTATTAAACTCTCCCGATTCCGTCTGCTTGCCCTCCAAACCCACTCGCCCTCTCAATAGCCTCAATGATACAGCTAAGGCCTCCCTTTTCTGCTTGGTAACAGCAAGTGCTAGCCTTCTGCTTGCCCTCTGTGACTCTGCCACTCATGTCTAGGCCCAGATCCCTCTCCTCATGCCCACACTGCTCCAGTCCAGCCTGGTATCCCATGTGAGTTTCCTTCCTAAGCTGCACGGTGAGCTCCCCGACTTGACATCTTCCTCATTTTCCACTGTGTTCAACCAGAATCCTCTGCCTGGCTTCTCAAGCCAACAGGGTCTGCTCTGCACACACTGCTCAGGGAGGGTCTCCCTGACCCACAAATAACTGGCCAGTTGTATCTCAGTCTTAACACGCCTGATGAGTGGTATCACAGTATTAACATGCCTTTTTCACATTTTTCTCCAAGAGGTTACAGTAAATGTTCAAAAAAAGATAAAATACACATTTATATCAAAAACAACAAAAAAAGAGAAGGTCAGTGAAAAAGAAGCAGTCCCTCAACTTGAATACATTCAGCTTTATGAAAGGCTCTCTCTCAGCCCTCCCCGGCTGACTGGCACTGGACCCCAAGACACAGAAGGGGCTCAGCCCCACCTCCCTGCAGGTAGCAGGGAACCTCCCTGGCCAAGGCTCTGACCCCTCCTGTCCTGTCTCCCTGCTCACACCACAAGTTCTCTCCCAGAGCAGTAGCTGCTGATACACCTGCCTCCTGGAGACCTCCTAACACGAGCTCAGGAAGCGCAGCGCCAGCTCGGCGCCCCCCTGTCACCCTCCTTGCTCACCGAGTCGAAGTACAGCAGGACGTGGGGACCCTCGGTCTCAAAGTGGCTCACGTAACGGTCGGGGAGGAAGGTCAGCTGTGGGGAACGGGAGCCAGGAGTCACACGGAGGAAGCCCCGGCCGCCCTGCACATCACAGGGCTCAGCAACTGGGGTTACCGCGGGGATGGGGCCGGGCTCCTGGGGCACAAGCGGCCCTCTGGGTGGCTGGTCACACCTTCTCCAGGTCAGCCCGCAGGGCGTGGAATCCACTCAGGAGGGTGATGTCCGCAATGGCCATGCCCGACAGCCCCACCTTGCCAGTCCGCCTGTGGAGACACGTGCCTGTTGCCTGGGTCCCCCCACGCCTGGTGCCAGGCTGTAGACACCCGGCCCCAACCTCGGCCCTGCGTCCCTCTCCCAGCCCAGCAGCACCCACATGCCCAGGGCCACCCCAGGGTTTACTGTATACAACCTGGATTCCAGTTCCTTGGCCACCTTGGCGGCCTCCATCTTACAGCAGTTCCTCCACTTGTCAAACAGGTTTAGTTAGGGGTGTCACGGGCCAGGAGTGGGCCTCGGGGTCATCCCCCGCTGGAGAGTCCTCATACTCGTATTCCTGGTAGTCCTCCTCAGCCTCCACTGCCAGGGGACAGCACTGTGGCTCAGCCCTGGCACCAGCCCCTCAGAGACCCACAGCCTGTGACCCCAACACTCACTTGTGTACTCGACGTGGCCCACGACCATCACTTTAATCTGAAGATCCTGGCAGGTCGTGTTCGTCATGTCCATAACACTGTAGCTGCGAAGAACCTGGCTCCAAAGGGGCAGGAAGGGGACATGGGGACACTTAGGGCCACAGACCTCTCTCCAGAGCCACAAGGAAAGCCTCTGGATCCCTTAGCTCCTGGGCTAAGAGCTTCGAGGCTTTCTGCCCTTTCCTATCCACCAGTCCTGAAATACAAATAGGCTGAGGTGTTGGGTGAGACAGAGAGCAGAGCAGGGTCCGGTCTGGGGGCAAACACTGTACACATACACCGAAGAGGCTACAATGAAAAGTTCAGGAACGGCTGCCAGGCGAAGCCTGAAGGAGGAGAGTGAGTGTGTCACTGAGGACAAGAAGCAGCTGAAGGACATTTAGGGCCCGGAGATGTGTGTAGATGGAAGGATCTGTTCTGCTGGGGAGGTGACTGGGCTGGGGCGAAGGCAGAAGAGGAGTTACTGGGTTCATGAGGACAGGCTTTGGATGGAGCAGGGGGCACTAAGACAGCCCCCGGAGGGGCAGCTGGGCTCCTGTATGGAAGGGACGCTGTCAGTCAGACAAGGAGCCACAGGAGGAGGAGGGGGTTTGGGGCACGCCATGTCAGCAATGCTCAGAGCTCAGGGGAGATGCTTGACTTGAGATGCCAAGTGTTTGAGCATCAGCACTGAGGGCCGAAGGGGACAACAGGTCCCTAGTGAGGGAGGAGAGCAGAGTGAGGGGCACGTGCCCAGGACAGAGCACAGAGAACTGCAACCCAGGGGTCTCCTCCTCCTTCCCAGACCATGAGCTCTGCCTGCAGGTCTCCCACTCAACACCCCGGCTTCACCCTGATCGCCCTGGCCGCCCAGTGCCACCAACGCTCACCTTCAACGTTCCTTTGCTGTTTCCTCCCACCTCCACGTTAATCTTGCTTCCCAGGGAAAACTGTCACAAGCAGAAAAGGGAAAGAGATGTCAGAAGGGCACACTGTTGCTTCAACTTACCTCCTCCACCAAAACACCTCCACCTCCACTCCCCACCTCACTTTTCAACACTTTCTACCTTCACCCGCATTCTCTCTCCATCATCTCCTAAACCCTCTGTAGATGCTGCGTGAATCATTTTCAGATCAGATAAATGAAGCTCACAGCTGGGTGACTTGCTACAGATCACAGAGCCAGTAAGTCTTCCTACAGAGTTATCAGAAAGAGGGGCTGTGGGGATTCATCAGGAGTGACAGAGAGGGATGGCTTCTGGTCAGGCCGAGGGAAGCCCAGATGTCCCGACATCAGGTGAAGGAATGATTCACCTGCAGCATCTCCTCCAGCCTGTGAACTTGGTGGTTGGTTAGCTGCAACACATGGGACTTGAGCCCACTGCGGCCCAAGGAGCTGAGGGTCACGTTGAGCCCCTTCTCTTTGGTGGTGTGGGACACGATCCAGTATGCAGACAGGGCATCCAGAGCCATAACAGTGTTCTGGGGAACATGGGCCAGGACTCAGGTACTCAGTCTCAAGACCAGCCACCCTAGAACCCCAGGACAGCCTCTACCTGGGTGCTGGGGAATCCCCCATGGAAGCTGCCCTGGCGGGTCAGCCAGGATGCAGCCTGGTCAGCCAACTCAGCCTTGCCCTCCCATAGCAGCAGGTGTAACAGGCCGTAGGCCGTGGTTTCAATCCACAGGGCCGGGGCCTGGGGAATGGGGTCTGCTGGGCTGTGAGGAGCCAGAGTGGGTGACAGGACGTTGCTTGGAGAAGTGGTGACTGAGCCCCATAAAGCTTATCTGGGTAAAAGGAGACCCACAGGTGAACGGGGGAGAATCTTAGTTGTCTGGGCCTTTGACGCTGCCCCTTTAGTCTCTCCTGATTTCCCAGTCACCCCTGCGTCTGCTCTGATTTCTTCCGAGAGCCTCCATTCGTTCCATTTCTCCCTTTGGACACACTCGGGGGTCTCAAGCTCTCCCAAGCCCCAGTTCACTGCCAGGACCCCCTCACCACCAATGTCCTGGGCCATGGCCATGAGGTTGTTGTGGGCAACACTCCGCAGGTGTTCGGGGGCCTCAGTCAGCGACAGGGCGTAGGCCGTGATGGCGGAGGCGTGAGAGCCCAGGAGCCCAGAAGTTACTTTCGCCCCCAAGAAGGTGTTTGCTCTTGAGATGGAATTTTCCTGGAAGAAAGTGGGAGGTGAAGGTCTGTGGACTGGCTTCCTGAGGAGAAAGGGGATCAGCAAAGGGCTAACACGCGAGTGCCTTACCACTCTTCTCAACTGCTCTGAATTCTTGTCTGGGAAGACCGCCAGCCCGTGGTGAAGGGCGATGACCACGAAGGCTGTGAGCGCCACAGTCTCATCGCTTCCCACTAAGCCTCCCTAGTTGAAGTGGGGAGAAAAGGAGGCACCAACCACGAGTGTGGAGGGGCAGGGCGACTCATCCCTCCTATGCCCTTGGCCCAGCCTCCCAGCCCCATACCTGCATCTCCCTGTGGATTACAGGACAGGCGTCGTGGAATGAGCCATCATCCCGTTGCTGGGACAGCAGCCACATGGCCGTCTCCTGCAGCTTTTCAGGAGAGCCGCCCACCTGATCCTGGGCCAAACTCAGTATCCTTAGCACAAAGGCCGTGAGCCTAGAGGGGAGGAAAGCATTTCTGGCGATAGCCACTGGTCCCTATATGGGGGAGGGCCCCACTCCTGGTGGCTCCTAGCTATTTGCCCCGCCATAATAGCTGCCTCTGCCCCAACCAGCCCTGGCCCCTCCCACACACCCAGGACACTCCCCCAAACTCACCAGGTGCTACTGTCCCGATGTAACCAAGCCCCATAGGAACCATCTCCTTTTCGAAACTCCTGGATCCGCGTGTAGCCTTGGAGAGGAGAGGCGCCTGAGGTCACACCGACTCCCCCACAGCTGTGGCCAGGCTCCACATTTCCACTGGGGACCACATCTCTCTTCCCTGCTCTGGCCGCCTGGGCTGCCCAGCTCCCATTAATTGCCCTCTCCAGGCCCCCACTCCTGCTTGCCGCTGCCCTCAGAACCTTTCTGGATGAGATCCACGGCACGGTCCTTGGTCTCAGGGGGCAGCATGCTCCACTGCTCGGTCTTGTCCAGGTAGCGGGAAGCAGCCAGTGTTGGAGCCAACAGCGTCATGGTTTGTTCCCCGCAGCCTTGGGGAAGCCTCAGGAGCGAGGCCACGCCTCCTGGTGACAAGGCCCCCTCAGAGCCCAAAGCTTCCAGTGGATCCGAGGCTATGGGGAGGGATAGGATGGAGGGTCAGAGTGCAGATCAGGGGGCCCGGGTCGGAGGGTCATGGAGTCTCGGGATCAAACAGAGTGCCCAGGCTTCACATGAATCCAAGGGTGGCCACCAGGAACAGACTGGAGGACACTCCCACCTGTGACGCTGACGACACTCTTGAAATCTCCTTCAGGGATAATATTGGGATCAGAGTTGCCAGGAATTTCCAAGGTCCGGCCTCGGGGGTCTGGGAAGATGAGGGGAGTCAGTGGTCTGTCCTGCTGTCCACACCTTCTGCCCACCACCACCCCCCAGGACACTGATGTCTGTGAGTGGAGGTCTCTCACCCAGGGGGTTGAGTTCATAGACCATCTCCTCCCTGTGAATGGCCCCTTCTCTCTGTGGAGAGGAAACGTAACTGTGAGAGACCACACAGGCTACAGCCTGCCCCTCCCAGTGCACACTCCTCAGGACCTGGAGTTGGAACTTCAGGAACACAGTCGGGCCAGAACTGTGGGAGATGCAAATGGACCAAAGCGTTGGGTTTGGGGGTGGCCTCAGGCATGATGCAGAGAGAGGGCCAGAGTAGGGGGTGAATCTGGGAGTTGGGGACCTAGACTCAGGGGGGTTTCATTCACCTCAACCTGTAGAATCTTAGATATTGCGTCCCCCACAGGGAAATCTAAGGATCCTCGAGCCACCACCTTCAGGGACACGGCAGCAGCTGCGATGGGCACCACAGAGAAGCCAACGGGCCGGGCAGAGCCCGCGGGCACCTGCACCTGCTGGGCGAGCCCTCCGCCCCCGGCCAGGCACAGCCCCTCCACTGGGGACACGTGGATGCTCACCTGGGGGCAGGAAGACAGGGAGGGCCAGAGTCCCAGCCCAGTTAGGCTCCCCACCCCTCACCTGCCCCATCCCCTCCACCACCATGCACTCAGCCCCCAAGGGGCCTCACGGTCAGATCTCTATCCAGGTAGTTGTAGAGGACTGGTCGCAGCTCGAGCTGCTCAAAGCGGCGGACAGAGAGCGGCAGGCGGAGGTGCATGTGGAATTCATGGAACAGGCCTTCTTCCTTATCTTCCCACCACCCACTCCCCTTCCTCCTATGTCCTCGCTCTTTCTGATTTCAGTCCGATGGTCTCCATCAGAAAAGGCCAGACTAGCTGCCTTGAACACTTGAGGGGCACTGTCTCCGCCGCCGGGACCACAGCCAAGGTCATAGCTGTTCAGAGCTTCGAAGACCTAGAGAGAAGAGGCAGATATGCTGCAGAGACAAGAGTGACTGCGGCCATGATCGCATACTCAGCTGCAGGTGAGAGGCCAGGGTCCAGACAAGTACAAGAGAGACACAGAGAGTGGAAACAGAGGCCACCGGGGCCACGGCTCGAGGGAGGACTGGAAGCAGTCCAGCTGAGTGAGTTCTAGTGGCTGGCATGGGCTTCGGGCAGCAGGAGGATGAGCCTCAGAGGGAAGGGAGGATCAGAGAGAGGACTTGACCAACCTTGACCATGTCGAGGGGTTTGTGGGCCTTGCCACCCACAGCATACAGTGCCGTGTCCACAGCTCCCAGGGCCACCAGAGCTCGAGACTCTGTTTGCAGGTTGAGTTTTACAGTGTCCCCAGGACGATACGCCTTGGAACTGTCCACGTTCAGCTCCAGCTGGCAGAGGTGGCAGGTAGGGGCAGTCAGGGTGGGGAGAATTCTTTCAGTCTTGTGCATCCTCAGTGCACCCCAAACTAAATCACCCCATTTGCAGTCATCCAGTCTTCTCTCTTAATCCTCCCAGCACACGCACACACACCATCTCTTCCGATGCCAGTTACCTTCCCCTCACAGGTTCCAGCCTGGACATCCACTCTCAGGGAGTTGGCCACTGGGACGCCCCCATGATAGTAGAAGGCCACGAGGTGGAAGGAGGGCACCAGGTGATGGTCCACAAACACGGAGATGGAGGTCAAGTGTCTCTTGGGCTCTCGATGGACAGACACGATCTGGCCCCGGGACAGGATCTGGGGGAGAGGAGGGTGCTCCTCACTGCCCATCCTCAGCCCTGAGACCGCCACCCACCCTGAGGGCTCCTTCCTGCTTGAGACCCTCCCATCCCTGTCCTCCCCTGTAGCCCAGTCATGCGCACCATGTAGTAGAAGTGTGAGAAGCTCCCACTGATGCCCACGGCCTGCAGGTTTAGGTTAAGAGTCTCTCCAACTTTAAGAGGTCGAGGACTCTGCCACTCAATGGACAGAAACCCAGAGCTTCTGGACAGGGGGGCTTTCATGGTGAGACCGCCTATGGCAGGGTGTGGGGAGCCTGCAGACACCTGGAGAGAGGTCAGGGGTCGCAGGGTCAATGGAAAGGGCCCAGGCATCCGGCTTCCCCCCCTCCATCTGCCCGCCTGGGAAGCTTCTCTCCCAGCCCACCCACTCCCGTGAGGCTGGAGTCCTACGGAGAGCTGCATTTCTGAGATGGTAGGAGGAATACCAGTGGAAACAATGACTTGGCCGCTCCCATCTGTGTTTCGTTCAAAGTCCTCATTTTTAGAAGTCGATCCAGAAAACAACTTGGCAGACACTTTGACGGGGATGCTAGAGGCTGGGGAGCCTGACATGTCACGGACCAGGGCCTAGGTAAACAGGGAGGGGCAGAGGGAAGAGTGCAGGCAGTGGGACACTGGGCCCTCCTGTCCTCCACTCCCTGCCCCCACTGCTCATCCTCCCCCTTCCAGAAGAAACCTGCAGCAGGAAGGGGACCCCGGGTATAAGCTGCTGCTTGGTTTTGCTTAGATCCAAGGAGAAAGGAGATGACACAAAATGGGAGGATGTGAACTCTGTCTCCTTCATCTTTCCTCCTGCAAGATACAGGGTGGAAAAAAAAAAAAAGATCAGGGTGGAGAGCAGTGGACATGGAGACCTGGGAAGAGAGGAAAAGGAGGGCTGGGGACGGGGAGAGGGAGCTCTAGTGTTTCCCTCCACCAAGGCAGAACTCTTCAGGGCAGAAACCATCGTCTATTCATCTCTGTGTTTTGAGGTCAACATAGAAGGGATGAATGGTTCGATGGATGGATCGAGACATAGGTGGATGGATAAATGGTTTGTCAGGTAGATGGATGGATGGGTGGATGCATAGATGTTTGTGTGGATGGATATTTGTTTGCTGGATGGATGGACAGGTTGATAGGTGGATAAATAAATGTATGGGTGAATGAATAGCTGGATAGGCAGATGGTGGGTGGATGGATGGATGGGTGAATGGATGAATGGATGGATAGGTGGATGGTTGGGTGATGGATGGATGGATGGAGGATGGAAGGATGGGTGGATGGGTGGGTGAAAATAACAACATGGAGATAGATGGTGGAAGATTGCCCTTCCCCAGAAAAAGCCCAGAAATGAAGTTGCAGAGAGACAATCTTCTGGGTTGTTCCTGGCTTTGGGGCCTAGTTGAGGAGAAGCTGGGTGGTGTTGGTGCTAGAGAACATAGGGTCAGCTCGGAGGTCAGAGGTGAGGGTCCAGGGTTAAAATCAGGGAAAGCCACTCACCTGGAGACTCAACATAGAGGCACAGCCCTGGGAGGTCATTAATGCTATTATGAAGCTTCTCCAGCACACCCTGAAACTCAGCCTTTTGGAGGGAAATTTGGCACTGGCCATCCACCAGCTAGGGCAAAGAAGAAGACAAGACAGAGGATGAGACTTGAGTTTCCCACCTCACCTCCTCACGCTGCCTGCCTCACTCTCCTCACCCACCTCACACACCTCAACCCTCCTTCCTACCTTGGTTTGACTCTCCAGGCCCCGCAGAGAAGTCTTTTCACCGTCCTCACCCAGGAGCCCAAAGCGCACATACGCCACCCCCTGCACTGGCCACCAAGGAGAGATTCGGAAGAGGGGCTGAGGGCTGAGGCGAGGGAGGGAAGTGCGGTTCCACAGCACATTCACGCTGCATGGGGCGTCCTGGCACCAGGCTCAGTGTGAGGGACCATGAGCAAGGGGGAGTTACCTGGCCTGGATGATCACTTGGATGTCACTAAGAAAGCCAGCCGTTGTCAGGATGTAGGGGTTTTCAGGAATGATCTTCACCTCAAAGTTGGGAAGAACTGACCCAGGGCAAAGGGAGGGCAGATCAGACTCTCATGAAAGGACCCTTAAAATATTTCCCTCCCCTCAGGGCTGTGGCAGCAGCGTCTCCCTTCCCTGGCCCTGCACCCTCACCTCTGCTCCACCCCTTCCTCCTTGCAGAAAAGGGGTGCTTGTCCCTCATGTCTCTAGCTATCACTGTATTTCTTCACCTCAAACTGGGTGCTGCTATTGGAATCCAGGCTGTCTGAGAATCGGGCTGAGATTTTTCACGTCACTGGCCTGGGGATAGACAAAGGAGAGATTCAGCCCACTTGTGTGAGAGGTCTGCAGACAGCCAGTCACCAAACTCCCTAGGAGGAGACTGGAGTGTGAAACAGGGGCTGAGAAAGCTCAGGATTGGACCATGTGCTTAGGTGGACAGCTCAGGGAAGGTTTTGGTGGGTCCCCAGGAGGAAATGCTCACGCTGAGATGTCTGGGATCAAAAAGTTGTCCTGGAAGATGGAGGAGGGAGCAACCACTTCCCTTTCAGCACACGGAAGCCTTGAGAGTTCTGCAATGGGAGTGAAGCAGTCACATCAGAAGCCAGTTCAGCAGCCCTGGCCCATTAGGACGGTCAGAGGTTGGGGGCTCACCTCCACCGTAACCGTGAGGATGTCAGTGGCCGGGCGCATCTTCTGATCCAGAGCAAAGACTCGGTAGCGAACTGGAAATATAGGATGAGGAGGTGAGCAGAAGCCACGAGAGGGTGAGCCCTGGACCCCTGACCCCCTCCCAGAAAGCGAAGGGAAGGAGAACAAATCTCTGCAAAGCAGCCTTCCTGTGAGGGGCTTCAGGTTACCTCACTCAAGTGGCTGGGAAGGCATGAAAGGTGGAGGCCCTGGCGCCGAGACTCACCCCTCTGGCCAGGGTTATAAACGGGCTGGTCAGTCTGCAGAAAGAGGTGCCCCCGGCGAGAGGAGAACAGCAGGTTGACACCCTGCGTGTCTGTCTGTTTGGACAGAGAGTCCCTTAGCCATGATGACTGCACCATCAGCTGGACCTCGGGGGCTCCGCGGAGGAGATGGAGGCGACAGATCCTGGCCCGTTCCTGCGGAATCTGTGAGGAGAGGGACAGGGAGTGGGTCAGAGACAGAGCAGAAGGGAAAAGACAGACTAAAAGACAAAGTACCACAGGGGTGGGAGGGGAGGAAGGGAGCAGGGGGATGAGAAGACAAAGATGTTTCCAAGAAGACAGAGGAGAACAGAAGGGGAGGCCCTGGGCGGCAACAGGAGGGAGTAGGGCTGTTACCGGGAGGTTGAGGAGTATGAAGTCTCTGTCTGTGCTGAGGCTGAAATCCACCTTCCGGGAGCAGAGCTCATTAACGTGGGATGGGTTCCTCAGGAACACGGATCCTCTCACCACCTGTCCTGAAGGAGCATCCTGGAGTTTCACAGCCACAGACAGGGGGACCCCTATGCGAACCACAGAAGGAGAAAACAGGAGCAACCTGGGAAGAACAGGTGCGAGTCAGCAGCCAGCCTCCACCCCTCCCCCCGAATCAGGACCCTCTGAGCCCACTCTCCCCTCGCCAGCCCTGGCTCTGTTCAAGCTTCCCGCATCCTGCCTCCAGGACCTGGGCTTCTGCAGAGACAAGGCGAAGAAACCAGATGCCCAGATCAACCCCCAGAGCAGCCTCATGGCTGGAGGACCCGAGGGGTTCAGACCCGCCTGCCTGCCTGCTCCTTTCTGGTTAACGCAGGGCTTGGAGCAGAGTTTTGAGTCTGGACCTTGCTCCTCCCCTGGCCCAGATAAGCTGGGAAATCACATGACAACCAAGAACTGCAACTGGCCCCAGACCCAGAACTGGGACGGGGGCTTCCCAGAAGCCTCGATCTCTTGAGGGAATCTGAGGAAATCATGGCCTGGAGAGAGACTGAGTCCTTCCCTGTTAACTCCTCTCATTCCAATGCCCCGCGCACCAGCACTACTGGTTGGGTCTGGGTGCCTGTGTGTGTGTAGCATGGACACACATACGTCTGCCCGGGAGGCCCCATGTGGTTCAGCAAATGGCTCAGACACATGGCTTCTTTGTCCCAGAAAACAAGATACTAAGAAAACTGTCTCTTCCTGCCTGTGCATGCATGCTCGGTCGCTCCAGTCATGTCCAACTCTGTGACATGAGGTCTGTAGGCCACCAGGCTCCTCTGTCTATGGAATTTACCCGGGAAGAATACTGGAGTGGGTTGCCATTTCCTCCTCTAGGGGATCTTCCTGACCCAGTCTCCTCAACAGGCAGATGGATTTGTTACCACTGAGCCACCTGGGAAACCTGACTCTTAACAATAACCCCGGCAAAACCTGAACTACATCAGCTTTTTGCTTTTTGTAGGCTCTAACAGAAATTCTGTTGTTTGGGAGATCAGACACATCCTCACCCTCCCACAGGGGAAACTGGCCTTAGTGTCGCTTGTTCCTCTCTGATCAACAAGGTAAAGCTCGGGTCCCACTTTGGCTTTACTTCTGCCCCTAAACGAGGTGCCCAAACTCACTTGTCTCATGAAACAAAAGACATCCAGAAAACATCACAGGCAGAAGAACTTTATTTGTCAATTTCAACCAAAATATGGAGAACTCTGTCCAACCTCCATAGCACCTGAGACCCCTCCTTCCTACCCCAGACAGAATAGTGGCAGAACCTTGCAGCATGAAAGACAGCAGCCATGGCCTTGGCAAGGTTTCTGGCTCCTCTTCCGTGAAAGGGCAGAGAAGCACTGCCCAAACCCCTCCCCGGGGACACAGCCCAGGTAAACAGCGGCAGTCACATCTGACCCTCAGCACAGCAGCAAGCCCAGCACTCATCCTGGCTCCCAAGCCTTCCCAAGGTGACCCTGCCTCATCCAGGGTGGGCAGCCCTCCTGGGCCCCTCAGTCCCCACCCTGGGGAGGTGTGCAATGACGAGCAGAGTCCTCAGGTCTCTGGCAGGCGGAGGAGGGTTCCAGAAGTGGTGGAGACACTGTGCAAGAAAAAGAGAAGACTGGGGCTGGGTTCCTGAGTTCTGGAGAACTCAGAACTTGGGTGGATATGTTCCCGGGTTCCAGAAGACAGGAGAGGGGCTGGGCTTTGCTTATGAAGGAAGCACAAGGAGGGAGGAAATCCAACCTGAGGTCATTGCTCTGTCATCTTCCAGAGGCTGCAGCGCAAGACTCTCCAGTCCAGCAGCTGGGCCCCAATGAGGTCGTGCACGTGGTAGGCGAGGCCGAGTCGCACCGAGGCAGGTGCCCGCCGGCCCAGGAGTTCTGAAAGGAGTAGCTCCGGGTACTGGCCTTGGTGAGGAGCAGCTCATGGCTGCTCATGGTGCAAGCCACCCGCCCGGCCAGCTTCACGGTGCCCACCTCGTCTACGTACCCCAGGGTTCGGAGCACCTGCAAGGATAGCGGGGTTGGGAGCCGGCAGACGGCTTCCCCACCAGCCCCCCAGCCCAGCCCCGCCCCCCACCTCTACTCGCTGGTGGTACTCGGGGAGCAGCAGCAGCGACTGGTCTGACAGCAGGAAGCGCAGCCGCTCCATCTCCTTCTGGATC
Organism: Muntiacus reevesi; assembly: GCF_963930625.1. Lineage (NCBI taxonomy): Eukaryota > Metazoa > Chordata > Mammalia > Artiodactyla > Cervidae > Muntiacus > Muntiacus reevesi. The sequence goes on along the minus strand of NC_089268.1, from coordinate 28,334,816 downwards.
TGCACCCGCTCCCGCAGCTTCAGGTACTGCGAGGAGGCAAGGGCAGGGGCCCGTGAGCCTCCTCCCTGACCTCAGCAGGGGAGCTGAGGACCAGGGCTGGGACGGGGGCGGCCAGTCTGCAGGGGATGAGAGGGAAAGCCGTCTCTCCCAGCGGGGGAGCTCACATCGAGGGACCCACCTGGGCAGGGAAACGGGGACTGTGCACGCACTGAGCCCCCCGGATCAGCTCCTCCAGCTTCCGGGCCCGAAGCCCCCCCTCGACCACAGACACATCTTTGAGCTGCAGGTCATTGACAGGGTCGAGGGTGGGGGGTCCTGTGGGGTGCGCCTGAGCCAGTCGTAGCAGTTCCTGGACAGCAGTGGACACGGCCGCAGAGGGCGGATCCTTCCTGAGGATGGAGCTGGTCTTAGACCTGGGGCAGAGGCTTCTCTTCCTGCAGAGCCCCCCTCGGGCTGGGGGAGCCTCCCTGACCACACCTCCCACCACCCCCACATGGTCCCTCCCCAGCATCTCTGACTTGAATTTTGGTTGCTGCCGCTTGCTGAAGTCCTCCAAGATCTTGTCCCCGTTCAGCCGGAGCACCTTGGTGGTGATGGCGGCCACGTCTCCTGGCTGGAGCTTGGCCACAGTGTGGTCACAGGGCCCTGAGAAGAGGGGAGAGCAGGGTCAGACCGGGCACCTCAGCTGAGCTGTTGGCAAGAACCCGGGCATCCATCCACTGTCACCTTCAAGCAGGAAGAGCTTGAATCCCACGAGGTCGTCTGGGTAGGGCACGTCTGGGGAGGCTGGCCCCCTCTCCCGCGGGTCCTCAGACACGGGCTTGTCACACAAGACCAGGGCTGTGAACACCCTGCTGGTGGGGTTGGAAGAGACCTAGGGGAGGCGGGGAGGCCAGGCCAGGGCAGCGTGAGGAGCGGACGTCCAAGGAGAGAGCAGACCCCCCCACTCCAGGCCGGGAGCGTGGGACGGCCATGTAGACTGGTAACCAAGTCAAGCAGTCGGAGCAGACTTCGGGGGCAGGGCTTGGGGGGAGGATGAGGAGACAAGCATGAAGTGGTAGGGATGGGAAGGAAAGGAGGGCTCGAGGGAAAAATGAGGGCACTGCCGAGTACAACTGGCTCCTCGCCAAGTGGGGAAGATGGAGATGGAGCTGGCTGCTCCCTCTGGCCTTGGAGTCCAGATTCCCACCGCCCTCACCTGAAGGATCACACCCAGTGCGTTGTGATGCTCCTGATTCTTCACAACCACCACCCTTCCTGCTGAGAGAGATTTCAGCCCATTCACAGACTCTATGATGTGGTGCAGAAGAGCAGAGACAAGAAGAAAGGGGATAAGAAGTGTCACCGAGACACTGGGACGAGGTTCAGGTGTACCCAGAATGTCCCAGTCTTTTCCTCCCTGTCCATCACCCGGGCCCCAACACTCACAGGTGCTCACCTGGATCTGGCTCCGGGTCTCAGTTAGTTCCTCCCCCCAGCTGTAATACTCAGGCAGGTCAACGAGCTGGCCAGTCACCTTGGGCTTTTCCAAAGCCCCCAATATCTTGGTCAGTTCAGCCAGAGCCTGTTTATGGGCCTGGGAGAAGCCAGGGTGGGTTTGAACCCAGAGTCTCCAGGTTGGCTCTCTCCAATTAAACCCATTGATTCCAGAGGCCTGCCTTGTTGTCCTGTGTCCTCAACAGGCTGCCCTGCCCTGACTGAGGCAGGGTCACCTTGGGAAAGTTCGGGAGCCAGGTTGAGTGCTGGGCTTGCTGCTGTGTAGAGCGTCAGATGTGACTGCTGCTGTTGACCTGGGCTGTGTCCCGGTCAAGGCTTTTGGGCAGTGCTTCTCTGACCTTTCATGGAAGTGGAGCCAGAAGCCTTGCCAAGGCCATGGCTGCTGTCTTTCATGCAGGAAGGTGCTCCCATTTTTCTGTTTGGGGTAGGAAGGAGGGGTCTCTAAGGAAGCTGTGGAAGTTGCAGAGTTCTTCTCCCTATTTTGATTGAAACTGACAAATAAAGTACTCTTGCCTGTGATGCTTTCTGGATGTCTTTTGTTTCATGAGACCTGTGAGTTTGGGCACCTCGTTTAGGGGCAGAAGTAAAGCCAAAGTGGGACCCGAGCTTTGCCTTGTTGATCAGAGAGGAACAAGCGACACTAAGGCCAGTTTCCCCTGTGGGAGGGTGAGGATGTGTCTGATCTCCCAAACAACAGAATTTCTGTTAGAGCCTACAAAAAGCAAAAAGCTGATGTAGTTCAGGTTTTGCCGGGGTTATTGTAAGAGACAGGTTTCCCAGGTGGCTCAGTGGTAACAAATCCATCTGCCTGTTGAGGAGACTGGGTCAGGAAGATCCCCTAGAGGAGGAAATGGCAACCCACTCCAGTATTCTTCCCGGGTAAATTCCATAGACAGAGGAGCCTGGTGGCCTACAGACCTCATGTCACAGAGTTGGACATGACTGGAGCGACCGAGCATGCATGCACAGGCAGGAAGAGACAGTTTTCTTAGTATCTTGTTTTCTGGGACAAAGAAGCCATGTGTCTGAGCCATTTGCTGAACCACATGGGGCCTCCCGGGCAGACGTATGTGTGTCCATGCTACACACACACAGGCACCCAGACCCAACCAGTAGTGCTGGTGCGCGGGGCATTGGAATGAGAGGAGTTAACAGGGAAGGACTCAGTCTCTCTCCAGGCCATGATTTCCTCAGATTCCCTCAAGAGATCGAGGCTTCTGGGAAGCCCCCGTCCCAGTTCTGGGTCTGGGGCCAGTTGCAGTTCTTGGTTGTCATGTGATTTCCCAGCTTATCTGGGCCAGGGGAGGAGCAAGGTCCAGACTCAAAACTCTGCTCCAAGCCCTGCGTTAACCAGAAAGGAGCAGGCAGGCAGGCGGGTCTGAACCCCTCGGGTCCTCCAGCCATGAGGCTGCTCTGGGGGTTGATCTGGGCATCTGGTTTCTTCGCCTTGTCTCTGCAGAAGCCCAGGTCCTGGAGGCAGGATGCGGGAAGCTTGAACAGAGCCAGGGCTGGCGAGGGGAGAGTGGGCTCAGAGGGTCCTGATTCGGGGGGAGGGGTGGAGGCTGGCTGCTGACTCGCACCTGTTCTTCCCAGGTTGCTCCTGTTTTCTCCTTCTGTGGTTCGCATAGGGGTCCCCCTGTCTGTGGCTGTGAAACTCCAGGATGCTCCTTCAGGACAGGTGGTGAGAGGATCCGTGTTCCTGAGGAACCCATCCCACGTTAATGAGCTCTGCTCCCGGAAGGTGGATTTCAGCCTCAGCACAGACAGAGACTTCATACTCCTCAACCTCCCGGTAACAGCCCTACTCCCTCCTGTTGCCGCCCAGGGCCTCCCCTTCTGTTCTCCTCTGTCTTCTTGGAAACATCTTTGTCTTCTCATCCCCCTGCTCCCTTCCTCCCCTCCCACCCCTGTGGTACTTTGTCTTTTAGTCTGTCTTTTCCCTTCTGCTCTGTCTCTGACCCACTCCCTGTCCCTCTCCTCACAGATTCCGCAGGAACGGGCCAGGATCTGTCGCCTCCATCTCCTCCGCGGAGCCCCCGAGGTCCAGCTGATGGTGCAGTCATCATGGCTAAGGGACTCTCTGTCCAAACAGACAGACACGCAGGGTGTCAACCTGCTGTTCTCCTCTCGCCGGGGGCACCTCTTTCTGCAGACTGACCAGCCCGTTTATAACCCTGGCCAGCGGGGTGAGTCTCGGCGCCAGGGCCTCCACCTTTCATGCCTTCCAGCCACTTGAGTGAGGTAACCTGAAGCCCCTCACAGGAAGGCTGCTTTGCAGAGATTTGTTCTCCTTCCCTTCGCTTTCTGGGAGGGGGTCAGGGGTCCAGGGCTCACCCTCTCGTGGCTTCTGCTCACCTCCTCATCCTATATTTCCAGTTCGCTACCGAGTCTTTGCTCTGGATCAGAAGATGCGCCCGGCCACTGACATCCTCACGGTTACGGTGGAGGTGAGCCCCCAACCTCTGACCGTCCTAATGGGCCAGGGCTGCTGAACTGGCTTCTGACCATGACTGCTTCACTCCCATTGCAGAACTCTCAAGGCTTCCGTGTGCAGAAAAGGGAAGTGGTTGCTCCCTCCTCCATCTTCCAGGACAACTTTTTGATCCCAGACATCTCAGCGTGAGCATCTCTCTCACAGACTACCCCCACTGACACTTCTCTAACTCCCACTTCCCACAGCTGGCCAATTACATACTGCACCTGAGCTCCCTCAGCCCCTGGATAGCCCCATAGTCTCTTCCTAGGGAGCTGGGTGAGCGGTTGTCAGTGGACCTCTTGCATGAGTGGGCGGAGTCTCTCCTTTATCTGTCCTTAGGCCAGGAACATGGAAAATCTCAGCCCGTTTCTCAGACAGCCTGGATTCCAATAGCAGCACCCAGTTTGAGGTGAAGAAATACGGTGAGAGCTGGAGACGGGAAGGACAAGCACCCCCTTTCTGCAAGGAGGAAGGGGTGGAGCAGAGGTGGGGGTGCAGGGTCAGGGAAGGGAGATGTGGCTACCACAGCCCCGAGGGGAGGGAAATATCTTAAGGGTCCTTTCATGAGAGTCTGATCTGCCCTCCCTTTGCCCTGGGTCAGTTCTTCCCAACTTTGAGGTGAAGATCATCCCTGAAAACCCCTACATCCTGACGACGCCTGGCTTCCTTAGTGACATCCAAGTGATCATCCAGGCCAGGTAACTCCCCCTTGCTCATGGTCCCTCACACTGGGCCTGGTGCCAGGACGCCCCATGCAGTGTGAATGTGCTGTGGAACCCCACTTCCCTCCCTCGCCTCGGCCCTCAGCCCCTCTTCCGAATCTCTCCTTGGTGGCAGGTACATCTACGGGAAGCCAGTGCAGGGGGTGGCATATGTGCGCTTTGGGCTCCTGGGTGAGGACGGTGAAAAGACTTTCCTGCGGGGCCTGGAGAGTCAGACCAAGGTAGGAAGGAGGGTTGAGGTGCGTGAGGAGAGTGAGGCAGCGTGAGGAGGCGAGGTGGGAAACTCGAGTCTCATCCTCTGTCCTGTCTTCTTCTTTGCCCCAGCTGGTGGATGGCCAGTGCCAAATTTCCCTCCAAAAGGCTGAGTTTCAGGGTGTGCTGGAGAAGCTTCATATTAGCATTAACGACCTCCCAGGTCTGCGCCTCTATGTTGCGGCAGCCGTTATTGAGTCTCCAGGTGAGTGGCTTTCCCTGATTTTAACCTTGGACCCTCACCTCTGACCTCTGAGCTGACCCTCTGTTCTCTAGTACCAACGCCATCCAGCTTCCCCTTAACTGGGACACAAAGTCAGGAAAGACCCAGAGGACTCTCTCTACAACTGCATTTTTGAGCTGTTTCTGGGAAAGGTGACCTTCCTACTGTCTCAAAATATTCTTTTCCACGCACCCATCCACGCATCCTTCCATCTATCCCTCTGTCCAAAACACATTCCTCCATCCATCCATCTATCCATCCATCCATCAATCCATCTATCCAGCCAGCCATCCACCCATCTCATTCATATATCCATGGATCCATCCATCCATTTATCTGTCATCCATACATCTATCAGCAGAGGTGTGTTATACACCGTCTGTGTACTGTTTCCTGTGTTGGCCTCAGGAAACATAGAGATGAGTAGGAGGCAGCTTGACCCGGTAAAGTTCAACCTTGGTGGAGGGAAACACTAAAGCACCCCTTCACCGCCCACAGCGCTCCTTTTCCTCTCTGCCCAGGTCTCTGTGTCCACCTTTCTCCACACTGTATCTTGCAGGAGGAGAGTTGGAGGAGGCAGAGCTCACGTCCTGGCGTTTCGTGTCATCTCCCTTCTCCTTGGATCTAAGCAAAACCAAGCAGCAGCTTATACCCGGGGTCCCCTTCCTGCTGCAGGTTTCTTCTGGAAGGGGGAGGATGAGCAGTGGGGGCAGGGAGTGGAGGACAGGAGGGCGCAGTGTCCCACTGCCTGCACTCTTCCCTCTGCCCCTCCCTGTTTACCTAGGCCCTAGTCCGTGACATGTCAGGCTCCCCAGCCTCTGGCATCCCCGTCAAAGTGTCTGCCAAGTTGTTTTCTGGATCGACTTCCAAAACCGAGGACTTTGAACGGAACACAGATGGGAGTGGCCAAGTCATTGTTTCCATTGGTGTTTCTCCGACCATCTCAGAAGTGCAGCTCTCGGTAGGACCCCACCCTCACGGGAGTGGGTGGGCTGGGAGAGAAGCTTCCCAGGTTGGTGGGTGGAGGGGAGGAAGCTGGATGCCTGGGCCCTTTCCATTGACCCTGCGAACCCTGCCCTCTCTTCAGGTGTCTGCAGGCTCCCCACACCCTGCCATAGGCAGTCTCACCGTGAAAGCCCCCCTGTCCAGAAGCTCTGGGTTTCTGTCCATTGAGTGGCAGAATCCTCGACCTCTTAAAGTTGGAGAGACTCTTAACCTAAACCTGCAGGCCGTGGGCATCAGTGGGAGCTTCTCACACTTCTACTACATGGTGCGCATGACTGGGCTACAGGGAAGGACAGGGGTGGGAGGGTCTCAAGCAGAAAGGAGCCCTCAGGGTGGGTGGCGGTCTCAGGGCTGAGGATGGGCAGTGAGGAGCACCCTCCTCTCCCCCAGATCCTGTCCCGGGGCCAGATCGTGTCTGTCCATCGAGAGCCCAAGAGACACCTGACCTCCATCTCCGTGTTTGTGGACCATCACCTGGTGCCCTCCTTCCACCTCGTGGCCTTCTACTATCATGGGGGCGTCCCAGTGGCCAACTCCCTGAGAGTGGATGTCCAGGCTGGAACCTGTGAGGGGAAGGTAACTGGCATCGGAAGAGATGGTGTGTGTGCGTGTGCTGGGAGGATTAAGAGAGAAGACTGGATGACTGCAAATGGGGTGATTTAGTTTGGGGTGCACTGAGGATGCACAAGACTGAAAGAATTCTCCCCACCCTGACTGCCCCTACCTGCCACCTCTGCCAGCTGGAGCTGAACGTGGACAGTTCCAAGGCGTATCGTCCTGGGGACACTGTAAAACTCAACCTGCAAACAGAGTCTCGAGCCCTGGTGGCCCTGGGAGCTGTGGACACGGCACTGTATGCTGTGGGTGGCAAGGCCCACAAACCCCTCGACATGGTCAAGGTTGGTCAAGTCCTCTCTCTGATCCTCCCTTCCCTCTGAGGCTCATCCTCCTGCTGCCCGAAGCCCATGCCAGCCACTAGAACTCACTCAGCTGGACTGCTTCCAGTCCTCCCTAAAGACATGGCCCCGGTGGCCTCTGTTTCTACTCTGTGTCTCTCTCGTACTTGTCTGGATCCTGCCCTCTCACCTGCAGCTGAGTATGTGATCGTGGCCACAGTCTCTCTTGTCTCTGCAGCATCTCTCCTTTTCTCACCAGGTCTTCGAAGCTATGAACAGCTATGACCTTGGCTGTGGTCCTGGCGGTGGAGACAGTGCCCCTCAAGTGTTCAAGGCAGCCGGACTAGCCTTTTCTGATGGAGACCATTGGACTGAAATCAGAAAGAGTGAGGACAGAGGAGGAAGGGGAGTGGGTGGTGGGAGGATAAGGAAGAAGGAGGGGCCTGAGGAGGAAAGACAGGAAGAGGCGGGGTGGGAAGGGCTGGGCTGCAAGTGGGAGACTCAGAGGGGAGTGGGAGGCCCTGCACCCTCTGGCTGACTGCAGTCCTGGTCTCTACCAGGTCTGAGCTGTCCAAAGGAGTCAAAGCCTCGGAAAAAGAGAAACGTAAACTTCCAAAAGGCAATTAATGAGAAGGGTGAGTTGAGGGTGCCCATGAAATTCTCTAGGGCCTCGCTGGTGGTTCAGATGGTAAAGAATCTGCCTGCAATGCATGAGACCCGGGTTCGATCCCTGGGTTGGAAAGATCCCATGAAGAAGGGAATGGCTGCCAGCTCCAGTATTCTTGCCTGGAGAATTCCATGGACAGAGGAGACTGGTGGGCTACAGGCCATGGATCAAAAGAGTCGGACACACCTAAGCGACTAAGACACATGAAGTTCTCACTTTGGGCCCAAGGGTCAGGATGCAGGTCTGCCTGCTGGCTCCGCTGCTCCCGAGTGAGCCAGTGCACGGTGTCCGGGCTAGAAATCCAGACACCATAGTTCTGGGGTGAGACCGAGGGCAGAGGGCGGTACTCTGCTTTTACCACCTTCAAGTTCCTGGTCTCTCAGGCTGAGTCCTGGTACATCTAGAGGTCGGGCTGGGGGGTGAGGTGTGCCTCACGCTGACCCTCACCTGGTCCTGCAGTGGGCCAGTACACTTCCCCCGAAGACAAGCGCTGCTGCCTGGGTGGGCTGACACGGCTGCCCATGGCGCATACTTGTAAGCAGCGGGCGGACCGGGTAGAGCCACCGGCCTGCCGCGAGCCCTTCCTGTCCTGCTGCCAGTTTGCTGAGAGCCTGCGCAAGAAGGCCCGGACCAGGGGCCAGGTGGGCCTAGCCCGAGGTGAGGAGCTGGGTGGGGCTGGGGGACTGGCCGGGGCCCCTGGAGGGTCAGGACGGCCTTCTCATCACTGACCTGCATGGTGTTCTCCCCGAAGCCATGGAGCTCCTGCGGGAGGAGGACCTGATCGAAGAGGATGACATCCCCGTGCGCAGCTTCTTCCCTGAGAACTGGCTTTGGAAAGTGGAAGAAGTGGACCGCTCATCCCAGTGAGGGCGCACGCGGGGCCTGGCCTTGCCTCTGGGCTGTGTCTGGGGCCTGCCCAGCGTGTGACCCAGCTTCTCACCTTTCCCACCGCAGATTGCGACTGCTGCTCCCAGACTCTCTGACCACGTGGGAGATCCACGGCGTGAGCCTGTCCAAAAGCACAGGTGCGGTCACCCTGCTGGGGCCCTTGGCCTCCCTCTTCCATGCTCCCTGGACGGAGGCTCCCTGCTTGGTCCTTTGCTCTTGGTACAGGAAGGAGGGGCAGAGACCTGGAGATGTCTGCATGCCGAACATAGGGCCAAAAGCCAGAGAGTAGCTGGCAGGGATGGGTGGGAAGTGGGGGGACCAGGGGCAGCCCCTGCCCCTCACTGCTGGGATCCCCTGGGTGTGATGCCCCCAGGCCTCTCATATGTGCCCACTCTCCATCAGGCTTGTGTGTGGCCACCCCGGCCAGACTCCGAGTGTTCCGTGAATTCCACATGCACCTCCGCCTGCCGCCCTCTGTCCGCCGCTTTGAGCAGCTCGAGCTGCGACCAGTCCTCTACAACTACCTGGATAGAGATCTGACCGTGAGACCCCTTGGGGGTTGAGAGCACGGTGGTGGAGGGGATGGGGCAGGTGAGGGGTGGGGAGCCTAACTGGGCTGGGACTCTGGCCCTCCCTGTCTTCCTGCCCCCAGGTGAGCGTCCACGTGTCCCCAGTGGAGGGGCTGTGCCTGGCCGGGGGCGGAGGGCTCGCTCAGCAGGTGCAGGTGCCCGCGGGCTCTGCCCGGCCCGTTGGCTTCTCTGTGGTGCCCATCGCAGCTGCTGCCATGTCCCTGAAGGTGGTGGCTCGAGGATCCTTAGATTTCCCTGTGGGGGACGCAATATCTAAGATTCTACAGGTCGAGGTGAATGGAACCCCCCTGAGTCTATGTCCCCAGCTCCCAGATTCACCCCCTACTCTGGCCCTCTCTCTGCATCAGGCCTGAGGCCACCCCCAAACCCAACGCTTTGGTCATTTGCATCTTCCACAGTTCTGGCCCGACTGTGTTCCTGAAGTTCCAACTCCAGGTCCTGAGGCGGGTGCACTGGGAGGGGCAGGCTGTAGCCTGTGTGGTCTCTCACAGTTACGTTTCCTCTCCACAGAGAGAAGGGGCCATTCACAGGGAGGAGTTGGTCTATGAACTCAACCCCCTGGGTGAGAGACCTCCACTCACAGACATCAGTGTCCTGGGGGGTGGTGGGGGGCAGAGGGTGTGGACAGCAGGACAGACCACTGACTCCCCTCATCTTCCCAGACCCCCGAGGCCGAACCTTGGAAATTCCTGGCAACTCTGATCCCAATATTATCCCTGAAGGAGATTTCAAGAGTGTCGTCAGCGTCACAGGTGGGAGTGTCCTCTGGTCCCTTCCCGGTGGCCACCCTTGGATTCATGTGAAGCCTGGGCACTCTGTTTGATCCCGAGCCTCCATGACCCTCCGACCCTGGCCCCCAGATCTGCACTCTGACCCTCCATCCTGTCCCTCCCCATAGCCTCGGATCCACTGGAAGCTTTGGGCTCTGAGGGGGCCTTGTTACCAGGAGGCGTGGCCTCGCTCCTGAGGCTTCCCCAAGGCTGCGGGGAACAAACCATGACGCTGTTGGCTCCAACACTGGCTGCTTCCCGCTACCTGGACAAGACCGAGCAGTGGAGCATGCTGCCCCCTGAGACCAAGGACCGTGCCGTGGATCTCATCCAGAAAGGTTCTGAGGGCAGCGGCAAGCAGGAGTGGGGGCCTGGAGAGGGCAATTAATGGGAGCTGGGCAGCCCAGGTGGCCAGAGCAGGGAAGAGAGATGTGGTCCCCAGTGGAAATGTGGAGCCTGGCCACAGCTGTGGGGGAGTCGGTGTGACCTCAGCCGCCTCTCCTCTCCAAGGCTACACGCGGATCCAGGAGTTTCGAAAAGGAGATGGTTCCTATGGGGCTTGGTTACATCGGGACAGTAGCACCTGGTGAGTTTGGGGGAGTGTCCTGGGTGTGTGGGAGGGGCCAGGGCTGGTGGGGGCAGAGCCAGTTATTTTGGCGGGGCTAATAGGAACCCCAGTAGTGGTCCCATGTCCCCTGTACCATCCAGTAGCTATCCCAAGCCATGCCTTCCTCCCCTCTAGGCTCACGGCCTTTGTGCTGAAGATACTGAGCTTGGCCCAGGATCAGGTGGGCGGCTCTCCTGAAAAGTTGCAGGAGACGGCCATGTGGCTGCTGTCCCAGCAACGGGATAATGGCTCATTCCATGACCCCTATCCAGTAATGGATAGGAGCATGCAGGTACGGGGTTGGGAGACTGGGCCAAGAACACTGGAGGGTAAAGTGTTCCTGACCCTCCCCACTCCCAGTTGATGCCCCCTATTCTCCCTACTACAACCAGGGAGGCTTAGTGGGAAGCGATGAGACTGTGGCACTCACAGCCTTCGTGGTCATCGCCCTTCACCACGGGCTGGCGGTCTTCCCAGACAAGAATTCAGAGCAGTTGAGGAGAGTGGTAAGGCACTCGCGTGTTAGCCCTTTGCTGATCCCCTTTCCCCTCAGGAGCCCAGTCTACAGATCTCCCCACCACACATACTTTCTTCCAGGAAAATTCCATCTCAAGAGCAAACACCTTCTTGGGGGCAAAAGTAACTTCTGGGCTCCTGGGGTCCCATGCCTCTGCCATCACGGCCTACGCCCTGTCACTGACCGATGCCCCCGAGGACCTGCGGAGTGTTGCCCACAACAACCTCATGGCCATGGCCCAGGACATTGGTGGTGAGGGGGTCCTGGCAGTGAACCTGGGTCTTGGGAGAACTTGAGACCCCTGATTGTGTCCAAAGGGAGAAACGCAACGAATGGAGGCCCTCGGAGGAAACAGAGCAGACGCAGGGGTGACTGGGAAATCAGGAGAGACTAAAGGGGCAGGGTCAAAGGGCCAACAACTAAGATCCTCCCCCGTTCACCTGTGGGTCTCCTTTCACTCCAGATAAGCTGTACTGGGGCTCAGTCACCACTTCTCCAAGCAACGTCCTGTCACCCACTCTGGCTCCTCACAGCCCAGCAGACCCCATTCCCCAGGCCCCGGCCCTGTGGATTGAAACCACGGCATACGGCCTGTTACACCTGCTGCTATGGGAGGGCAAGGCTGAACTGGCTGACCAGGCTGCATCCTGGCTGACCCGCCAGGGCAGCTTCCAAGGGGGGTTCCGTAGCACCCAGGTAGGGACTGTCCTGGGGTTCTAGGGTGGCTGATCCTGAGACCAAGTACCTGAGTCCTGGCCCATTTTCCCCAGGACACTGTTATGGCTCTGGATGCCCTGTCTGCATACTGGATCGCGTCCCACACCACCGAGGAGAAGGGGCTCAACGTGACCCTCAGCTCCTTGGGCCGCAGTGGGCTCAAGTCCCATGTGTTGCAGCTGACCAACCACCAAGTTCACAAGCTGGAGGAAGAGCTGCAGGTGAACCATTCCCTCAGCTGGGTGACCAGGACATCTGGGCTTCCCTCGGCCAGGCCAGAAGCCATCCCCCTGTGCCACCCCTGATGAATCCCTACAACCCCTCTTTCTGATAACTCTGTTGGAAGACTTACAGGGTTTGTGACCTGTAGCAAGTCACAATCTCTGAGTTTCTTTATCTGATCTGAAAATGATTCACGCAGCATCTACAGAGGGTTTAGGAGATGGTGGAGAGAGAACGCGGGTGAAGGTAGAAAGTGTTGAAAAGTGAGGTGGGGAGTGGAGGTGGAGTTATTTTGGTGGAGGAGGTAAGTTGAAGCAACAGTGTGCCCTTCTGACATCTCTTTCCCTTTTCTGCTTGTGACAGTTTTCCCTGGGAAGCAAGATTAACGTGGAGGTGGGAGGAAACAGCAAAGGAACGTTGAAGGTGAGCGTTGGTGGCACTGGGTGGCCAGCGCGATCAGGGTGAAGCTGGGGTGTTGAGTGGGAGACCTGCAGGCAGAGCTCATGGTTTGGGAAGGAGGAGGAGACCCCTGGGTTGCGGTTCCCTGTGCTCTGTCCTGGGCATGTGCCCCTCACTCTGCTCTCCTCCCTCACTAGGCGCCTGTCATCCCCTTCAGCCCCTCAGTGCTGATGCTCAAACACTTGGTGCCTCAACCCTAGTGTCTCCCCTGAGCTCTGAGCATCTCTGACGTGGTTGTGCCCCAAACCTTCTCTTCCTCCTGTGTCTCTTGTCTGGCTGACAGAGTCCACCCTGCAGGAGCGCAGCTGCCACTCTGGGGCCCATCTTAGTGGCCCCCACCATGCTAAGCTTCTCCTGGTGACCTGGGAGACTTCTCCAGTTTCTTCCTAGCCCCGCCCACCTCCCCAGTAACTCCTCCTCTGCTTTCTTCCCGGCCCCGCCCACCTCCCCAGTAACTCCTCCTCTGCTTTCACTCCAGCCCCGCCCACCTCCCCAGTAACTCCGCCTCACCTTTCTAGCTAGCACCGCCCACCTCCCCAGCTGGACAAATCTTCCCATGTAGACATATCTCCTACCTTTGAATGACCTTCAGGATCTTGTCCCAATGACAATCTCCTTTTCCTCAACCAAGCCTGGCCAGCAGCGTTTCCTGAACTTTCCATTAAAGCCTCTTTGGTGCTTCTGTACAGTGCTTGCCCCCATGCCAGGACCCTGCTCCCCTCTCTCTCTCACCCAACACCTGGGTCCATTTGTATTTCTGGATGGGTCCAGGGGCAGGATGGGAAAGGGCAGAAGGCCTCAAAGCACTTAGCCCAGGAGCTAAGGGATCCAGAGGCCTTCCATGTGGCTCTGGAGAGAGGTCTGTAGCCCTAAGTGTCCCCATGTCTCCTTCACACCCCTTGATGACCCAGGTTCTTCGAAGCTACAATGTTATGGACATGACAAACACGACCTGCCAGGATCTTCAGATTGAAGTGACAGTCATGGGCCACGTCGAGTACACGAGTGAGTGTTGGGGTCACAGGCTGTGGGTCTCTGAGGGGCTGGTGCCAGGGCTGAGCCACAGTGCTGTCCCCTGGCAGTGGAGGCTGAGGAGGACTACCAGGAATACGAGTATGAGGACTCTCCAGCGGGGGATGACCCCGAGGCCCACTCCCAGCCCGTGACACCCCTGCAGCTATTTGACGGTCGGAGGAACCGCCGTAGGAGGGAGGCCCCCAAGGCAGCTGAGGAACGGGAATCCAGGGTGCAGTACTCTGTGTGCATCTGGTGAGCCCTGGGGTGGCCCTGGGCATGTGGGTGCTGCTGGGCTGGGAGAGGGACGCAGGGCCGAGGTTGGGGCCGGGTGTCTACAGCCTGGCACCAGGCGTGGGGGGACCCAGACAACAGGCACGTGTCTCCACAGGCGGACTGGCAAGGTGGGGCTGTCGGGCATGGCCATTGCGGACATCACCCTCCTGAGTGGATTCCACGCCCTGCGGGCTGACCTGGAGAAGGTGTGACCAGCCACCCACAGGGGCGCTTGTGCCCCAGGAGCCCGGCCCCATCCCCGCGGTAACCCCAGTTGCTGAGCCCTGTGATGTGCAGGGCGGCCGGGGCTTCCTCCGTGTGACTCCCTGCTCCCGTTCCCCACAGCTGACCTCCCTCCCCGACCGTTACGTGAGCCACTTTGAGACCGAGGGTCCCCACGTCCTGCTGTACTTCGACTCGGTGAGCAAGGAGGGTGACAGGGGGGCGCCGAGCTGGCGCTGCGCTTCCTGAGCTCGTGTTAGGAGGTCTCCAGGAGGCAGGTGTATCAGCAGCTACTGCTCTGGGAGAGAACTTGTGGTGTGAGCAGGGAGACAGGACAGGAGGGGTCAGAGCCTTGGCCAGGGAGGTTCCCCGCTGCCTGCAGGGAGGTGGGGCTGAGCCCCTTCTGTGTCTTGGGGTCCAGGGCCAGTCAGCCAGGGAGGGCTTGAGAGAGCGCCTTTCTTAATTTGAATTTATTCGTCGTGAGGGACTGGTTTTTTGTTGTTGAACTCCCCGTTTTTTTGGTTTGTTTGTTTATGATATTCAAGTGTGTTTTGTCTTTTTTTAAAAATGATGGCGGACCTAGATGAGTTTTTTCGCACCCCCCCATGGCCTTATTTGACTAACACAGTTATCAACTCTCTGATGGCCCTCCAAAATTTTTTTTGAATATTTATTGTAAACTTTGGAGAGAAATGTAAAACATGTATGTTAATACTGTGATACCATTCACCATGTGTTTGTGCGTTGGGAAGGCCCTCTCTGCTCAGTGTGTGCAGAGGGGACAGACCCTGTTGGCTTGAGACCAGGCAGAGGGATCTGGTTGAACACAGTGAAAAATGAGGAAGATGTCAATTCAGGGAGCTCACCGTGCAGCTTAGGAAGGAAACTCGTGTGGGGTACCAGGCTGGACTGGAGCAGTGTGGCCATAAGGAGAGGAATCAGGGCCTACATGAGTGACGGGGTCAGAGAGGGTGGCAGAGGGCAAGCACTTGCTGGTACCTAGGAGATAAGTGAGGCCTTAGTTGTATCAGTGAGGCTACGGAAAGGGTGAGTGGGTTTGGAGGGCAGGCAGAGGGAACTGGGAGGGCTTAATACATCCTGTAAAAATCCCAATACAAGAATCAGGCTGAACATTTGGTTCAGGAACCACGCGCCTGCAGAGTCTGGGGAGTGGTGAGACCGCCCCAGGAGAGCACAGAGACGGGAAGGGACTGCGCTGGGGCCTGTGCCTCTGGGAGGGACAAGCGGGAAGCTCAGAAATGACCAGGTCAGAATCAGGGGTGGTCTGGAAGGTAGCCCTGAGGGTAGGGAGAGTTTTGTGAAGATGTGTCCGTGAAGTGGGACTCTGTGAAGCCGCTCAGGGCCCCGGAGATGGGTGAGGTCACCATGTGAGCAGTGAAGTCAGCAGAGACCTTGGGGAGCAGTTTTTAGAAATCCCGAGGCTGGAAGGTAACAAATGTTGAAGGACACTGAAGATAAGATCGACCGGAACCAAATAGGCCAAGCAAATCCATCATAGCGGTCTGCAGGGCCCAGAGGTGGGTCCCTGACTCCCTCCCCCCGCCTCCCCCATGGCAGGTCCCCACCTCCCGGGAGTGTGTGGGCTTCGGAGCGGTGCAGGAGGTGCCGGTGGGGCTGGTACAACCAGCCAGCGCCGTCCTGTATGACTACTACAACCCTGGTGAGGCGCCGGGGACTCTCGGGAGGGTGGGGTTAGGTGGCAGTGAGGGGTGGCAAGCGAGTCCTGGGGGTCCATGGACTGGGGAGGCAGGGAGAGGCAAGTGCCCTAATGAACGCCCCTCTCTGCTTTTTCCAGAGCACAAATGTTCTGTGTTTTATGGGGCACCACGTAAGAGCAAACTCTTGTCCACGTTGTGCTCTGCGGATGTCTGCCAGTGTGCTGAGGGTGAGACACCGGACCAGGGATCAGGGGTGGGAAGAGGCTTGGCTGGGGCCTACACGGTCTCACCTGGGCCCCTGACTTCAGGGAAGTGCCCTCGGCAGCGCCGGGCCCTGGAGCGTGGGCAGCAGGACGTGGAGGGTTATCGGATGAAATTCGCCTGCTACTCTCCCCGAGTGGACTACGGTCAGTCTTCCTGCCCAGGCCCTGGCCCTGGCCCTGACCCACCCACCCGCAAGGTCTCTTAGGTTACACCTGCACCTCTCAGGCCCACGGACAGCCTTGTCACTCTGCACTGACCTCCCATCCTCTTAGCCTCGGGATAACTAACCTTCCCTCCCTTCTCTTAAACCCCCCACAGCCTTCCAGGTTAAGGTTCTCCGAGAAGACAGCAGGGCCGCTTTCCGCCTCTTTGAGACCCGTATCACCCAAGTCCTGCATTTCAGTAAGAGGGGGGCAATAAGTGGGCAGGGCTGGGGGCCATACTGGGGAGCTGAGGTCTGGCTTTGGGGCCTTGGCGCCTGGAAGAGTGAAACTGCAGCCAGTCTGAGCTCAAAGCCCCTCAACCTCTTCGAAGCCCTGGGCTTGTCCACAGACAGGAATGCAGTCCCACCTGCCCGCTGGGAGTGGTGAGGGTCAAATGGAGGCTTGGCGCAGAGGCCCCCGGCCCCCCTGCTGTCCTCCCCCTCCTCTTCCCCTCTGATGACTCTGTGGACCTTCTCCCCTCAGCCAAGGATGCCAGGGCCACTGCTGATCAGACCAGAAACTTCCTGGTCCGAGCCTCTTGCCGCCTTCAGTTGGAACCTGGGAAAGAATATCTGATCATGGGGCTGGACGGGGCCACTTACGACCTCAAGGGAGAGTGAGTTTTGGGACCCCTCGGTCTCCTGCTCTGCCCACGCCTCTCTAGGGAAGCGGTCCCTTGTGCCCTCAGAATCCAGGTGCCTCAGGGTCTGCTCCATACCCTCTGCTGACCCCTGCTGACTGCCCCTTTGCCTGCAGTCCCCAGTACCTGCTGGACTCAAACAGCTGGATCGAGGAGATGCCCTCCAAGCGCATGTGCCAGAGCACCCGCCATCGGACACCCTGTGCCCAGCTCAACAGCTTCCTCGAGGAGTATGGTACACAGGGCTGCCAGGTGTGAGGGCGCGCTCCCAGCTTCCCCAGGAGGAGCTGGAGCTGCGGAAAGGTGGTGCCTGGACTCCTGCCGTGCCCGGTGCCCTGACCAGAGCCCTAGGCAAAACCAGGGACTCAATAAAGGCCTTTGGCAGCAAAGTGTCCGTGTGTATCTCCAGGACTGAGACCAGCGTTCCCACCACCTGCTCCAGGTTCTGGGGGTTCCAGGCCAGGGTTTGCATCATCTAAGGCTCCCAGAGCCTGGCTGACCCTTGCAGCATCCAGCTCTGCCTGAACCCCTCCATCCCCAGGTGACCCCTTGGGAGCCTGGTGCCACATAGTGACCATGGTGGGCAGCTGACCATGCGCTCAGAGGATCCCGTGTCCACACTGAGACCTCCCTTTCACTCTGCCCGTAGGGCACTCCCTGTGCCTGACAGCCTGTCACTGGGGCCTCAGGCGGGCACTGCACACCAGGCACCTCAGCCCTTCTGCTTCGTGAGCAGCTCCCCAGCCGCATTCCCCCCACTGTGCTCATGCACGTGCCACCTCTGGGGTCTTGCTTCTGACTGAGACCTGCTCTGTTGAAAGCCCGTTTGACACTGGATCCCTTTATCAGCAACATTACGTAACTTTCCCAGGATTGTGCAATCCTCAGGTCTGATGATGCCTTCATCTGGATACTGATTTCAAACAAACTGAAAGGCCAACTTTGGTGTTTCTTAATACTCTGAGGGAACTGCTGTTCCCCGGGGTCAACCCTCCCCACCTGCCCGCCTAGCTCTCCCTCATTATGGTAGCACCTCTTGGGTCTTCAGGGCTAACCTAGGAATTCATCTAGAGGAATGTGCTGAGGTCATTTCTGAGGGAAACTGAGCTAACTCAGCAGCCTGTCATTCAGTCATTCAACAAGAATTGTGGACCTCTCACTCCAGGCCAGGCCCTGTTTCAGACCCCCATCTTGTGTGAATGGTGTGAGGTCTAGGAGCTGCATGGTTCTGTGGGGCCTCTGACCAGTTGAGGGCTTTTGAGAAGTGGGCAGGGGTGGTTTCCTGGATGAGGTGACCTCTAAGTTGGACTCTGCAGGCTGATGAGTCAAGCAACGGGAGTAGGAGTAGATGAGGGTATTTGAAGCAGAAGAAACAACATAAAAAGCCCTGAGGCTGGGGGCAGAATGGAGCACTTTTGGGGGCATTGTATATCATTTATCATGTCTGGAATTAGGATTTGGCAGTGGTGGAAGAGATGAGCTTGGCAAGGTACATGGTGTCAGTTATGAAGTGGTGTTCACAAGCAGGCCAGAAGGCCAGGTCACTCTCCGTTTGAACAGAGTCCCCTCCTATTCCATGAATCTTTGAGTAGTTCTAACCTGGGACTTCCCTGGTGGCCCAGCCGCTATGACTCTGTGCTATCAATGCAAGGGGCCCAGGTTCGATCCCTGCCAAGGGAACTAGTTTCCACATGCCACAGATAAGAGCCTCAACTAAAAAAAAAAAAAAAAAAATGCCGCATGTTGCAACTGTTGATCTAATTTTCCCAATGCTGCAACTAAGACCATGTGTAACCAAATAAGTTAATATTTTTTTACAAAAGCATTCTGACCTTCCTCAGCATTTCAGAGGCTTCTTAGGGCTTTTGTCTACATGACCTGGTCATTGCCCATCAGATCTCTCCCGAAATCTGGACAGCATGGTGGAGGCATAAAGCCATGTATAAGAGTCAAACATTCAGATATAGTTGTGGCAAGACAGAATGTAGGTCCTGAGATAAATATGAGGAAGGAGCTGGCTGTTGCTGCCCAACCCCAGACATCCCAAGTTTTCTCCCTCCCAGTCCTGGGCCTGGGTTAGGCTGAGTTGAGCCTCTTCCTTAAGGAACCGCATCTGTGAACTCTTTAGGCTAGTTGGCACCACAGCTGGGATATTGACCCAGGCTCTCTGGTGGCAGAGTCTTGCTCTGGTTAAAGCTCTGAGGTCAGCTGGCAGAGAAAGCATGAGTATTGGGGGATGTGTGAACTCAGGTCAGCTCTAAGCTCTCACCCCACCTCCTAGGTGCCCCAGCCTCCCACTGAGTCCTGCCGCCCCTCTTTAGCATGACCTCTCCTGTGAGTCCTTCATGGCCCCCTCACCCGCAACAGTGGCCCCTGACAGCCCTGCTTAGTCCACTGGGACCCCACCCCTCATGGCAACATCTCCCTGAAGAGGGCTGGGCCCCTGATCCCAGCTGTGGCTATCAAGTTCCTTCCTGAGGACATTGGAATCGATGTGGGGCATCACGCCACTAAAGCCCTCTTGTCCTGGGGCTAGACCTGTATTCTGTGGAGTCTAAGCCCCAAAGCAGTCCTCTGCCGCCTGCACCTGGGAGCACAAGCAGCTTGACTGCAGTGGGAGGAGAGGACTGCAGACAAAGAGAGGGAGGGGACTTCCCTGGTGGTCCAGTGGTTAAGAATCCACCTGCCAATGAAGAAGAAACGGGTTGGATCCCTGGTCTGGGAAGATCACACATGCTGTGAAGCAACCAGGCCTGTGGGCCCCAAGGACTGAGCCCGAGTTCTAGAGCCCACGAGCCTCAAATACTGAAGCCCACATGCCTAGAGCCTGCACTTCACAACAAGAGAAGCCACTGCAATGAGAAGCCCGAGTATCACAGCTAGAGAGTACCCTCTGCTTACCGCAACTAGAGAAAGCCCAGGTATGGCAATACAGGGCCAGTGCAGCCAGGAATAATAAACAAATGAAAGAGGAAGAACGAAGCGTGAGGAAGCAGCCATGTGTCTAGGGCTCTTTAGTTCACAATCCCTGGCTTTCCAAGCCCAAGAAGGTCCCTGCTACATGCCTGTTCTTGGATTCTGTGAGATATCCCTGTATTTGTATAATAATTCTTACTTTTGGTTCAAACTAGCTCAAGTGGGTCTCTTTTCCTTGCAAGCAAAGAGCGTCAGGTACAGGGTAAGAGCTCTAAACTGGGGAAACATTTAATTCTTCAAGTTTTGAGCATAAAAAGAGGCACTATTACTGATGGTCCTTGGACTATAGATATAACCTGGGATAACACATGCAAACCAGGACATGTGGTTCCCCTATCTGTAAGTTAAGAGAAAAAACCACATCACTTTGATCTCATTTCGTGCTTCAAAGGCCATCTGGGAGGGCACATTAGGCATGGGTTGTCATTCTTCTCTCTGAGACAAACCCCGTGGCAGGAAGCTGGTCCAAGGTGGCGGTGGGGGTGTATTGGGGGTGGGGTGGGGGTGGGAGAGGCCTCAGGGACATGTTTTCCTGAACAGTTGACAGAAAGCTGATTCTGGCTGTTGAGGAAGGTCAGGGTTGTGTTTCCTTTCCTTTCCTCTTGATAGATGAATGGGAAAAGGCCTGCTCTTTGATATTGGATTTTCGAAGGCCAAGAGGATGGATGCCATTGCAGGAATGTACTGTTTTGTGGGCGGGACAGTGGGCAAGGACCCGAGGGAAGGAGTCAAGGGAGGCTTCAGAACAGCCCAAGTAGCCAGATGACTGGAGGTGTGGAGAGCTATAAGTGGCGGGGCCAGGGCCTCTGCCTGGGTCTCCAGCCATGGTCCTCGCAGGGCTGCTGCTGCTGCTCACCCTGCTAGCCGGCGCTCACCTGCTGTGGGGCCGCTGGAAGCTCAGAAACCTCCACCTCCCACCCCTGGTCCCTGGCTTCCTGCACCTGCTGCAGCCCAACCTCCCCATCCATCTGCTGAGCCTGACTCAGAAACTCGGGCCTGTCTACAGGCTTCGCCTTGGGCTGCAAGGTGAGGGTCTGCTTCCTTCCTGACCCACAACAGTGAGGAGGGTTGGGGGTGTCCTTTCCTGCTGACTTCCTGCTTTTCCTACCACTCCCCCCGCCAGAGGTTGTGGTGCTGAACTCCAAGAGGACCATCGAGGAGGCTATGATCAGGAAGTGGGTGGATTTTGCCGGCAGACCCCAGATACCATCCTGTAAGGGGTTGCTTGAGGGGAGAAGCAGGGCTTTGGGAGGCAGGGGAGGTCAGGCCTGTGTCTTCCTTGGTCAAGTCGACCCTCCCACCCCCAACCCCTACTCGCAGACAAGCTGGTGTCTCAGCGCTGCCAGGACATCTCTCTGGGGGACTATTCTCTGCTCTGGAAGGCCCACAAGAAACTCACTCGCTCAGCCTTGCTGCTGGGTATCCGCAGCTCCATGGAGCCCTGGGTGGAGCAGCTGACCCAGGAGTTCTGCGAGGTGAGCCTGGACTACCATAGTCAGTCCAGGTCAGCTTCACCCCTCCTGGAAGCCCCTCTAGTTTTTTCACTTATATTACCTGAAGCATGTGGCATCTAGTTCCCTGACCAGGGATGGAGCCTGGGTCCCCTGCACTGGGAGCAAGAATCTTAGCCTCTTGACCACCAGGGACATCCCAGGTCTCTATTTAGTTCATGCTCTTTCTCTTCAGCGCATGAGAGTCCAAGCTGGTGCCCCCGTGACCATCCAGAAGGAATTCTCTCTCCTCACCTGCAGCATCATCTGTTACCTCACTTTTGGAGATAAGGTCAAGGCTCTCTTGCCCTCACATGTGCCTGCCCCCTTCTCCCTGCCCCCCGCAACCTCTCCCTAGATCCTCTCCTGGTTCTGCACTGAAAGGATTTCCTCCTTTTCTGGCAGGAGGACACCTTAGTACATGCCTTTCACGACTGTGTTCAGGACTTGATGAAGACCTGGGACCACTGGTCCATCCAGATTTTGGACCTGGTTCCTTTTCTCAGGGTGAGGAGGCGCAGCCCCGACATGCCTGGTCCTGGGAGAAAGGGTGGGGATGGGGTACAGGCTTCCTTGCCAGCAGCTACACCTTCTTACTCTCTGACCCAGTTCTTCCCCAACCCTGGGCTCTGGAGGCTGAAGCAGGCCGTAGAGAACAGGGACCACATGGTGGAGAAGCAGCTGAGGCGCCACAAGGTGGGAAGCGCTCGTGGACCGGGCTCCTCCCCAGCCGGCAGCAGTGACGTTGCTGCCCAGAGCCAGGCAGCTCCTGGGCCATCCCCGCAGTCCTGGACTCTCGGCACCCTCTCAACACGCTCCCCAAGCCAGGCACTCAGGCCGGCTCCTCCTCCCCTCCCCAGGAGAGCATGGTGGCTGGCCAGTGGAGGGATATGCTGGACTACATGCTCCAGGGGGTAGGGAGGCAAAGAGTAGAAGAGGGCCCGGGACAGCTCCTGGAAGGACACGTGCACATGTCTGTGGTGGATCTCTTCATCGGGGGCACTGAAACCACGGCAACCACCCTCTCCTGGGCTGTGGCGTTCCTACTTCACCACCCTGAGGTATGCCCTGGAGGCAGGCTAGAGATCCTTCCTGGCAGCCTGGCCAGGGTGGCGGGAACCTAACTCACTGATGGGAGTGCAGGCTGTGTTGTGGGGTAGGACTGGGGTGGGTCAGTGGGGTTGGCATGGGTTCTCCCTCTTGGCACAAAGTTTCATGTGAGTTCCTCCAGGGAGTGGTGGAAGTTTGGGCTTCCCTAGTGCTCAGATGGTAAAGAATCTGCCTGCAATGCAGGAGACTCAGGTTCCACCCCTGGGTAGGGAAGATGCCCTGAAGAAGGTAATGGCAACCGATTCTAGTATTCTTGCCTGGAGAATTCCATGGACAGAGGAGTCTGGAGGCTTATAGTCCACGGGCTCGCAAAGAGTCGGATACGACTGAGTGACTCAACACACACACACACACACACACACACACACACACACACACACACACATTCTTGCCTGGAGAATTCCATGGACAGAGGAGTCTGGAGGCTTATAGTCCACGGGCTCGCAAAGAGTCGGATACGACTGAGTGACTCAACACACACACACACACACACATACACACACACACACACACACACACACACACACACACACACACACACACACGAGTGGAGGTTGGCAGCTCGGGGCTGGCCAGTGACAGGATTGGGGCTCCATTTCCCAGATTCAGCGCCGCCTTCAGGAGGAGTTGGATCGTGAGCTGGGCCCCGGAGCCTCATGCTCCCGAATCACTTACAAGGACCGCGCTCGGTTGCCTCTGCTCAACGCCACCATCGCGGAGGTGCTGCGCCTGCGGCCGGTCGTGCCTCTGGCCTTGCCTCACCGCACCACGCGGCCTAGCAGGTGACTCCGGAGGCCTAGGGATGAACGGGCAAGGCCCCAGCGGGGCCTCGGCGGGCCTCTCACTTAACCCTAACCCTCAGCATCTTCGGCTACGACATCCCTGAGGGCATGGTCGTTATCCCCAACCTCCAAGGTGCCCACCTGGACGAGACCGTCTGGGAGCAGCCGCACGAGTTTCGGCCGGGTGCGTGCTGGGGCGGGGGCCTGCGGTGGCGGGTGGCGGTGCAGCGGGGGCCCGCGGCCGGCGGCCAGCGGCCCCTGAGTCCCGGATCGGTCCTTCTGCCCGCAGACCGCTTCCTGGAGCCAGGCGCGAACCCCAGCGCGCTGGCGTTTGGCTGTGGGGCGCGCGTGTGCCTGGGCGAGTCGCTGGCGCGCCTGGAGCTCTTCGTGGTGCTCCTGCGACTGCTGCAGGCCTTCACGCTGCTGCCGCCGCCCGTGGGCGCCCTGCCGTCGCTGCAGCCGGATCCCTACTGTGGCGTCAACCTCAAGGTCCAGCCTTTCCAGGTGCGGCTGCAGCCCCGGGGGGTGGAGGACGGGGCCTGGGAGAGCGCCAGTGCCCAGTGATGGGGGAGGAGTGGGGGGGAGGACTCGGCCAGTCACGTGCCTCGGTGTCTCCTTTTATTGCTCCCGTACAAACCCCTGCCCTCCCCCCTGTAAACATGGTGCTGTGAGATCGCGGGTGGAGAAGGCTTCCGCTGGTGGCTGGGTGGTCAAGGTGGCCCCTGGCTCTTCTCTCGGCGCAACCCCTCAGTGCTCGGCAGTCATGGTGGGGCGCTGGAGGGGTGAGCGGCGGCTCAGCCTTCCCTGCCCGGGGGCCGGTAGCTTCTCGGTCTCAGTTTCATTTCCGTGAAGGGCACGGAGAAATCGAAG
This sequence comes from Muntiacus reevesi, assembly GCF_963930625.1. NCBI lineage: Eukaryota > Metazoa > Chordata > Mammalia > Artiodactyla > Cervidae > Muntiacus > Muntiacus reevesi. The sequence continues at coordinate 28,310,782 of NC_089268.1, read as the reverse complement.
CCCTTCCAGTAGTACCAGCTCACTCCCTGGGAAGGGGGTTGTTGGGAGAGAGTCAGTGTCTGATATCCAGCTCTCACCTGCTCTCCCCTCTGGGGAGATGTTTCCAGAAATCAGCCATTGTGTCTCCCCTTTTCCTTCTTAAACCCTCAACTGCAAAGGACTGAAGCAGAATCCTGACCCCTCCCTTTACATCCAATAAATCATCTCCTCCTCAAGATAACCTGGTGAGATTGGCATTATTGTTCCATTTCACAGGCGAGGGCCCTGAAGCGCTGAGCCGTTCAATAACTTATCACGGTGTGTGTCACAGACACCCAGGCAGGTGGAGCCCCAAGCACCCCCAGACCTCTCACCTGGTGGTCCACTGTGCTCCCATAAAGCCCGTTCAGGTTGGCATAGTGGCAGTTCCTGTACCACCAGGCCCCTCGGTAAGAGACGGCACAGGAGATGAGCAAGTTGTTGGGGTCTCGGTCCCGGGCAGAGAAGACACTCCCGCTGTGGTAGCTCATGGAGTCCCCTGGCAGGGCGTGGAAGGAGCAGTGAGGTCCTTTTCTCTTCTCTCCCGGCTCCCCCTGCCCGCCCCCCAGACTGAGCCCTCACCTGCGGTGCCGTGGTAGCCTTCCAGGTGGAGGCGGTAGTACTCATCGGCCGAGTCTACTTGGAAGGAGTCGTACTGGGCAAACACGGCCTCATCCCCAGCCCGCAGATCCACGCGCAAGGAGTAGTCGCCGGCTTTGGTCAGGCTGTGCAGGGCCTCATTGCCTGTGGGTGGGGAGTTTGTGCTCAAGGGGGAGTGTGAGTCCACAGGGCCCCAAGCCCTTCCCGGGTCCCTCAATCCCTGTGAGGCACTCACCCAGCCAGAACTCCCCAGAGATGTTCCCAAAACCATGGGCGTAGTCCTCCCAGTCCCTCCAGAAGTCCGTTTTTCCATCCATGCGGCGCTGGAATACCTGGGAAGTAGGTGGAGGTACCGTCAGCCTGTGGCTCCCGGCCTGGCAACCCCTCCTGGTACAGACCCTGTGGGCTTCTGACCGCCACCCACCAGCCAGCCACCCCCATCGGTCTCCATGTCGCAAAACACGTTCAGGGGTCGCTCGCGGTTGCCATTGAGGAAGATGGTGGTGGTCCGTGATGTGCTGACCCCGTTCTGCATCTCCTCCCCACAGTCCCGGGGGAAGGGGATCCGCAGTCCACCTGGGGAGAGGAGTGAGGGGCCAGTTCTTTATCCAGATCCTAGACCCCTGCTACCCAGTCATCCCCGAGTCTCAGGTCCCAGGGCCCGAGTACCAGTGGTGAAGGAGGTGGACACGGGGGGAGTGAAGCTGTCGCCCCACATGGCCCGGAGCCATGTGCTGTAGGGGGTGGAGGGAAAGAGGCCGCGGAGCTGGTGAGAGGTGACCCCTCCTGGGAGCAGGATCTCCTACGGAACAGACAAGGGGCGGTCAGGGGAGAGGGAGGTGGTGCCCACCCCCAGAAGCAGAGGCAGCCTCTCTGGACCGAAACCTAGGGAGGGAGCTGGCCTGAGGAGCAGGGCTTGGGGCACCTGGGTCTGTCCCCCTGGGGTGTTGAAGCTGAGCAGGTAACCAGTTGGGGAGACTTCGGGTGCCGTCCAAGTGAGCAGGGCTGTACGGGGGGTCACTTCCTTGGCCTCCAAGTCCTGGGGCGCCTCCAACCCTGAGAGCAGGAGGAAGAGAAGGTGGAGATGAGGCCCTTCCTGGCTCTCTTGCTCCTTCCCCCCCTTCCCATGCACCTCACGGACCGCACCTGTGGTGAAGGTGATGCTGGCTGGGGAGGTGAAGTTGGGGCCCCGAAGGCCACGCAAGGTTGCCGTGTAGTTGGTGTGGGTCACCAGGCCCTGCAGGGGGTAGTCCATGGCGCTGCCAGGGGCTGAGGCCTGGAGGGAAGGGGCTGGGAGGGGATGGGTATCAGCGCTGCCCTGCTGGAGCCCAGCCTGCCCTCCACTCCCGCTCCCTGAACGAGTACCCCCCAGAGGCCTCAACCAGCCTCACTCACCCCCTGGGGCTGTGACCTTGACGTCATAGGTATCCACCGGGGTCTGGGGGGGCTTCCAGTGCAGCAGGGCGGATTCATCAGTCAGGTTCAGTGCCCGCAGCTGGGTGGGGCCATCAGGAACTGGGAGAAGGGCGGGGGGTGGGGAGGTGCTCAGAGCTGGTCCCGTCTGCGTTCCCCACCCGTCAGCTTCCCAAACTCCGCTGCACCTCTTGTCTGCCATTGGAGCCTCCAACACCCCCGTTCCCCTCCCCTTCCCCATTCACTCTCAACTCCTACCGGTGCCCTGTTTTCTCCTACTTCCTGCCCGGGGTCCCAGTCCCGCTCACCTGTGGTCAAGAAGCCTGTGAGAGGCTCACTCTCCTCAAAGCCACGGACAGAGACCACAGTCACCTCGTACTGAGCGCCTGGGATCAGCCCCTCGAGTTTATGGGTCCGGCCATCCACCTGCACACTCTGTGGCTCCCCTGGAAACACACAGTGGGCTGGCAGGGAGGCGGCCGGGGAGGCAAGGAGGAACAACGGGGCGGGCAGGGTGCAGGGGAAAAGAGCAAGGACACAGGCCGAAGGGTATTACCTCCATCTGCCAGTTGGTAGGAAACTTTGAAGCCGTCCACCCTGGACGTTGGGGGCGTCCAGCTGACCCTGGCTGAGGTCTCCCTGATTTCGCTGAATTGGAGGTCACGGGGGCTCTCCAGAACTGATGGGAGGGATGTGCAAAGGAATGATGATGAGGGCATGGGGTGGGGAGGCTCCTTCTCCTGGGGCCCCACAGACTCCAGACATGCTCACCACCACCCCCCTTGCCTCTGGACCTGGTAATGGAAGCTGCTCTGCAGATTCCAAGCTCTCCACCACTCACCAACTCCCGCTCTGCCTGTGGCACTAGGTCCCACCCTACAAAGTACAGGACCCCCATTTTGAGGCAGGGCGCCTCTGTGCCCAGGATGGAGCCTCACCTGGGCTGAGGGTCCGGGCTGTGCCCTGGATGCTGTCAGCCTTGTGGGGCCCTCGCAGCCCGTACAGTGTAAGGGTGTACAGGGTCCCTGGATGCAGGTCCCGCAGCACGGCCGAGCGCCGTGTCCCTGGCACCGTCAGCTCCCGCTGCAGCAGGGGACGTAGCTGCGGGTCCAGGGTGCTTGGAGATGGGACTCCGAAGCGGAGCAGGAAGGAATCAAAGGCCTCGGGTGGGGCCTCCCAGTTGAGCCGCAGTGAACTCGTGGTCACATCAGTCACCGACAGGTGGGACAGCCGGGGCCCCGGCTCTCCAGGGGTCTGACCTGCAGGAACTGGCCCTGCAGAGTGGGTGGGAGAGAAGGGTTTGTAGGCAGAAGCACACCAGCTAGGTGCCCCTGCGGCAGATCCCTTCCTGGCCTCATTTCCTTTCTGTAAAAAGGGGCTAGTGAGGGGCTGCCACCCATAATGACAGGTCAGACCCATGATGACAACATGCGTGTCGGGCCAAGGCCTGCCGGAGCGTCCCTTCCTCCCTCCGTGGCGCCCCCTCACGTTCTTTCCCCGTGGGCACTACTTCTGGGCACCCCCTTTCGCCTTCCCAGTCCCAGACTAGAGGCAGCCATGGCCAGGACGCCAGTCCCTCTCTGGGCGGTACCTGTGGTGCCGTCAGCTGAGACGGGCCCCAGGCGCTTCCCTTCATGGAGGCCGTAGAGGAAGAACTTGTAGGAGGTACTGGGCTCCAGGCCGGACACGAGGACCTTGTTCTGGTCGCCCCCCACGAGCAAGGCCTGGGGCTGCCCATCTGTGTCCTGATACTGGACCACGAAGGAGTCGAAGGGGCCCCGGACCACGCTCCAGGAGAGGCGCAGGGAGTCCGGGGACACGTCCCTCACCGCCAGCACCCCTAGGCGGGGCCCTTCAGGGGGCTTGGGGGCCTCCGTGGCTGGGCGCCAGGGCGCTGGTGTGTCCTCTTCTGGGGCTGTGTGGGAGAGGCCCAGGGAGAAGCTGAGTGCGGGGTGGGGGGTGCAGAGGGGCCCTCCCACTGCATCTGACCTTCCAGAGAGGGAGGGTGTCAGGGCTCAGGTTGAGGGGGGGCGCTTTTCCATCCTGGCCACGGCAGCCAAGTGGAGAGAAGACAGGGACGCAGGCTCTCCTAGCATCTTCCTTCTCTTGAATGTGCTGCATCCCTGCTGAGACCCTGACTCCCCTGCCACCACCACCCGGGCCTCTCTGAGCGCCAGCCCGGTGGCCCCATGGCCTCTCTGTGGGGCTCCTATGCTGCCTGAATCCCTCACTTGTTTTCTCCTTCTCTGTCCCGAGGTCTCAGCGTGCCCCACTCTAGATGTCTGCTCGGGCCCTGCTCCTTCCCTAACCCCCCAGGGCGGCCTGAGCCTTGGCAAGAGGCAGGACTCACTCGGTCCCTCTCTGAGCTCAGGGCACATGGGCCTCCCTGCTGAGAAGACCTGAGAATGGAACTGGCAGGAGAACTTGAAGAGCGAATCCCATCAGCCAGGCTGATGTGGGGTTGGAGGGCAGGGGGCGATATTAGGAAGTCTGGAAGGGGAACTCCATCAGTGCAGTCACTCCTATTGCTTTCTATGCTCCTTGCCTGTCTTGTTTTCCAGTAATTTTCCATTTGAGAAAATGCTCCTGACTCATCCACGGGAGGGGGTTTGCCTTATCCCGGCAAGGCCGCTGCCTGCCGGGAGGTAAGAGACGATCCAGAAGGGTGATAGGGAGCAGCTGGCAGCTGTGGGGCTGGGTGGGGGGGAGGGTCGGGGAGGCGGGAGGTTAGGAACCCTTGCCAGGGCTTTGTCTTTCTGCTTGTTTTGGCTCTGCTTTTGACGGACCCCTCGATCACTGTTCTGAGGCTCTTCCTCCTGAGCCCTGGGCAGGGCCCCCTTGCGCTTCCACCTTGACCACGCCTGCCTGACCTGCAGCACAAAGGCCTGAGGATATGCACTCAGGCTGGTTTCCAGGGACCAAGCAGCATGGCCTCCTGCTCACCTGTCATTCCCAGGACAGAGGCGGGGCCCAGGCGCTGTCCTCTAAGGAGCCCGTAGAGCAGAAACTTGTATTTCCTGCCAGGCTCCAGGCCCTCTACGGTGATCTCCCTCTGGTCTGCAGCCACAGGCACCATTTGGGGCTTCCCGTCTGTGCCCCTATACTGGACCACGAAGGAGTCAAAGGGGCCCTGGACCACCGTCCATGAGAGGCGCAGGGAGTTTGGGGTCTCATCCGTCACTGTCAGCTCCCCCAGGCGGGGTGGGTGCTGCCGTTCCTTCTCCAGGGGGGCTGTGGGGAGAGTGGGGGTTGGGGAGAAACCCTTAAGAGCTGCCTTTATCTCAGCCCTGGCAACTTCTGGGAGGAGAGAGGGTCCTCCCCCGACCTGGGGAGACAGGTTGTCCCAGCCCCGCCCTTCCAAAGGAGCCAAGTTTTTGCCTCTGGGGGGCCACTGCCCAAACTTCTGGCCCCCACTGCCTCCTCTCTGTGATGAGGGCACAGTAAATGCAGGAAAGATCACCTCATGAGAGAGGGCAGGCTGGGGTTGCAGGAAGGGCCTCAGTTTCCCCTGATTCCTGACCCTCAGAGCCTGGAATGTGGCCAGAGCTGAGAAAGGCGCCCAGAGGATGTCTGGGTTGTCAGGGAGACGCCCCCAAACAGTCAGAGCTGGCCCGGGCAGTCAGCCAAGCTCCTGGGCTCCCATTGCTGGCCATGACCTCCCCCTGCCTTGCCATCAGCCTGGGCTCTCCTTGCCACCTGCTTCCAGTCAGCACTAACTCCACTAGACCAGGGTGGCTGGCTGGGTCAGGGGGAGAAGCCAGGGGCAGAGCTGAGAGGATGACAGGCAGAGGGGAGCACAAAAGGGACATGTCTAGGTGGGCGTGGGTGCTGACTGATGAGGGTTGGAGAAGCCTGTATCCAGTCTCCACAGTGAGGGTTTGGGGAAGATAATTATGGAGTCTGAGACCCCCAGTCCCCAGCTGGCCATGTGCCCCATCCTTGTCTGGCCAGGGTGACTCATGGTCCTAGAGGTGGGGTAAGGGTCAGTGACCCACCTCCACCCCTTCCTCAAGGGGCTGAGTCATGGTCACAAGACACCAGATTTTTCCATGGTCTTTCTGCAGCCAAACCCTCCCATATTTTCCACTTCTTGCCATAGAACTGGAATGGAGGGAGGAGGATGTGAACATTTATTGAGCCCCATTAGGTATTATTCATAACCATAATGCAGGTCTGGAAACTGAGGCTCAAGGGAAAGAAGTGGCCTGTCCAAGTCCACATAGCTGGCAATCAGAAGTTGAACACAGGTCTGCTTGGCTCCAAAGTCTGAGTTCTTTTTATTATATTGCCAATAAGAGATTGAAGGAAATAAATGCTTAGAACAGTGCCTGGCATTCAGTAGGGACTCAATAAATATTTGCTTTTGGTGTTATGATTGCCATGTCGAAATCCCCGGGGCCAGCTCTGGGGGCTTAGATGAAAGACAGCTCTGGAAAAGACTGTGGGCGGGGGGACCCGGGGCTCACCTGTGCTGCCTTCAGTGGAGATGGGACCCAGTCGTTTCCTGCCTTCCAGCCCATAGAGCAGAAACTTGTATTTCCTATTGGGCTCCAGGCCGGGGATGGTGACCTCACGCTGGTCGGCGGCCACAGGCACCACGCGGGGCTGCCCGTCCCTGTCCTTGTACTGGACCACGAAGGAGTCGAATTCACCCTCAGGGACGGTCCAGGAGAGGCCCACAGAGTCCGGGGTCACATCCGTCACCGTCAGCTCCCCCAGGTGGGGAGCAGGTTTTGTGTCTGGGACTGGACAAGAGAGAGGTGCATGGAGTGTGACAGAAATGAGACAGGCAGCCTCCTCAGGGTGCTAGGGTCTAGGTACTGGCTCTGGGTGCTGGGAGGGGGTGACAAGGTCACAGGTCAGGAGGAGGGGAGGCAGAGGAGTAGGGATTAAAGAGGGGCCAGGGAAGAGAACAAGTGTTCCTGGGGATATAGGAGGAGTAGGATAGGAACGAGAGGGTAACCAGGTACTCAGGACTTGGATTTCACTGAACCCAGTAAATAAACTGGGGTCTGGGGTGTGGAACATGGAGACGTGAAATTCCACAAGCGAGTGGATGATGGTCAGGTGGCAAAGGCAGCCTCCAGCCCTCACTCACGAGTCTTTGCGTCTGCAGAGACTGGGCCATGTCGTTTCTCATCCCGGAGTCCGAACAGCAGGAACTTGTACTTGCGGCCAGGGGCCAGACTTGAAACTGTGACCTCTCGGAGGTCTCCACCCACGGGCACTGTCTGGGGCTGCCCCTGCACATCCTTGTACTGGACCAGGAAGGAATCGAAGGGCCCCTGCTCCACCGTCCATGAGAGGCGCGCTGTGTCCGAGGTCACGGCTGCCACCGTCAGCTCCCCCAGGCGGGGTGCCAGCGGGGGCTCCGTAGTCAGGGAGGCTGGAACAGAGCAGAGAAGGCTATGGTCAATGACAGGACCCTGGGCCAGAGTGGGGGGGGCTGCTCCCTGGCTGTGAAATGACCATTTGCAGCAAACTCTTCTTAACTGCTTCATGTGTCCCAGGCACTGCTGTAGGCAGTTTGCAAATAGTGCTTTTAATCTTCACACAGTCGCTGAAGTAGGTGCTTTTATCCTTAGCACCCTTGTTGTGTGGGCATCCATGGTGCAGAGAAGTTAAGAAACATTTGCAGAATTAGTACCTTCAGAGCAGGATTCAACCTAGAGAACCTGGTTCTCCATCTGTGCTCCGAGCTGCTAAAATGTTCGGTCAGGGAGGCTGAGGAAGTCACACATGAACATCTGAGCAAGTCTGAGGGTCCAGATCATGAAGGAAGGAAGAAAGCTGAAACGTATGGGGCAGAGGCTACCTGTTGAGCTGACCCTGAGCACACCGTCCGTCAGTCCTCAAGCAATTCAAGCATGGGGGTGGGATCCTCAGCACCACGTGAGGAAAGAGAACAGGCTTCATTTGTGAGAAGTGCTGATATCCCAAAGAGGGAAACAAGAGGGCAACAGAGGGAAACCTATGGCTCAGGGCTTATTCTACTACTCACCAGTCACGCCCACGGTGGACATGGGGCCCACGCGCCGCCCCCCGTGCAGGCCGTACAGGTTCATCTTGTACTTGTGTCCGGGTTCCAGGCCCCCAATGGTCACCTCGGTCTCCTCGCCCCCGACACGCACCACCTGGGGCCCGTCCCTGCCCTTGTACTGGACGGTGAAGGAGTCGAAGTGGCCCTGAGGGACGGTCCAGGAGAGGCTCAGCGAGTCTGGGGAGGATCCTGTCACTGTCAGCTCCCCTAGGAGGGGCTCCTCGAGGGGCTCCGGGGCCTCTGTGCTGGGTTCTGTGGGGCTGGGGGTCTCCTCCATCTCTGTGGGGCTGGGGGTCTCTTCCTCTGAAGCTGAGAAGAAGGAACACACAGAGGGTGAGGCAGGGTCCCCGGGAGATGTCCTTGGGTCTCCTCCCAAGCCAAGGTCCCCACTGGGGACCCTGAGGTCAGTTCAGAGGAGCCTAAGGAGGCTGGTGGTCCTGCTCGGTCCACACCTCACAGACATGCCTGGAGTCTCTGGGGTCAGCTGTGGGGACCTGGGCTGCCACCAGCATGGCTCACAGAGGCCCTTCTCTGCTTAGGAGGACCCTTTAGTCCTCAGGGAGCCCAGGGGAGGCACTTAGGGCATCATGGCTCAGCCTGGAGGAGAGGGGCCTCCTGCACCCCACTCCCCATCACCTGAGGGGGTGATCCTCCCATTCTACCGTCCACTCACTGGTCACCCCGATGACAGAGATGGGGCCCACACGCTGGCGGTCATGGAAGCCGTACAGGTTCATCTTGTACTTGTGGTCTGGCTCCAGGCCCGAGATGGTGACCTCGTCCTCGTCCCCAGGCACCCTCACCGCCTTGGGCTGCCCGTCCCCATTCTTGTACTGGATCAGGAAGTGGTCGAACTGGCCCTCAGGGACGGTCCAGGAGAGGCTCAGGGAGTCAGGGGTGGCATCTGTCACAGTCAGCTCCCCCAGGCGGGGCTTTGTGGGAGGCTCGGGGACCGCGGTGGATGGGGTTTGGGTGGTCATGGAGTCGTAGTCCAGAGCTGCACAGAGACATACAGGATAGGTGAGGCCTCGTTAGTACTCAGTTCAGCATATAAAGGGGTGTATTACAAAAATAAAATAATAAGGTACAGGACATGTCTGTCCACAGGAGCTCTAACTCCTCTTTCTCTTAACTCTTTCTTTCTGGTCCCTTTAATGTTGGCCTTCCTGGCACCTTAGCCTCATCCACCCTGCTCTCACCCCTACCTACCAGCACCCTTCCCCACACACAGGCCCACATGGCCACTGTGCTCTGGGCCTCCCTCCACTGCGGTCTCATGGCATCTGAACTCCTTTTGGCTCATGTCTTGGCCCCCAAGCAGCTCAGAAGAAGCCCCATCCCCCTTCTCTAATCAGAAACCCGGAGTCTTCTTGGATCCATTCCTGTTGCCATCTGCTGTCCTCCCGGGTGGTGCTAGTGGTAAAGAATCCGTCTGCCAAAGCAAGAGACTAAGAGATGTGGGTTCAATCCCAGGGTCAGGAAGATCCCCTGGAGGAGGTATGGCAACCCACCCCCGTATTCTTGCCTGGAGAATCCCATGGACAGAAAAGCCTGGCTACAATCCATGGGGTCACAGAGTCAGCCACGACTGAAGCAACTTAGCATGCATGCACCAGCTGCCATAAGACTCAGAGTGTCCAATTCTCTCTCTGGAGTTCCTCCTGCATCTTCTCACTCCCCACATCTGCAGCCCTGCCACCCTTGTCTGGGATGCCCTTACCTGTCACCTGGGTTACCACCTCCCTATGAGTCTCTCTGCCTCCCTCCTCCACCTGTTCTTCACAGGGAGCCAGAACGAGCCTTTAAAAGCACATCTGAGGGTCTCAGTCTTAGCATAAAACTGGGCAGCAGTTGTCTCTATCCTGGGAGAGAAATTCCTGGCTCCCTGAGCAGTCCCAACCTCTCTATCCCCATCTCAAGACTATCTCTCCCACCCCAAGAATTTCATACAAAATCCTCTCTTGTGCCATGATGTTCCTAGTACCGACTGAGACCCTTCATCCTGTCTATAAGTGTTACCAAGATAACGCCTGCCGGTCGTCAAGTCTCAGCTGTCCCGTGGGAACCTGTGGACACCCGTGGGCAGGCAGGCTGGTGTTGGCCTCACTGCCCAGTTTTGGCCTGGCCGTGGGGCTTCCCGTCACCTACACATCCACCTTTGCTGGTCCACAGCCTGTCTGTGAGCCCCGTTGGATAAGAACTGGTTTCTATGCCACGTTCAAGGTTTATCTCAGTGAACTTCCTCAGTGCTTGGCTCAGGCCACCCACAACTTTCTTGAACCACTGGTGTCACAAGTCTGTTAACACCCAAACCGTGCGGCTAGGGGGCGTTTCAGTCCAGACACTAAACTCTGAGCACACTCCTGCCTTCCTCCACAGCCTCCAGTCAACTACCGAGAGGCCAAGCTCGGCTGAGCTCCTGTGAGGACCTCAGGCATGCAAGCACGATTCTGTCTGATAGAATCTAAGGAAGTGTCCAGTTGCTTTGTGAGGAGTTTTAGCAGAGTGTGGTCCCTGGACCAGCAGCATCAGCATCAGGGAGGACTTTAGAAATCCAGTGTGTCCAGCTCCAGCCCAAACCTGCCAAACCTGAATCTGCCTTTTAACAAGAAGCCCCGACCATCTGACGTTCTGGAAAAGACGTGCTGCTGAGAATATTTATGTTTTCATTAAGATGGGAATAAAGGGAAACTTCCAGGACCTGTCCTCCCCATCCTGCACCCCACGCTCCCCACCTCATGCATTGGTCACGCCCCGCACTCACTCACCGGTCACGCCCACGGTGGACACGGGGCCCACGCGCCGCCCCCCGTGCAGGCCGTACAGGTTCATCTTGTACTTGCGTCCGGGCTCCAGGCCCCCAACGGTCACCTCGGTCTCCTCGCCCCTGACACGCACCACCTGGGGCCCGTCCCCGCCCTTGTACTGGACAGTGAAGGAGTCGAAGTGGCCCTGGGGGACGGTCCAGGAGAGGCTCAGCGAGTCTGGGGAGGATCCTGTCACCGTCAGCTCCCCCAGGAGGGGCTCCTCAGGGGGTTCTGGGGCCTCTGTGCTGGGCTCCGTGGGGCTGGGGGTCTCTTCCACAACCTCCTGAGGGTCTGAGAAAAGAGATTGGGGGCAGAGGCTTAGATGGCGACTTGCTTTGACGTCTGCTGATATCAGCAGAGACAACCAGGGGCATCCAGCGAAACACCCCTCAAGCTGCAGGCCTGGAAGCTCATGCAACCTCTGGGTGCAGCATTCGGTGACTCCACGCAGGGGAGACCGAAACACACCCGACCCCGTCACATACTGGCTGGCGGGCACCATGAACCTTCAGAAGGCAATTCGGACATGCATGTTGGGAGCCAAAATACTGCTCATTTCCTTTGAACCAATAATCTCATTTCTGGGCAGCTATCCTAAGAAAATTATTAAAAAGCAGGAAAAGTTGTATCACTGGAGTTCATTTTGGGATTATTCATGACAGTAAGATGTGTCAGGACTCCAAAGGAACCACAGAAGAAGATTAATTTTGTTATGCCACTTTCACCATGAAGCATCAAATGGCCATTAAAATGATGATTAATGACGGTTGTGTAGCCACAGGATAAATGCTCTCAGTGTAACTTAGGTACAAAAAAAGTTAAGAGCCAAGAATTACATGAACCCTCTGCAACCTGAAAACATGCGGGCATGGAAAACACAGAAAGAAAGGGTGTTACACACATTGTTATGAATGGTGGTTCTTGGATCAGAAAGTGGTCCGATGAGAGATTTTTTTCCCCTACTTTCCAAACTTTCCATCATGTTGCTATATGCTTTTCAGAGAAAAATACAGACTTAAAAAGAAGCCCTGGATTGTAAGAATCAGTAGTCCGACGGTGGATGTGGAGTAGGGACATGGGTCCCTCTGTGCTTTTTGCACATGCTTGTGATTTGCATGAGAGGGGGCCCTCAGTCCGAAGTGTCTTCAGGAGGGAAGAGTGAACCGCACACAGACAGTTGACTCACCCCCCAAAAAGATTGGCTCTCAGGAGCTGGGTTCTCCCACGTGCAGAGGGACCCTGGTGACATACTGTCACGACTAATAGTGACTTAGAAAAGCCACCCTGACTACAAGTGGGGAATTTAATTCACCTTGGGAGTTTTTTTCCCTCATTTCTTAGAGACTAGAAACTGTAACTTTTTCATAATCATCAATGAAATAAATTTAAGAATGATAAGTGGAAAAAATGGAAGGGATACAAAAGAGGAGACGATGTATTGAAAAAAAATTTCCTGATTATAAAAGAAAAACTGCTTGTCACTTAAGAAAATGTAAATGACACAGAACAGAACAAAGTGGGAAAAAAATGTACAAAATATTCTATTGTGTCCCACAAATCATGTATCCCGTGGGATGTGTTTCCTTCCAGTTGTCTTACTATGCAAGTTATTTTCAAGTGGTTTTGATTAGCCTCCTTACAAACATTGTAAACTCTTATTTCATTGTAAAGTATAAAATAATTGTCTTATGTTTAAACATTTCAATGATGCCATAGTAGGTCATTTCACAGATTGTTGTCTAATTACTTAATCATCTCAGTGTGATTGGATGTTGGGTTGTTTCTTTCATTTTTTTTTCTTGTTATAACAAAGAACGCTGTGATTTGTGATTAAGACGGAAAGAAAAGAAAATTCTATCAAAGTCAAGCTTGGTCTGAGCCTGACATATTTCACCCTTCGAGGCAGCCAGTGACTGATCATCAGAGGAGGTCATGCTACTACTGTGGACAATGAGGCTGTGGGTGGACAAAGGCCAGACCACTACACTCGGGTCACAGCACAGGGCCATGGAGGAAGGGCATAAAAGGGGTTCAAGGTCTGGTGAAATAACAGAGCAGTCAACCAGGTCACCCATGAAGAAAAGGTATTTCCACCCCAGAGACCCGTGAGCCCCGCCCTCACTCACCGGTCACGCCCACGGTGGACACGGGGCCCACGCGCCGCCCCCCGTGCAGGCCGTACAGGTTCATCTTGTACTTGCGTCCGGGCTCCAGGCCCCCAACGGTCACCTCAGTCTCCTCGCCCCCGACATGCACCACCTGGGGCCCGTCCCTGCCCTTGTACTGGACGGTGAAGGAGTCGAAGTGGCCCTGGGGGACGGTCCAGGAGAGGCTCAGCGAGTCTAGGGAGGATCCTGTCACTGTCAGCTCCCCCAGGAGGGGCTCCTCAGGGGGCTCCGGGGCCTCTGTGCTGGGCTCCGTGGGGCTGGGGGTCTCCTCCATCTCTGTGGGGCTTGGGGTCTCTTCCTCTGCAGCTGAGAAGAAGGGACACACAGAGGGTGAGGCAAGGTCCCCGGGAGACGTCCTTGGGTCTCCTCCCGAGCCATGGTCCCCACTGGGGACCCTGAGGTCAGTTCAGAGGAGCCTAAGGAGGCTGGTGGTCCTGCTCGGTCCACACCTCACAGACATGCCTGGAGCCCCTGGTGTCAGCTGTGGGGACTTGGGTCGCCACCAGCATGGCTCACAGAGGCCCTTCTCTGCTTAGGAGGACCCTCTGGTCCTCAGGGAGCCCAGGGGAGGCACATAGGGCATCATGGCTCAGCCTGGAGGAGAGGGGCCTCCCGCACCCCACTCCCCATCACCTGAGGGGGTGATCTCCCACTAGGTCCCACCCTGAGGCTTCCACCATCCACTCACTGGTCACCCCGATGACAGAGACGGGGCCCACACGCTGGCGGTCATGGAAGCCGTACAGGTTCATCTTGTACTTGTGGTCTGGCTCCAGGCCTGAGATGGTGACCCCACTGTCATGCCCTGGCACCCTCACCACCTGAGGCTGCCCATCCCCGTTCTTGTACTGGACGGTGAAGGAGTCAAAGTGGCCCTGGGGGACGGTCCAGGAGAGGCTCAGCGAGTCTGGGGAGGATCCGGTCACCATCAGCTCCCCCAGGAGGGGCTCCTCGGGGGGCTCCGGGGCCTCTGTGCTGGGTTCTGTGGGGCTGGGGGTCTCCTCCATCTCTGTGGGGCTGGGGGTCTCCTCCTCTGCAGCTGAGAAGAAGGGACACACAGAGGGTGAGGCAGGGTCCCTAGGAGATATCCTTGGGTCTCCTCCCAAGCCTTGGCTTTGACTCCGGGCCCTGAAGTCAGTTCGAAGGAACCGGTCCTTGGGGTTGGGTGATCCTGCTTGGTCCACACCTCACAGACATGCCCGAAGCCACTGGGGTCAGCTGTGGGGAGCAGGGTTGCCACCAGCTTGGCTCACAGAGGCCCTTCTCTGCCCAGGAGGACACACAAAGGTAACCATGGCTCAGACTCGAGGAGAGGGGCCTCCCGCACCCCACTCCCCCATCACCTGAGGGGGTGATCTCCCCACTAGGTCCCATCCTGGGGCTTCCACCGTCCACTCACTGGTCACCCCGATGACAGAGACGGGGCCCACACGCTGGCGGTTGTGGAAGCCGTACAGGTTCATCTTGTACTTGTGGTCTGGCTCCAGGCCCGAGATGGTGACCTCGTCCTCGTCCCCAGGCACCCTCAGTGCCTTGGGCTGCCCATCTCCGTTCTTGTACTGGATCAAGAAGTGATCGAACTGGCCCTCAGGGACGGTCCAGGAGAGGCTCAGGGAGTCGGGGCTGGCATCCGTCACTGCCAGTTCCCCCAGGCGGGGCTTGATGGGAGGCTCAGGAGCTGTAGTGGGCAGGTCTGTTGGGGCTTGGGTCATTTCTTGGTCTTTTTCTGAGGCTGGATCAGGAGACAAAGAGAATGGTGACATGCTTCCTGAGCTCCTTCCTAACGGGATGGGTTCTGGGATTTCTCCCAGATACACTCCCAGGGCCCTGAAGCTGGGATGCCAGTGCCCCAGGGTTAAGACTTCATTTCCCTAGTTTAAATGTTCAGCTTCCAGGGGCAGGGCACACACTGTGGAGATGTCAAGATGGTACGGTGGGATGCCGCGGACCTCAGCATGTGCAGCATGGAACCTGCAGGAGCTGCTGAGCGAATTCACTTGGTGGGCCAGGACTCACGCTTTGTAACAGCACCATGTCTAACAGACACGTCGCCTCAGGAGGTGCCTGTGCTCAGGTTCCTAAGTATTTTCCTTTAATACCTCCTCTGGTTTAGAAGGCCTTTCTGAGCATTTGAGAATCTAATTTAGATTCCACAGTTGACAGCAGAGATGAGACCACAGGAAATCAGATCATCTTTGTAGTTGGGTTGCTTGGGGACCTTGTATTAATTCTCTTGCCAGTTTATGGCAGGGACAACCCATCACACCCACAGATTTCTTTTGTCTTTCCTGTTCTGCATACAGTTTTATTCTGGCTTAATAGCTGAATTATAAAATCATCGTGTTTCATATCTCCATTGTGTTTGGGAACCAGGTTTTAAGCATGTCGCAGGTAATAGCTATAAAGGAACTTAACAGAAGCAATCAACAGCCAAGATGAGGAGTAATTAATGAAGAGAAAATATCTTGTTTAGCTGCACATATGACTAATATTAGGGCTTCCCTCATAGTTCAGTCAGTAAAGAATCTGCCTGCAATGCAGGAGAACGGGGTTCGATTCCTAGTCAGGAATCTCCCTCTGGAGAAGGAAATGGCAACCCACTCCAGTATTCCCACCTGGAGAATCCCATGGACACAGGAACCTGGTGGGCTCCAGTCCATGGGATTGCAAGAATCAGACACGACTTAGCGACTAAGCCACCATGATTAATGTTAACTACTGAAGTAACACTATCCATGATAGCAGGGTTCCGTGTTGACATAGAATCCATGGGTATCAGTATCAAATAGAATTTTACCCAGTGAAATCAATAATAATTATGAGAATTCACCCAAGGGTTTTTAGTAACTAATTTTCTTCCTCAAAAGGAGGAGCCAGTAGTTACCAAACACTGGGGGTGAGCCAAGCCACGACCACCCTGCCAGACAGGTATGGCTATTCTTTCCGCACGGATGCTGAAAGGAAGGCACAGAGAGGCTGAGTGACTCTCTCGAGGTCACACAGCTCTAAGGGGCCGAGAATAGGGCCAGCCCCAGGTCTGCCTGAGTCTATTATTTCCTTGGCATCCTCCCTCTTCAAGGACTCAAAAAGTGTAAAGGGTGAGACAGCTAAAGTGACACTAAGGCTTAGAGTGAAGACAGGCACAGAACCACTCCCAGGAGCTTAGGAGGCTCAGGCTCAAGAACAGTGGGAGAAAAACACGAGTACTGGCAATTAAAGGGAAACTAGCCCAGCTCAGGGCCAGTGTCCTGCTGCACACTCACCAGTTAAACCGACAGTGGAGATGGGGCCCACGCGCTGGCGGTCGTGGAAGCCATACAGGTTCATCTTGTATTTGTGGTCTGGCTCCAGGCCCGAGATGGTGACCCGATCCTCGTTCCCGGGCACCCTTACTGCCTTGGGCTGCCCGTCCCCGTTCTTGTATTGGACTAGGAAGTGATCAAACTGGCCCTCGGGGACAGTCCAGGAGAGGCTCAGCGAGTCAGGAGTGGCATCTGTCACAGTCAGCTCCCCCAGCTGTGGCTTCAGAGGAGGGCTAGCAGGGGGCTCCTCTTCTGGGGCTGGGGAGAGAGGCAAACAGAATCGTTCCTGCTGCAGGAAGGAACTGCTGAGGCCCTGCTCTCCTGGGTTCAGGCCAGAAGGTGGGCCAGCTCTGGGGGCCTAACTTCAGATCCAGCTGTGCCTATGCCATCACAATCTCTTTGTGGCCTCCTTATGGTCCATCCAATGTGCCAAGTGGCCTCTTGCCTTGATGCCTGAATGTTCTTTCCCCAGATGTCAGCATGGCTCATGTTCACACTTCCTTTAAGTCTTCATTCAAATGTCAACTTCTCTTTAGGGCCTTTCCTGCCCACTCTATTTAAAATCTCAGTTCTCCCAATTGTAACCTATCTTTCTTAATTGGATCTGATTCCAGCAAAAAATTGCAAAAGAACAATTAGGACACTATCAGGAGGCTGTGTGCTTAGTCACTCAGTCATGTCCAACTCTTTGTGACCCCATGGACTGTAATGTAGTCTTCCCGGCTCCTCTGTCCATGTGGATTCTCCAGGCATCAATACTGGAGTAGGTTGCCATGCCCTCCTCCAGGGGATCTTCCTAACCCAGGGATCGAACCTAGCTCTTACGCATTGTTGGCGGATTCTTTACCGTCTGAGCCACCAGGGAATCAGGAAACTAGTAATACCCGAATATCTGGTTTTTAAAGGCATAATCACTGTGTCATGGTTACTTTTAAATGATCTTTTTGAAAAGAGCAGTACACTTAAATATGTAATGATGAAGTAAAGAGCGTATAGAATACATTTAAAAATGTTACAGCAGTGTATCCATACAATGGAATATTATTTGACTATAAAGGAATGAAGTCCTGCTACATGCTACAACACAGATCAACTTCAAAAACGTGCTAAAATGTGGTAGAAGAAGTCAGACATGAAAGAAGCAGGTATTGTATGATCCCAGTTATATGATGTGTCCAGAAAAGGCAAATCTACAGAGACAGAAAGTAGATTTGTGGGGATTGGAAATGGGCATGAAAATGGGTCTGGACACCAGATATCATCTCAATGTGGTGGAAAAGTTCTAAAATTATTAATAGATAGTGATGATGGTTGTACAATTCTGTGAATACTAAGATTGATAAGCTGTATGCTTAAAACAGGTGAATTTTATGGTATGTAAAGTATACCTCAATAAAGCTGTTAATAAGGAAAACATTCTAGGACTTCCTAGTGGTTAAGAATCTGCCTGCCAACACAGGGGACATGGGTTTGATCCCTGCTCTGGGAAGATCCCACATGCCGCAGAGCAACTAACTCCTTGTGCCACAATTACTGAGCCTGTGCTCTAGAGCCCTCCAGTGGTAACTGCTGAACCCCCCAGCACCTACAGCCTGAGCTCTGCAACAAGAGAAGCTGCTGCAATGAGAAGCCTGTGTATCGCAACATAGAGTAGCCCCCGCTCGCCACAACTAGACAAAACCTGTGTGTAGCAATGAAGACCCATCACTGCCAAAAATAAAGTACATTAAAAAGAAAAGAAGAAGAAAGATGATATTCTAGTTGAGGATGGTGGGAAGTGAGTGGGGTCTGGATGAGCTAGACTGTCCAAGACGTGCTTTTTGGTTGAAGCAGGGTTATTGACACATAGGAATTCATTATACTATTCTTTCCCTTTGGATATATGTCTGAAATTTTATATCATAAATACTTGTTGAGATTTAATATTTCATTGCATTTGTCCCAACACCCCAAAAGTGTTCTTTTCAGAGTTTCTACGCAAAGCAGAGAGCCACAAACAGGTCATGTATGACTGGCTTGGAGGCCTCAGTCCTCAATGGCCTCTCAAGGGCAAGCATTTCCCTGGGACTCCCTCTTCCTGCTCCTAGATCACACTTGTCCTGAAGTGCTGAATGGATAATGAATGAAGAAGAGATTTGGGGGTTTTAGGGTCTTCAGTGGAAGACACTTGAGAGGCTCTACAATGAGACCTTTCCTGAAACCTCATCCCAAGCCCCGCCCTCACTCACCGGTCACGCCCACGGTGGACACGGGGCCCACGCGCCGCCCCCCGTGCAGGCCGTACAGGTTCATCTTGTACTTGCGTCCGGGCTCCAGGCCCCCAACGGTCACCTCGGTCTCCTCGCCCCCGACACGCACCACCTGGGGCCCGTCCCTGCCCTTGTACTGGACGGTGAAGGAGTCGAAGTGGCCCTGGGGGACGGTCCAGGAGAGGCTCAGCGAGTCTGGGGAGGATCCTGTCACTGTCAGCTCCCCCAGGAGGGGCTCCTCAGGGGGCTCCGGGGCCTCTGTGCTGGGTTCTGTGGGGCTGGGGGTCTCCTCCATCTCTGTGGGGCTGGGGGTCTCTTCCTCTGCAGCTGAGAAGAAGGGACACACAGAGAGTGAGGCAAGGTCCCCGGGAGATGTCCTTGGGTCTCCTCCCGAGCCATGGTCCCCACTGGGGACCCTGAGGTCAGTTCAGGGTCAGTTCAGAGGAGCCTAAGGAGGCTGGTGGTCCTGCTCGGTCCACACCTCACAGACATGCCTGGAGCCCCCGGAGTCAGCTGTGGGGACTTGGGTCGCCACCGGCATGGTTCACAGAGGCCCTTCTCTGCCTAGGAGGACCCTCTAGTCCTCAGGGAGCCCAGGGAAGGCACATAGGGCATCATGGCTCAGCCTGGAGGAGAGGGGCCTCCCGCACCCCACTCCCCATCACCTGAGGGGGTGATCTCCCACTAGGTCCCACCCTGAGGCTTCCACCATCCACTCACTGGTCACCCCGATGACAGAGACGGGGCCCACACGCTGGCGGTCGTGGAAGCCGTACAGGTTCATCTTGTACTTGTGGTCTGGCTCCAGGCCTGAGACGGTGACTTTGTCCTCGTCCCCGGGCACCCTCACCACCTGAGGCTGCCCGTCCCCATTCTTGTACTGGATGGTGAAGGAGTCAAAGTGGCCCTGGGGGACGGTCCAGGAGAGGCTCAGCGAGTCTGGGGAGGATCCGGTCACTGTCAGCTCCCCCAGGAGGGGCTCCTCAGGGGGCTCTGGGGCCTCTGTGCTGGGTTCTGTGGGGCTGGGGGTCTCCTCCATCTCTGTGGGGCTGGGGGTCTCTTCCTCTGCAGCTGAGAAGAAGGGACACACAGAGGGTGAGGCAGGGTCCCTAGGAGATGTCCTTGGGTCTCCTCCCAAGCCTTGGCTTTGACTCCGGGCCCTGAAGTCAGTTCACAGAAGCCTATCAGTTCACCCAGGGGCTGGGTGGTCCTGCTTGGTCCACACCTCACAGACATGCCTGGAGCCCCCGGGGCCAGCTGTGGGGACCAGGGCCACCACCAGCTTGGCTCACAGAGGCCCTTCTCTGCCCAGGAGGACACACAAAGGTAACCATGGCTCAGACTCAAGGAGAGGGGCCTCCCGCACCCTACTCCCCCATCACCTGAGGGGGTGATCTCCCCACTAGGTCCCATCCTGGGGCTTCCACTGTCCACTCACTGGTCACCCCGATGACAGAGATGGGGCCTACACGCTGGCGGTCATGGAAGCCATACAGGTTCATCTTGTACTTGTGGTCTGGTTCCAGGCCCGAGATGGTGACCTCGTCCTCGTCCCCAGGGACCCTCACCATCTTGGGCTGCCCATCCCCGTTCTTGTACTGGATCAGGAAGTGGTCGAACTGGCCCTCAGGGACGGTCCAGAAGAGGCTCAGGGAGTCAGGTGTGGCATCTGTCACCTCCAGCTCCCCCAGGCGGGGCTTGATGGGAGGCTCGGGGACCACGGTGGACGGGGTTTGGGGGGTAGAGGGAGATTCTGAAGGTTCATCATCCTCCTCTCTTGGGGCTGAACACAGACATGGAAAGAAAAGTACCTGAGAGAGGGGCACAGGGTCCGTGGGGACTCGGCCCTCCTCTGCGCCCTCATGGCCCCCTGGAAGGAAGCTGAGTGGGCGGAGTTCTTTTGCTCACCTGTCATGGCCTCGATGTGGGCAGGACCAACACGTTGCCCGTCGTGGAAACCGTACAGGCTCACCAGGTATCTGTGGTCAGATTCCAGGTCAGAGATGGTGATGTCATGCTGGTCGCCCCCTACATTAACTTCTTGGCGTTGCCCATCCTCATCTGTGTATTGGACCTCGAAGGAGTCAAATTCTCCCTCAGTTGCTGTCCACGAGAGATGCAGGCTGTGTGGCGTGGCCTCCTCCAGAGTCACCTCCCCCAGACGGGGCTCAGATGCTGCATGACTGAAGGTTTCAGGCTCAGCTTCGATTTCTTCCCTGGGGGTTGGTTCTGAGAGACAGGTAGAGAGGGGTGAGTGGTCTGTCGCTGCACCAAGACTCTCCAAGAGGATGGATGGAGGGAAGGAGGTGAGGACAAGAGATCAGTAATAAAAAGGACCACCTACTGATACCCAGGGATGAACTTCAAAAGCATCATGCTAAGTGCAGGAAAAACACACAAAAAACTATGTACTGTAAGAGTCTGTTAAACAAAACACTTAAAAAGGCAAAACTATAATGACAGAAAGCAATTAGTGGTTGCCAGAAGCTGGGATCAGGGAAACTGACAGTCAAGGAGCATGGGGAAACGTCTAGAGTCATTGTTTTCTATCTTTGTTGTAGTAATGGTCATGACTTAGACATATGCCCAAACTCACTGAATTATGCTGTTAAAGTGGGTGAATTTTATTGTATGTAAATTTTGCCTACATGAAGCTGACCTCTTCCCCCAAAAGAAGGGGTACAGGAAGCTCAGAAATCCTGACTCCATCAGACCAGGAGAGCCAGGTGGGAAGGAAGGACAGCGAATTCCCCTGGCTGCACTCACCGGTCACAGCAATGGCGGAGATGGGACCCACTCGCTTGTCCCTGGACAGCCCGTAGAGCAGCAGCTTGTACCTGCGGGCAGGGTCCAGGCCCGAGACACTGACCTCCCTCTGGCTGCCCTCCACGGGCACCACCTGGGGTTGCCCGTCTCTGTCCCTGTACTGGATCACAAAGGAGTCGAAGTGGCCCTCGGGGACTGTCCACGAGAGGCCCACGGAGTCTGATGTCACACCGGTCACCTGCAGCTCTTCCCCCAGACGTGGTTTGGAGGAACGCTTTGTTCCAGCCTCGTCCACTGCTCTGCGGGTCTCTGAGATGGAAACACAGAGCAGAAATGGTTGTTTCTGGAAGGCTGGGTGACCCTGAAGGGAAGGACTGAGAGGTCTAAAGATGGGACTGAGCTGCGGCTGCGCCCTGCAGGACTGGGTCTTCGGGCTTGTGCAAGGAGATGGGCTGGATTCCAGACAGACAACTAGAGCCAAACAACAGCCATGATGACAGCCACCACAAGTGACCACAGCAACCTTCCCCAGGGGCCCCTCCAGACCAGGGACACCCCTTGCAGGGGCTGCCCTCACCTGTGGTGCCCTCGGCGGTGAGGGGGCCATGGCGCCTCTTGCCCAGGAGGCCGTAGACAAGGAATCTGTACTTGCGGCCAGAGTCCAGAGGGCTGATGGTGACTGAGCGCTCATGGCCCTCCACGGACACCATGCGGGGCCCATCCCTGTCCTTGAACTGGATCACAAAGGAGTCGAAGTGGCCCTCAGGGACCGTCCAGGAGAGGCGCAGTGAGTCTGGGGTGGGGTCTGTCACCCACAGCTCCCCGAGGCGGGGTGGGGCTCCTGGGCTGGCGTCACCTCGGCCAACTGACAGAGAGGAAAGTTTCTTGTGTTTATTTTTTTTTTCCAAAATGACTCCTTGACTGCCTCCCTCTGGAGTTGGAAAAATCTAGAACTGCCCAAATGATCAGTGCTTCCTCCAGATATTTCCATCACCATCACATGCCCACCAGCATCCTCATCTGGCCATGCCTCTGTCCATTAACCAGTGCAGGGAGCAGTCTTCTGTCCTGGGAAAAGCGATTCCCTAACTTCCTATTTATCTTATTACACTTGTTATCCAGACTCTATATAGGGACCTGATAGGGACCATTTCCTTGGCAGCGTGCAGCTTATCACAGGCTTCATCTGCTTATTTTCTTTGACCAAGGAATCCACTGTTTGTGATTTGATGTTCTCTGGGAAAACCCAAGGGTCCTGAGGACATCAGAGCGGGTACAGGTCCCTGGGGGCAGACAGCTGGTGGGGAGGTAGGATATTATGATGACGGTGGCCCTCATAGGACCTGGTGGAGGAGTTGGAACTGCTTTTGTGTGAGGAGGGGTACAAGGAGAAGAAGGATGCTCAGACAGGAGAAGGATCTGGTGTCTGCCCAAGAAGCCATCCCAGGGCCTGAGAAGGAGCTGGCCTTCTGCCTTTCTGGACAGCAAGGACGCTGACGGCATTGTTATTGTGAGAGTTCTCTGGCAACTGGGAACCCCCAGGGGCAGGGGAGGGCCTGGATCAAAATCCAGGAAAGGGCATAGATGGGCTGGGCCCGACTGGGCCAGACTGGGCAGCCAGTCTTGGGCTCTTCTGGTCCTCGTTTCTGAGGCTCCAGGAAGAGGGCAGGGGAGGAAAGCGGTCCCTCTGGAGAGGCAGAAATGGGACCCAGCGTGCCTGGGACTGCAGGGCAGGAAACAGGGTGAGGGTCAGTGGAAAGCTCTCTCTCGGGAGATGATGGCTACACAAGGCTGAGACTTGGATGTGGAACAACTCTGGCCTCCCGCCCTTGCTTCCCAGTCCTGCTGTGTCTCGTGCTTCCACCTTCCAGGAAGGGTCCTGGAGGAGCCATTGAACAGAAGTAGGAATTACGAGAAGAGGTGAAAGTCAGCCGGGGGAACTGATCCAGAAACCCACTTCATTTTCATGGTTCCTATCTGACTGGGAAGGGAGAAGGCAGCAGGGCTTTTCAAATAAAAAGGAAGAGGTGGATGAAAGGGAGACCAGGTGGAAAGGAGAGGCGTTCAGGCAGCGGGAAGAAGGACAGCGGGGCTGGGACCTCAACTTCGTGGGGGTCCCTCTCACCTGTCTTTGCCTCCACAGAGACTGGGCCACGGCGTTTCCCATCTTGGATCCCAAAGAGCAGGAACTTGTATTTCCTACTGGGCTCCAGGCCGGGGACGGTGACCTCACGCTGGTCGGTGGCCACAGGCACCACCTGGGGCTGCCCGTCCCTGTCCTTGTACTGGACCAAGAAGGAGTCGAATTCGCCCTCGGCGACGGTCCAGGAAAGGCCCACGGAGTCCGGGGTCACATCTGTCACCGTCAGCTCCCCCAGGCGTGGCTCCACGGGAGGCTCTGTGACTGGGGCTGGGGGGACGGGAGCTAGGATCCAGGAAGACAGAGAACATGGCTGAGATCTCTGGCAGGAGAACTCCCCCCTTGCAGGGCTCCTGGGCTCTGAGGGCCTCCAGGGGGTATTGAACTGAGACAGGGAGCAGTTACACCTCTATTTTCACCAGCCTCTAGCATTTCCTTCAATGATGCATATAGGAAACCAACACGGTGGTACTAGCAGTGCTCGTGACTGTCACCAACAGGAATCACAGATGCTGTCACATCAGCTTAGAATTACTGCAGAAACTTCAAAACACTCTTCACACTCATCATTGCTTCTAAATAGGTTATTAAACATGCCACAAGGTTCTTGTTATTTAATGGACTAATAGTGAAGTTCCTATGTTACTAATTCATAAATTCGAGTTTTAAAATATCTTTGATAATTGGCTATCAATAGAATCGATATGGTATGGTAAAATCCTATGCATTTTACTTTATAGATTTTAAGGCATTGCTCTGAAAGGGGTTCACTGGTTTCATAGACACCACAGCACAGAAACAGTGGTGGCCTGTCCCCAGAAGGCGTGAGGGGCAGGAGACACCGGGAGCGGAGAGCAAGGGCCATATCCCTGAGGAAGGAAGACTCTGGGTCGGCCAGAAGGGAACACAGCCCAGGCCAAGGGGGCCGAGGGCCTCTGAGAAAAGATTCGAGGGATGTGTGTTGTTTAACCCCAGTGAAAAAGGGCAGCAGGGGGAGGTGGTGGCTGGTCCAAGTCACAGCGGGGTTGTGAAGAGAGGGGAGGAAACAGCTGTGGATGATCAGAGAGATAGTGTCTGGCTGGACCTGGTCGGAGGGGAGGAAGACAACCCTGCCTGGGGGAGGAGGCAGAGCAGAGATAGAAACTGGAAGACGGGGAAGGTTCCAACTCACAAGAGGATCTCTGGGGTCAGGGAACAGACCACATGCCTGTGACTGGGGAGGATCTGAGCGAGAGGCTGGGGATGGGGGGTGGCCCTGGGTGACTAGGGATGGGGACTGCCTTGACCCGTCCTCACTCACCAGTCAGGGCCACCACGGAGAGGGGGCCCACGCGCTGCCCACCATGTAGCCCGTACACGTTCATCCTGTATTTGCGCTCAGGCTCCAGCCCGGAGACAGTGGCCTCTCGCTGGTCTGCGGCCACAGGGATCACGTGGGGCTGCCCGTCCCTGTCCTTGTACTGGACCACAAAAGAGTCAAACTGACCCTCAGGGACTGTCCATGCGAGGCCCACGGAGTTGGGGGTCACATCTGTCACTGTCAGCTCCCCGAGGCGTGGTTCCTTGGGGGGCTCGGTGGCCGGAGAAGTCTCTTCTGCTTGTGGAGCTGAGACAGAAGTGGGGGAGGCTGTCAAGAAAAGCCCCTCTTTCCCTTGGTAGTAATTATCTGTGTTGTTGTGGTGGTGCCCATGGGGTGGGTCTGATGTAAGACTACACTGATTGGCAACATCTGTCTGGCCGACAAGCCTTCACTAAGTGCCTGCCAGAATCTGGGGCTGTGCTTGGTGGGGAGGGGTGTCAGTCACCACCGAGACCCTGGGAAAGTGGCTGAAGGTCCATCTGCCCATCTCTGGCTCCAAGTCCTCCAGCCAGACCTCCCAGCTGACCCCCAGACTTGGGTGTGCTCAGCATTTTCCTTGGGTGCCTAACTGATCCCAAATTCCAGTCCAAAGCCAAGTTCAGGGGCTTTCCCTCGCAACTCCTGTTCCCTCCACAGACTTCCCACCTCATCAAAACCCCCACTTCACTGTCAGAGTCATCCCTGAGTCCTCTCCTCCACCCCACGGCCAGCCTTCGAGTAAGTCCTGTCGGCACTGCCTTCAGAAGCTGACTCCCCTACTCCTTAAGTCCACCACCACCCCCTCTAAGTTGGAAAAGGAAATGGCAACCTACTCCAGTGTTCTTGCTTGGAGAATTCCATGGACAGAGGAACCTGGCAGGATACAGTCCATGGGGTTGCAAAGAGTCGGACACAACTGAGCGACTACCACTCACCTCCTCTAAGCACACGGCTCTTACTGGATTATGGCACAGTCTCCTAAATCCCCCTCCTCCTCCCCTCTTCACTGTGTTCCCCACTGTTAGCACATTAGTCAGAGCCTGTTCCCGCCATGGCTTCCATCTCACTCAGAGTAAGAAGCCAAGTCCTTACAATGACCTCCCTCCAAGGCCCCACATGTTTACCTCTCACACCACCCTCCTCATTCCAAAACAGTCCTCGCTGGTCCTCAGACATTCCCTCTGCCCGGAAGCTCTTCCCCAGAGGCCTGCGTGACTTATCCTCTCCCTCCGGCAGGTCCTTCTTCAGCAAGTCCCTTTCCAGCCCGCTTCCCACCCACTCACCATCTCGCCTACCGGGCTTTGCTTTTCTCCTCAGCTCTTGTCACTGTCTCACACACAGCCCTACAGACGCGTTTGTGCAATTTGGTGCCTGTCTCCTCTGATAGAATGTGAGCTCCTGGAAGGAGCCTTGCCTTGTTCACTGCTGTGTCCCCAGCACCTGCACCCAGTGGGTGCTCCACAATGTTTGTTAAATTAATGAGTGGTATGCACATCTGGAGAGGCTGAGCTAAGGACCGGCTAGTCCCCACTGCCCCAGGGCGAGCTGAGTCTGGGAGGCACTGCTTATTAGGACCAGCCTGGAAAGTAGTCCCAAGAGGCAAGTAGCAGAGGGGTGGCTAGGTGGGTGGGTTCCCAAGATCCTGTTTCTCAGGTTCCTGTGGGAGGATAAGATTAGGCTCTGTACTCATAAAACCTGCTTTCAAAATGGGCTGGGGGACTTCCCTGGTGGCTCAGGGGTAAAGAATCCACCTGCCAGTGCTGGAGACGCGGGTCCGACCCCTGATCCAGGAACATGGAGCCTGTGTCTAGAGCCCAGGAGACACAGCCACTGAGCCCCCAAGCCACTGCTCCAGAAGCCAGCATGTCTAGAGCCCGTGCTCCTCAACAAGAGAAGCCACTGCAATAGGAAGCCCCCGCACCGCAACTAGAGAGCAGTGCTCACTCACCGCAACCGTAGAAAAGCCTGTGAAGCAATGAAGACCCAGAACAGTTAAAAATAAGTAAATAGACTTAAAAGGGGGAGGTGGGGCTGGCATGAGAATCCCCTGGTGGCTCTTGGTTAGTGCTTGATGCTTCCACTGTAGGGGGCATGGGTTCAATCCCTGGTCCTAAAATCCTATAAGCCATGCAGCTTGACCAAAAAATTTTTTTAAAAAATTAAAGTAAAAATGGGCTGGTGATGAGGCCTCAGAAGGACAGAAGTAAGTCTGAGTGGTAAGGGCAGGGATGGAGGCAGCTGAAGGCGGGAGGGAGTGACCACCATGTACTGAGCTTCTCCCAGGTCCAGGAACCAGGCCAAGCGTTGTGTTCCATTTAATTTGCCTTCCAACTCTGTTGTTCCTGTAACTTCCATTTCCTGCTTGTTTTCGCCCTCTCTGCACTTCTTTCCACGAGAGAGAAACTGTCCTCACCATCAAGACTTATCGCTGGTGCTTTGGCTCAACTGGGGAAGGCGGAATGATAACTACCTGTGAGTACCGCAGTCCCCATGCTGCATTTGGTAAAATCCTTTCCCAATTTAGCAATGTTTCTAAAGCTGCATGTTAGTTCTTCTCCTAGCAACGGCTCAGCACGTGCTGTGTGCCAGGCATAGTCCCTCGGTCAGCTCAGCAGGCTCCAGCTGCCCATCGCCTTCCTGCTTGGATAATGAGCTCCATCGCATAGCTTAAAACTGAGAAGCTAAGAACGGAATGCAGTTTCTTCAATTCCAAGAGTCAATTGTCCTCTACTGCACTGCCTCAGTCAGTGCCCGACATAGTCCATCCTTACCTGGGAACCGGGCTTCCCAAGTGGAGCTAGTGGTAAAGAACCTGCCTGCCAATGCAGGTGACATAAGAGACTCGGGTTCAGTCCCCGAGTGGAGAAGGTCCCCTGGAGGAGGGCATGGCAACCCACTCCAATATTCTTGCCTGGAGAATCCCATGGATAGAAGAGCCTGGCAGGCTACAGTCCATGGGGTCGGACACAACTGAAGCAACTTAGCATGCACGCACGTGCCCAGGGACCAGCTTGGCTGCCCCAGACAGACAAATGGACCTAGGGTGACCCCAGGAGAAACCTTGGCCGTATGTCCTAGGCTGACACAAGCCTCCACCTTTCTACTTCAGGCCCACAGGACAGTAACCCACTGAGGCTTTCCCCTCTCCCCACTCTCTGTGCTGACTGAAGAAAGAAAGGAAATCAGGGGTGAAAGACTCTGGACGCTAAGCCAACCAAGCCCCTTTGAGAAATACAGAAACCATGTTCTGGAAACATGTTTCTCTGCTTTTAAAAATCTTTCCCTTTAGAATAAAAGTTGCTTTTGAAAAATTTGTCTTTGTTTCAGTGAACAAAGGAGAAAAGAGACGCCCTGTTCCTGGGGCCAAGCTGGGCAGACCAGGAGGAGGGTCACAGGGGCCTGTCTGGGGCCTGGCCCTGGCCCTGGGGCTCTGCAGAGTGGGCGCCCAGGCGGGTCCTCTGTGGTGGCTGAGGGGCCCTGTACCTGGGTGGAAGGGACAGTCTTCCTTGCTGTAATCACTCACCGGATGAGTCATAAAGGAAATTTCCAGCTGCCCTGGTGAAGAGGCCAATGTCTCATGCACATTCTAAGAAGCCAAACCACCCAAAGGGGACAGAGCAGGCCCCAGGGTAAGGCCAGATATAATCATCGTAGTGGCCAACACTGCCAGCATGTTTACTCTGAGCCAGGCCCGCGCTAATTCACTTAATCTCACAACAGTTCTGTGAGGTGGGCATTATTATCCCCATTTTACGGCTGAGAAAACAAACACAGTTAAGTTGAAAACTCGCTCAAGGTGGTGCAGCTGGTTGTAGCCCAGTCTGCAGTGAACTGTTCTTTCTAGGTTGTCCCCAAGCAGGGAGTTCCATTGCAGCAAGGGAGGGAGACGCCACAGGGAGTCTGGGGGCCACTGAGGGGAGGAAAGCAAACAAAGGCCCCACGCTAACTCACCGGTCACGCCCACGGTGGACACGGGGCCCACGCGCCGCCCCCCGTGCAGGCCGTACAGGTTCATCTTGTACTTGCGTCCGGGCTCCAGGCCCCCAACGGTCACCTCGGTCTCCTCGCCCCCGACACGCACCACCTGGGGCCCGTCCCTGCCCTTGTACTGGACGGTGAAGGAGTCGAAGTGGCCCTGGGGGACGGTCCAGGAGAGGCTCAGCGAGTCTGGGGAGGATCCTGTCACTGTCAGCTCCCCCAGGAGGGGCTCCTCAGGGGGCTCCAGGGCCTCTGTGCTGGGTTCTGTGGGGCTGGGGGTCTCTTCCACCTCTGTGGGGCTGGGGGTCTCCTCCATCTCTGTGGGGCTGGGGGTCTCTTCCTCTGAAGCTGAGAAGGAGGAACACACAGAGTGGGTGAGGCAGGGTCCCCAGGAGATGTCCTTGGGTCTCCTCCCAAGCCACGGTCCCCACTGGGGGCCCTGAGGTCAGTTCAGAGAAGCCTAAGGAGCCTGGAGGTCCTGCTCAGTCCACACCTCACAGACATGCCTGGAGCCCCAGGCATCAGCTGTGGGGACCGGGGCTGCCACCAGCACAGCTCACGGAGGCCATTCTCTGCCCAGGAGGACCCCCAAAGGTCACCATGGCTCAGCCTCGAGGAGATAGACCTCCCACACCCCACTCCCCCATCACCTGAGGGGGTGATCTCCCCACTAGGTCCCATCCTGGGGCTTCCACCGTCTACTCACTGGTCACCCCGATGATAGAGACGGGGCCCACACGCTGGCGGTCATGGAAGCCATACAGGTTCATCTTGTACTTGTGGTCTGGCTCCAGGCCCGAGATGGTGATCCCGTCTTCATCTCCTGGCACCCTCATCACCCTGGGTTGCCCATCCCCGTCTCTGTACTGGACGGTGAAGGAGTCAAAGTGGCCCTGGGGGACAGTCCAGGAGAGGCTCAGCGAGTCCGGGGAGGATTCTGTCACCGTCAGCTCCCCCAGGAGGGGCTTCTTGGGGGGCTCCGGGGCCTCTGTGCTGGGTTCTGTGTGGCTGAGGGTCTCTTCCATCTCTGTGGCGCTGGGGGTCTCATCCAGGACTTCCTGAGGAACTGAGAGAAGAGATTAGACTCTCAGGTGACATGCTTTGGTGGTGACATTAATCATGACATAAAGTACATTTGGCAAGTATACTCTTCAAGCTGTTGGCTTAGGAGTTCCTGTAGCCTTTGTATTAGCCATTCAGTGACTCATTGAAGGAGACAGCACTGAGACAGGCCCCTAAACCCCACCGTGTACTACTGGCCAATTGCACTGGCTGGGCTCTGATGTCTGAGAAAGGAGGTGAGGCAGGATGAGAGAAAACTGAGGAATTCTTCCATACTGTGTTCATGGAGTGTGCTGACCACAGGAAAGCGAGGGGGCAGCAAGGACTTGTCCCACTTGCATTCCTCCCTATCAGTTGCTGCCCCTCCCCAGGGTTGCCCAGCTCCCCTCACCCCACTGACCAGGACAGAAAATGGGATGTGCTCTGGTTAAGATCTCCCCGGGCAGCCCTGTCTCTTCCTCCACTTCAGACACGAGTAGGGGAAAGGGTATGGGAATGGGGCTGCGGGCTGGGGAGAGCCATGCTCTTCCCTGGCTGGGGGAAGAATCACAGTCACAAGGGTATCCACCCACCATCTACAGTAGCCAGGTCTCTGCTGAGGCTCCGTGAGGTGGGGAGACTGGCACAAGGGAAGCCAGCCCTTCTGTAACCCATTCCCTGGCCCATGGGGGACCACTTTGGGCACAGAAGATTGAGGAAGCAGCAAGCAAGAATGATAACCCAGGCAAGGAAGGGGAAGGTGGAAAGGTGGGGAGAAGAAAAGGATACTGGGAAGGGAGAGAGTCAGGGAGAAATGATGGCCTACTCTTCAATAGCAGTTTTGACGTGCTAGGCACTAAGTGTATTAACCCATTTAATTCTAATAGCTCTATGAAGCTGTTACCCTTGTTATCCCCATTTGACAGGTGAGAAAGCTGAGGCCCAGAGAGACTCATTAAGTTGCACAAGATCCCAAAGCTAGGATTAATATCCAGGCAGTTGGCTCTAGAGCCCATACTCCAAACCATAATGCTACACAGTCAGGGAAATGTGCTGGATGGGGGAGGCTGGGCCCTAGGAGGGGCTAGGGCCCCTAGGGCTGGGGGCGGAAAGTGAGCCCTTTGCCCTGCTCCCAGCTGGCTGGGACTCAGCGAGTTCAGGGGGGCTGGGGAAATGTGGAGCTCATGTCCCTTGTATTTGCCAGTTCTGAACAGAGCATCAGTGGAGGGAGGGTGTGGGCAGCAGGTAATAGAAGCTCAGAAGAGACCACAGCCTCAGCCAGGAGAAGAAGGCCAGTAAAGTCCACGAGGAAAGAACATTGTGGCTGAGGACACGTAGTGGAAGGATAGCCCAGTGGGACGGATGATAATCAGTTCTCAGAATGGTGGAAAAGGGGCCTATCCTTGGAGCTGGAGAAGCAGGGCCAAGAAAGATGTCAGGGGCTGACGGCTGGATGCGAAATCCTGGGATAAGGGGAAGGAGACGGCGGAGGCTTTGGCAGAACTGGAGCCAAGAAAGAGAAGGTGGAGAGAGGCGCCACAGGTCTGGGGCCAGGTCCCACTCAGAGGGCTGGGGGTTGGCGGGCGAGGGAGGCCTGACTCACCTGTGGTGGCCACCACGGACACAGGCCCCACGCGCTGCCTGTCATGAAGCCCATAGAGGTTCATCTTATACTTCCGATTGGGCTCCAGGCCGGGGATGGTGACCTCATTCTCATCACCCCTGACAGGCACTGCTTGGGGCCGCCCCTGGGCATCCTTGTACTGGACCATGAAGGAGTCGAAAGAGCCCTGGGCCACCGTCCAGGAGAGGCGCAGGGAGTCTGCAGTGGTGCCAGTCACTGTCAGCTCCCCCAGCAGGGGCTGCTCTGGGGGCTCTGCATGGCGGGGCTCCTCTTTCTTCTCTGGGGCTGTAAATAAGAAGGCCCAGGAGGGGCTGAACTGGCAGAACCCCAGGATTGGGGCCTGGGGTTTGGAAGGCTTGTCACAGCTGTGGGGGTCTCCACTCGATTAGCATGAGCGCTGAACTCTAAGAAGCCTGGCACAGCCAGAGTATGACACACCTTCTGGGCCTCGGGGAGCAGCTGAACAGGATGAAAGGGGCCCAGCAGTGCGGGGGAGGCTGGCTGGCCCTGAGCCCAAAAGCAGGGCCAGGATTCCGCCTCAGCCATCTCGCTGGGAGGCCCCAGCCAGCTCCTGGCTAAGGGCAGGCATGTGGAAGGCCGGGAGGGGTCAGCCTTAGGGGTCAGCCCCCCTGTAAGGCTGGGGGCTTAGGAGGCTGCCACTCACCGGTGGTGCCATCGGCCGTGAGGGGGCCGTGACGTTTCTTGTTGGCAATCCCAAACAGAGTGAATCTGTACTTGTGGTCAGGGTCCAGTGGGGAGATAATGACCGAGCGCTCGGGCCCTTCCACGGGCACCACCTGGGGCCGGCCGTCCTTGTCCCTGTACTGGACCACGAAGGAGTCAAACTGGCCCTCGGGGACAGTCCAGGAGAGGTGCAGTGAGTCTGGGGTGGGATCAGTCACCCACAGCTTCCCCAGGCGGGGCGGAGTCACTGGGCTGGGATCAGTCTGAGGCACTAGGAAGAGGAGGTGGGAGAGAAGGGAGGGACATGGGTCAAAAGAGAAGAAATCCATCTCCTCCCTGGGAATGCTGTGTGAGGCTGTGCAGGCTGTTCACTGCACAAAGGTGCATGGTGAAGGCAGTACTGAGGGACTGAAATCCAGCCAGCACCCTGCTTGCCAAGCTGTGCACCCTGGCAAGCGGCTATGCCCACCTAAAAGAACATTCGGCTTATTTGACGTGGCATGAAAGCACTGTCTTAACTGTTGTTGTTTAGTTGCTAAGTTGTGTCTGACTCTTTGCCACTTCATGGACTGGCCTGCCAGGCTCCTCTGTCCATGGAATTCTCCAGGCAAGAATACTGGAGTGGTTTGCCATGCCCTCCTCCAGGGGATCTTCCCAACCCAGGCATCGAACCTGAACCTCCTGCATTGGCAGGGAGATTCTTTACCCCTGAGTCACCAAGGAGGCCCGCTGTACGGACTAGTGTGGCCCTCACTTATTCCGCAGCCTGGAGAGGGGCTTCAGAGAGAAGGAAGCGCAGTGAGCCCCTTCCACATCTCCGCAGCCAGGGAAGTCTTCCAGGACAGCCTCCACTGCTTCCAGACCTAATGACGAGCTGATTTCCTCTCCAAGAGAGGGACGCATGGTCCTTGGAGCATTTTCATGTGGGAAAGCCCCCCACAACTGTACTCTGGGCCCCACTTCATCCGCTCCCACTCTCACTCCATCAGCTGTGCCCTCAGGATTTACGCAAACTCCTCCACTGGGCTGCATCGCTCTCCAGCCTCCACCCTCCCTCTTCGCTCTCCACTCCAGCCCAGATTCCACAGAGAGATGCTTGTACTCATGTCCTCACCTTCATCGCCCTCCCAACCCAGCCTTGCCCTCCACCAGCAGCTCCCACCAGGGTCAGTGGTGACCTCGCCATAGCTAAGTCCTGTGGACACTCCGCAGCCCTGAGTCACTCTTACGGAATCTGACATGTCTGACCGCGCCCTTCATTTTGGCATTCCTCTCCCCAGTTCACCTCTCAGGCTGCCCTGCAGACGCCCGATCCTCTGTTCATGCCATGAGTGATGGCCACCTCCAGGGTCCCAGGGGCCATGTCCCTTTTCTCTGCCTCCCCACCCTGGCTTCTGCCCACTGGGACACCCATGCTCTGTCCTCAGGCCTTTTCTCTGCTCTCCAGTCCCAGGAGGGCAGCGGGAGAGCGCCATGGCCCCCTCACTTTCTGTCTGAGTGGCCTTGCCCCCTCTGTGCCGCCCTTCTCCTCATCTGTGAAATGAGTATGCCTCACAGCGCTGCTTGTGAGGATTAAGTGTGATCATTCACTTAGAACATCTTGAACACATCTGACACTTAAACGCTCAAAAGATGTTTGACTAAGTGTTGCTGCACTGTTGCACCGTTTCTCACATCCGCTGTTCCTTGCCTCAGGGAACGGGACTGCCGGATCCAGAAGCGTGGGGTGCCTGGGCCTCCTCGCTCTCCTTGACCCCACCCATCCCCTGCCTCACTGCCACCATCCCCGCCAGGCCAGCATCCTCCCTTGCTGGTTCTCAACTCACTTCTCCAGCTTTCCTCTGCAGCAGCCTCAGAGCTATTTGTAAGATAAATATTGAATCAGGTCACTCTCTCACTTAAAGCCCTTTGGAGGCTCCCTAGGGTCCTCAAATGAGGCCTAAGTGACTCACTCAGACACTGGAGATCAGTGAGATCAGTGTCTTCAGCCCCCAGGTGCCCTGCCCTGCTATCCGGAGGAGAGACTTTGATTCTCTTGCAGGGCCACTCTCACTCCTGCCTCACTCTTCACAGCTCCCTCTGTTGGCACTGCCCTCCTCAATCTCCCTGCCTGACCCACCACAATTTTCCCTTTAGGATTCAGCTCAGGCACCACCGCCTCCAGGAAGACTTCCGGGAGTTCCCAAAGCACCGGGGAGACCTCCATCAGGACCGCACAGAGGGTAGGGGTAGGGTCCTGGGTGACCCTTGTCACTCACAGATCTTGGCTTCAGCCACCACAGGACCATGCCTCTTCTTGCCCACGAGCCCGTACAGGACAAATTTGTACTTGCGGCCGACGTCCAGGTTGGAGATGAGGGCTGTGCGCTGGGGCCCCTCTACAGGCACCACCTGGGGCCTGTCCCTGTCTTTGTACTGGATCATAAAGGAATCGAACTCGCCCTCAGGGACTGTCCAATGCAGAAGCAAGGAGTCGGAGGTCACATCCGTCACTGTCAGCTTGCCCAGGCGAGGTGGGGCCAAGGGCTTCCCAGGTTTCTCCCCATCCTTGTCTGGAGTTGGGGGGGGGGGGTGCAAAAACAAAGCACGTGGGCTCAAGCACTGTCTTGTCCATGCTCTTCGTCCCTCTCCTCTGCCCCCTGGCTCCCTTCACGCTGGATGCCTCCCTCCCTTGATGCCTGCATTCCTTGCCCTCAGTTGTCTGGGACCAGCCTTTCTAAGAAGGGGGGCATTTCTCCCCAACGTCTACTCTGGAGCAAGAGCTTCAGCTCTTCCCTGTGATAACTTCCTCCCCACTCACAAAGGTCCCAGGCCCTCTACACACCAACATTCTGAGGGAGTTTCGTGTCCCCTGAGGTTCTTCCTGAGAGTTCGGAACCCTTGCTGCTTCAGAGCAGCCTGGAGATGCCTTAGTCCACTGGAACATCTCTCTCCCTCACCACCCTCTCCCCGGCGGTGAGCTTGATCTGGCGTTGCAGGGAGAGCTGGCTACCCGAGTCCCATAAAGGGGGACCAGAAGAAACTGTGGATGCCAAGAGCCCCAGGCTCCTGCCCGGGTTCCACAAACCTCACCCATCTCTGAATCCCGAAGGCCGTGGAGCGCCCTCCCCAGGGAACCTCCACCCCTAGTGGGAGCTGGCTGATGAGACCATGGGGCACTGCAGACCAGGCTTGCAGGGCGGGGGGACAAGGTGTCCTAGTCTGTTCAGTGAGGGGATGGCAGGGGCTTGAGAGAAGGGAAATGGAGGAGGGGGCTGAGGATCAGTATCCTCAGGGCCAGAGGCCTTCCCACACTGACGCTGAGAGACGCAGGGGGTGGAGAGGGGCAGAGGAGTGACCAGGAAGTGGGGGCGGGACACTTCCACACAAAGAAAGCTGCAAGTGGAGAGCCATGGGCCAACAGTCTCTCTCCCTGAATCTTTGTCCCATGCTTTGACTTTTCTCCTCTCAGCTATTTATCTGGAAGGACTCCCCTCTCCGATCCACCCTTTCGTTGGGCTAACACCTTCCCTATCCCTCTTGCCTCTGAGCCCTCAACTCCTTTTCTCTCCTTGTTTCTTCTACTGGCTCGACCCAAACACCAGCCCCGTCCTTCAGTCTCCACCCCACCCCTGAAGTCCTAATGGTCCAGCCCCTCCCGGGGCCTCAGGACACAGGACTTGAGCGGAGTCCAAGATGTACCCATAATGCCTTGGTAGATGAGAGGGGCAGAGGGCTCGCCGCTGGGAGGGATCCCACGAAGTGACAACTCGTAGGGGGATTCAGCAGGGGGTGAGGGCACCAGAGCCTGACGGACATCCCCTGGCAGTAGCTCCTCATGGGCCCCTGGCCCTTCGGGCACCCGTAGGCGCAGCTGGAAGTGGGTAAAGGTGTCAGGCTGGGCAGTCCAGGCCACTCGGAGGCGCCCTGTCTTGTCTTTGCCCAGCACCCTCAACTCGGCCAGCTCCTGGGGGCGCTGCTGCAGGACGGGCGCCTGAGCCCCTTGAGTCGTTGAAGGACCTGAGGGAGGAGGCTCATCAGTGGCCCCCAAGAGGCCTGAGGGGGAGGACCCTGGGGAGAGGCAGGGCAAGAAAAACAGGAGAGTCGAGTATGAGAGCCAGAAAGGAGACCACAGTCCCCAGGTTCTACTCTCTGGCCTCTGAGAGTCTTCAGACTTCCCCTTGGTCGCTCCTGGATCACCCCCTGGGTCACCTCATTGTCCCAAACATCCATTATAGCCCTGCACAGACGAGCCTGCAGGTCATAAATAGAAGAACTAAGTCTGCCATCCCTCCTCCCACAAGGTTCCTAGCTCCCTCCCCACAGGAGACCCTCCCCACTGGGTGGTGGTCCTGGCTTCCATTAGTGCTGCAGTGAGAAGCCTGGAAGAAAGGAGAAGACGGTGGTGTTAAGGAAGGCAGACTCAAGAGACAGTGGGCAGTCAGGAGAGAGAGAGGAGTGGACATCCAACTCCGGTGACATCTGGGCCCTATGGGGGAAGAAGAGGTCCATAACCCCTCCCCCTGACAGCCACAGGGCGCCCCCTCCCTGAGCCAGGACTCCGTTCCTGTGGGAGAGACAAGCGTGAACTGAGCCAGGAGGTCTGGAAAGGCAGCCCAAGAAGCAGTGGCTTCACCTCTCACCTACCCATGCTGCCTAACGATTTCAAGGCCACCCCCAAGCAGTTCCGATGCGTCCCTTTGAGGTTAGGGCCAAAGTATGGAAAATAGTAACCACTGACCACAGTTGTCAGTTACCCTCACCACAGTGAGTCAGAGTGGGAAACCACTGGTTTCACTCCCTACCCCACCCAAACTGCTCCAGAGAATCTTTGCAGACACTGGCCCTCCCATCAAATGACCCTTCTATTGCCTAGAACAGGATTCCTGGCAGAAGTGTCCTAGGAACCCAAGTGAAAATCACAGTTCCAAAGACCAGGTCTCCTTGGTCTCGGGTATCCACCAGGACCCTGAGGGTGGAGGGGGTTTCCAGGGACACAGGAAGGTGTGGGGATGTCCGGGAGCCTGAACCAGGGAGGGCTGGAAGGCAGAAGGGCACAGGTGGCGGAGCGGCCGCCTGAGCAGTGAGGCAGTGGGAGGCGCTCATAGACGAGGCTGGGCAGGGGGTGGGGGGTCGCGCGGCCCCACCCACGCTACCTGTGGTGGTGATGAAGGCGTAGGACTTGGAGGTCTGCCCTGCCCGCACCCCGTGGACCTCCACGTGGTAGGTGGTGCCGGGCTTGAGGTCGGGCAGACTGACGGTGCGCCCGGTGCCCGGTACGGTCAGCTCCCCGGCGGGCCCCTCCGCGGGCGGCTGCGGCCGCCAGCGCAGCACCACGCGTTCGAAGTGGCCGCGGAGCCCGTCGAGCGACACGAGGAGCGCGCCGTCGGCGGAGGTGCCCAGCACCTCGGGCTTGGGGTGGCGGGGCGCCGCCGCCCGGTCGACGCCTTCGGGCGAGAGGCCGTAGATGCCCTGGTTGGAGTCCCGCTTCCAGGTGCCCGAGTCGGGGCTGGCGGTGGGGTGGGGGCGACCGGGCGGGGGTGCGGGGGAGCGACGCCGCTGCAAGTACTCGTGGATGTGGTGCGCCACCGACGTGTAGGTCTGGTTGGCTCGCAGTGGGTAGCCTTGAGCCCGCAGGTGACGCTCCAGGTCCTGCACCGTGCCGCGGAAGCGGCCCAGCTCGGCCGTCAGGTTGCCCCACGCCCGCCGAGGGGGCTGGGGCGGGCTCGGCCGCGGCGGAGACTCCGCCTCCCCCTGCTCCGCGGGCCTCGAGGGCCGAGGGGGCGGTGCCGGGCGCGCGGGCCGCGGGGGCCGCGGGACTGGGGCCGGCCGGGGCCGGGGCTTGGGGGGCGGGGCTGGGGGGTGCGCCTCCGGGTAACTGTAGTGGCCTGGTGCTGCCGGGGGCGGAAAAAGGGGGAGGAGAGAGCCGGTCAGTGGCAGCACCCCCTCACCACCAGCCCCTGCACTCCCCCCACGGCAGCCCCGCCCGCGTCCCTCCCACCCCACCTGCAAAGAGAACCGA
Organism: Muntiacus reevesi; assembly: GCF_963930625.1. NCBI lineage: Eukaryota > Metazoa > Chordata > Mammalia > Artiodactyla > Cervidae > Muntiacus > Muntiacus reevesi. Next base: position 28,272,612 of record NC_089268.1, on the reverse strand, counting down.
GAGAAGTTAGTGCCCCAGGACGCCCTCCCGCTTCGCCCTCCAAGCCCGCCACTGTTGGTGCCCTAGAAAGAAGAAACGAGCGGATGGGGCCTTGCGTCTGAAGGAGAGAAAGGGGCGTGGGAGGAGAAAACGCGAGCGACAGCGAGGTGGGCGTCCCTCTGTCACAGGAAAGGGAAAGAAAGATCCAGGCATCTGTTAAGAGACTTGGAGGGTTAGTGGAAAATTACTGCTGAGACCTAACTCCCCCAAACCTCGATTCTAAAGTCAACAGGTGGCTTGATCTCTAATCTCCCCAGCTCCAGTCCCAGGAGACCTGACCACTGAGATGCAGCACAGGGGGGGTTCCCTGTGCCTGAGTTCAGATCAGAACCACCCCTATCTGGTTGGGCCCGACAGCATCTTCTATATACTGCTTCTCTCTATGAGGCCGCTCTTCCCAAACTCCAACCCACCGCCTTCCTACAGGACTCCAAGCACCTGAGAACTCCGTCTCCTCAGAGCCCTTGGTACAGAGCAGGGCCAGCAGCTTTGGGACTGCCACCCACCCCGTGCAGTGCATTCGGAAGAGCCCATGAGCCGGACACACGGCTTCCTAAGGAAGTGGCTCCTAGGCTCAGAAACTTCCCCAGCCCGTGGCCAGCCATACCTGTGTTGGCCCTGATGGAAGCTGGGTAGCTTACTGCCCGGCCCCGCTCGGCAGTGACGGTCACCACGTATTCTACACCTGGCATCAGGCCGGTCAGCAGCGTCCCATCTGCCTCAGAGGGCACTTCCAGCCGCACCCTCTGGTTGCCAGCACTGACGTAGGACACCACAAACCGGTCCACTTCAGCCTGGGGGCGCAGCCAGTTGAGCTCCAGGGTGGTTGGTGTCACAGCCACCACGCGGAGGTCTTGGGGACCGTCAATCACTAGCCAGATCAGAGAGAGGAGGCATGAAGTGGGAGTCTGGTTCTTCGGTCACCAGCTGTCCTGCTAAGAGCCTTGCCCCCAGCCAGTCCCTCCCCTCTGCCCTCTTTGAGGGCATATCCCAGCCCCTCCTTCTCAAATCCATTCTCCACCCATGACCCCCCCGCCCCCCCCCCCCGCCCCCCGCAACAGCCCCAGCTCTCACTGGTGGTGATGGTCTTGGAGGCAGGAGGGCCCCAGCTAGTCCCTCGAAGGGCACGGACAGTGACCTGGTATTCCTGACCAGGGGCTAATCCTCTCTGGTCATAGGCTGAGGCAGAGCTGGGCACCCGTGCTGTGAATGGGGGGCTCGCCCCCTCTGTCTGCAAGAGAGAAAGTACTGGGTGGATCAGGGCTGCCACTCACCCCTGCTGCTCAATGCCCCTGATCCCTTCTTTCTCCAAGGTCTAGGCAGAGTCAGCATGAGATTGTGTAGAACTTGGCCCTATACAGCTGGGGAGCATGGGTGGTATCAGCAAACACATCTAGAACACCTAGTCTATGCCAGCTCCCGTTCAAGGCAATTTACATATGTAAACTCACTTAATTCTCTTAAGAATCTAATGAGGTAGGTCAGATTATTCCCATTGGACAGATGAGGAAACTGATGTACAAAAGGATTAAGTGGCTTGCCCAAGGAGGCAGGGATTTAAACCCAGGCAGTGTGACCTCAGAATCCCCTCTTATGGGGATTACCTTTTTAAAAAAATATTTATTTACCTATTTGACTGCTTTGGCTCGTAGTTGTGGAATGAGGACCTAGCCTTGAGGCATGTGGGATCTTAGTTCCCTGACCAGGGATTGAACCCAAGTCCCCTGCATTGGAAGGCAGATTCTTAATCACTGGAAGACCAGGGAAGTCCCTGGGCACTACGTTTTGAGCCTGTTCATCAGCTGTCTGCCAGAATTCTACCTGACACACGCCAGGACTCTCTCTCTGCTTTTCCCTGGCAATCCTGACCCTCTGGGCACGAGAAGGCTTCTCATAAACCCGTTCCTGTCATAACAGGTGAAGCAGATGAGGGACAAGTCTCACTTCCTCCTTGAGGCAGCTGCCCCAGCCTAAGCCTTCCCCTAGACACCTGCCCCTGGCTGTGTAACTTGAGTGTGACCCACATCGGGACATTTCCTTTTAGGTACTTTCCTTGTCTTTTCAGCAGGGTTGTAGGCCCCTCAAAAACAAGGCCCACCTGCTCAAAGTTCCACAAATATGTTTCCTGAATTTGTACCTGGCATCATTCTGGGCCCTGGAGACACAAAAATAAGAGATATGATCCCTGTCTTCAGAGAGCTCATGCTCTAGTAGCTAAATGTGTGGCCACGTTTTACGTTTTATTAGATCCTTAACCCAAATCTCTATGTGTAGTCCATGCCTGTGAGAGAACAAACCCCCTTCAAGTACGCATGTAAAGTATTATGATTATTTGCAGGAACCCCACAGCAAATCTGCCAGCCCCTGCTCCAGGCAGGGTCTCCTGGAGTGTCAGCCTCTGGGGAAATGGGAGGATTGGACATCTGGGAACGGCACGGCATTTCGCTGGGCCGTCTAGCTAGAACAGCTAATAAGGACGCTCTGTTCTGCTTTGCTATGTTGGCTGTGATGGGGACACCTTCATTCAGCCAAGTAGGATTGGAAATTTCAAAAGGTACTCTCCTAAACCAAGAGAACTGCGAGGAAATCAACACAGTAAATACCAAAGTATAAAACCAGATGAAGGGCCACGTAGAGACTTCTGGGTTGAGGATGAAGTGAAGCTTTGTTAGAGTTTTCTTGGCTGAAAAGGTTTTCTGGGCATGCAGGATCTTCATCCCTCACTTACTCACTGCCCTAGAATACCCCAGCCTGGGAGGACTTGGATGGGCGTCTACTCAAGACCTATGAGAGCTTTATCCTTCCCCAAACCTTCTCTCTCTCTCTCCCCTTAGTCCCCCAACCTACCATCACCAACACACACACACACACCTCTTGAGTGCTTCCTGATGATGTCTGGTCCTTCCAGGGAGATAAGCCCATCCCAGAGTTCACCTTCTCCCTTCAGGTCACCTACATGAACCTTTCAGACACTTTGAGATCCATCTGGGAACAGTCCCCTGAGAAGTTTTACTGCCAGTCTAACCCACATCTCAGCACCATCTGGCTGGTCTGAGGCTGGCTCTCTAACCAGAGGCTGGCAGCTGATTTGGCCCCTTCATGATGGTTTGGCTGCTTCACTGATGTCCTTGGCAAGTTTCTAACTCTATTCTCGATATTAACCTCATGGCCCCAGGTGGAGGGCTCCACCTTGGCTGGCCCCTGAAGCTCACCTCACTCTCATCCTCCTTTTCAGACCAGAATTGAACAAAAACTTTTCTGAGGCTGCAAGGTCCTGTGTCCCAATGAAAATGTGACATAACCCCAGTTTCCAGCCTGTAGAATACATCTAAACTGGAAACACCTGCATGTCTTTCTGTTTGGGGGTTCACCTCCCTCAGTTTCTTCAAGCTTTGTCTCACATTCATAGAAGACCTTGCCTTTTGCAAAATAGCATCATTCCTTGGACAACAGAGCAGTGGTCCTTGGACTTGGGGTGCATTAGAATCACCTGGGGGTATGTTCTGATGCAGGTTACCGGGCTGTTCCCCTAGAGCTTCTCATTCAGCAGATTGGGGGGCAGAGTCTGACAGTTTGCATGGCTAATACTCCAGCTGATGCTAATGCTGCAGGTCCAGGGAGCACACTTTGAGAACCACTGTGTGTAGCCGTGCCACGTATGCAGGGAAAAGAAGAATGTTCCTCTTCTGTGTTCTGAAAATCATTCCAATAACTAGGTGTGTCCCTTGGCCGGGAATAGCAGAGTTTGAGCTCTGAGAGAAAAGTGTTTCTGGGAAAGGGGAGAGGATAAGGTAGAGAGAGAGGCTTCTAGGAAGATGGCAGTGGCCAGAGGGATAGCCAGCTACTGAATGCACTCTGTGCCAACAGAAGTGGGTAGAGAGTGCTGGCCAAAGGCAAGAGGCACAATCCCAGGGGCCAGCCACAAAAAAGCATAGAAAACATCGTCAGAGGGCCAGCGGCACAGGCTGATGTGGAGTCCAAGGGAGGTGTCTGGGGACCAATTTTACAGGAGCATTTTCCACACCCAGGCTCAGGGAGAACCTAGAATGTCACGGAGGCCCATACCCAGCGCAAAGCAGATGAGCTGAGAGCGTGGCCAAGCTGGACACAGGCTAGCTCGATCCCCGCCTGGCCCCACAAAGAGGGAGAAAGTCCAGGGCTCCTCCTGGGAGACTTCGCCTCTAGAGAACACCAAGGATGAGGTCATATTTACTAAGAGCAGGAGATGCTGTTGCCCTTTAAGCTCCTTCTAGCTCAGTTGTTTATTTCAATTCTTTCCCTAAAGTTTCTTAGGAAAATTCCTCTTAAAAGTCCTACCCTCTCAAGATTGGAACTATGTAAATAATATACACGCAGAAGAGAGTGGGAGAAACACTTTAAAATGTTAACAGTACTTGTTTCAGTATGAAACAGCCAAGAATTATTTGTTTTTTTCACTAGTCGCCAAATTCTTGTCTTGTGATTACATTATTTTTATAACTGAAAAAAAAATGTAAATGGAAGAAAAAAATCCAGGCTCCCTTGGTTGTGAAGCAAAGAAGGGATTTCTGCCTCTGCTTCTACCAGAGGGCAAGGAGAGATAAAACATGATAGGGGCCTGGGTTTGAGGTGATAATATTGATAAGGAGACTTAGAATGACTAGGCCAGTTGGGGTGGGGATGACAGCCAGCACCTCAGAGCTATCCCTTCTGTCCTAGAGGCTTCCTAAGTTTAAGCCCTGGAACTTATTTATTTTTCCAGAGTCCTGACTGGGTAGAGATTAGGGTAACATGGCCTACCTACCTATGGCATTTGTGGAATGATGCAGGAAAACATATTTGAATGGGAGAAATGTCAGATGATTTGCAACTAGGAGACCAAACACATCATAAAAACCCAATCTGCATAGAGGGAGATCTCTAATGAGAGGCCACAAACTTTGTCCTTAGGGTGCCCCCAAATATTTTAAGAGTGACTTGGAAGGAGATAGAGAAAGGAGGCTTTGCAATGCACTGATGACATGGAGGCTAGGGAACTAATTCACAGACTCAAATTATTGCAACAGCCTAGACAGCTTGGCCCAAACCAAAAAATGATAACACAGAACAGAGCCAAATGCAAAGGCTTATATTTAGGCTTAAAAGGGGGTATGTAGTTGAATGTCTTCTTTTTTCCTTCCTTCTTTTTTTTTCCCCTTGTTTATATCTTCTAGTCTCTAAACTGAGCCTATATGACTTTTATAATAAAAAGTTACTTTAAAAATCAAATGTGATGGGGAATACGTGTAACTCTATGGCTGATTCATATCAATGTATGACAAAACCCACTGGAAAACAACAACAACAACAACAACAACAACAAAAAAGAAACAAACAAAAAAAAAATCAAATGTGATCAAAATAACTAATAGTTTGTGTGACCACAAGTTCATATATGTCAATTCTGAGAAAAGTAGCAGGGTATCCAGAGTCAGCCAGGTGAGTGACTGGACTCCTTTCTGCCCCTGTAATTGGGGGGAAGAGGCACATGCGAAAAGCAGGAGGCATCAGAGAAAGAAAACCAAGAAGTGAAGGATTCAGAGAACAAGGCCTCAAAGAAATGGGAAGAAGAAACCAGTGGGTTTGGCCTGGAGGGAATGAATGGTGATGTGATGGAGTGTTCATTTGCTTCAGTGGTGTCCAACTCTTTGCGACCTCATGGACCATAGCCCACCAGGCTCTTCTATCCATGGAATTTTCCAGGCAAGAATTCTGGAGTGGGTTGCCATGCCCTTCTCCAAGGGATCTTCCTGACCCAGAGATGAAACCCGTATCTCCTGCATTGGCAGGCATTTTCTTTACCACTGAGCCACCAGGCAGGCCCAACGTGATGGCTAATGTCTCCAAATATCTAAAAGTTCATGGTGTAAGACAGAGGGAAAGGAAAAAACACATTCCAATGCTGGTGAAGGTCCATCTGGGGCCACTGAATAGATGTATGAATGGGGCAGCTTTGGATTCAGCAACAACAGAAAGAAGTGACTTCAGTGATGAGTAAAAATGGAGTCAGCAGGCAGCCTTAGGAAGTACTGAGCTCAAGGTCACCAGAGGAGTTCCAGCAGCAGTGGGCCAATGATGCAAAGGCCTTCTGCACCCAATGTGGGCAGAATGAGAAGGTCTTTAGCACAGTTTCTGGAATCAGCTACATGGACTCAACCACTGATTACCTGGAACTCCTTTTGAGGTGAGCACCCCCACCACAAGCCCCACTCACTCAGCCCCCTCTTGGAGCTTTGCTCTCACCGTTGGGATGAACTGGACTTCGTAGGCATCCACATTGCCGGGAGCCCGGGTCCACTCTGTTCGAACCGTCGTCTCCTCCAGCAGGTGCATCCTCATGCCCTCAATGGCCGGCACCTCTGCCCAGGAGAGTGGGATATGAGAAGCTGCTTAGCCCAAGGCAGCTCCCCACCCCTACCCCCACTCTCACAAGCTCTTCCTACTCAGGATCACATTAAGAGATTCAACCAAGTTCCCACTCCTCTCTGGGGGGAGAGAGGGGTGGTGAGGAAAAGCCAGCAGTGGCCTGAACAGGCCTTGGGTTTCCTTCCCTGCCCTCCATCTCCAGGAACCAAAATCTCCCGAAAAATAACTGAAGAGGACCCCTGGATCTGCTCATCAGAGATCTTACAGCAGGTCCTGCCTGCTGGCATAGCCCCCCACCACACCCTGGTTCTGCAGCCCTGGTGGACCCTGGCCCTCTGGCTCCTCTGACTGCCCCACCGGCTGCCCCAACATATGACCGCCTCCATCATCCTGCCTCCAAGTTGCGGGACTCCTATGCCTCAGACTCAGGTTTTCTCATGCGGCTCCAGTTTTTCAGCCCCGGACCCAGCACACTGAGGCAGGCTGTCCGCTCACCTTCCCCGCAGTCCTCCCCTGCATAGCCGTCTTGGCAGACGCAGCTGCCCTCACGACACTCTCCCCGGCCACGGCAGTCCCCGGGGCACGTCTGGATGGCGCAGTCGGGGCCCCGGAAGCCCTCGACGCAGACGCACTGGCCTGCGCGGCACAGTTCCCGAGGCCCGCAGCCCCCGGGGCAGGCGCTGGCAGGAGGCTCTTCCTGCCCACAGTCCTCGCCGCTGTAGCCCAGGTGGCACACGCACATGCCCTGCACACAGCGACCATGGCCCCGGCAGTCGGCCGGGCAGGTGCGGGTGGCGCAGGAGGGGCCTGTGTAGCCTGAGTCGCACACGCAGCGCCCGTTCTCGCAGCGGCCGTGCCGGTGACAGTTGGAGGGGCAGACACGGAGGCCGCAGTCCTCGCCCGCGAAGCCCTCCCAACAGGTGCACACACCGTCCTGGCACACGCCGCGCTGGTTGCAGTCGCGCGGGCACCGTCTCACGCCGCAGTCCTCACCCTCGTAGCCGTCGTCGCACACGCAGCGCCCCTCCAGGCATTGGCCGCGGCCTTGGCAACCCCTGGGGCAGCTGCGCGTGCCGCAGTCTTCGCCCTCGTAGCCCACGTCGCACGAGCACACGCCATCTTCGCAGCGGCCGCGACCGCGACAGTCCCCGGGACACCGACGGCTCCCGCAGTCCTCTCCTGCGAAGCCCGGGTTGCACACGCAGCGGCCGTCTACGCAGCGCCCGCGCCCGCGACAGTCGCCAGGGCAGGCGCGCGTACCGCAGTCCCGGCCTGTGTACCCGGGCCAACACACGCAGCGGCCACTCTCGCAACGGCCCCGGCCGCGACAGTCCCCGGGACAGCTGCGCACGCCGCAGTCCTCGCCACTGTAGCCCGCATGGCACACGCATACGCCGTTCTCGCAGCGCCCGCGGCCCCGACAGTCGCGCGGGCAGGCACGCGCTCCGCAGTCGGGCCCCGAGTACCCAGGCCAGCACACGCAGCGGCCGTCCTCGCAGCGGCCCCTTTGGTTGCAGTCGCCCGGGCAGCTGCGCACGCCGCAGTCGTCCCCGCTGTAGCCTGGGTCGCAGATGCATTCGCCATCCTCGCAACGCCCTCGGCCCCGACAGTCGCGGGGACAGGTCCGCGTGCTGCAGTCCTCGCCCGCGTACCCGGGCCAGCACACGCAGCGGCCGTCCACACAGCGTCCGCCCTCGCCACAGTCCCACGGGCAGGTCCGTGAACCGCAGTCGTCGCCAGCGTAACCCGGGTCACAGACGCAGCGCCCGTCCTCGCAGCGCCCCTTCTGGCTGCAGCCTCGGGGACAGCTCCTCACCCCACAGTCGTCGCCAGTGTAACCGGGGTTGCACACGCAGCGCCCATTCTCGCAGCGTCCTCTCTGACTGCAGTCTCGGGGACAGCTCCTCACCCCACAGTCCTCGCCACTGTAGCCTGGGTTGCACACGCAGCGCCCGTCCTCGCAGCGTCCCCTCTGGCTGCAGCCGCGAGGGCAGGAGCGCACACTGCAGTCGTCCCCGGAGAAGCCCGCGCGGCACACGCACACGCCCTGCACGCAGCGCCCGCGGCCGTGGCAGTCCCCGGGGCAGGAGGGCCAGCTACAACTGGGCCCGGTGTAGCCAGGGAAGCACACGCAGCGACCACGGACGCAGCGACCCTGATCATTGCAGTCGTCCGGGCAGGAACCGGGGGCGGAGGGTGGCGAGGAGGGGGGTCCCTCGGCACTTGCGGGGTCCGAGCAGGTGGGCCCACCCCAGCCTGGCTCGCAGGAGCAGGCACAGCGGCTCAGGTCAAACACACCATGGAGACTGCAGAGGCTTCGAATGTCGGTCTGGCCTGGAGTAGGAAGGAGAGCTGGGTCTCAGTCTCTCTAGGGAGGAGAGGCTGAGCATGTGTAGTGCTGCCCTGAGTCAGTTTCTCCATCAGGAAAGCCTCATTTCCTAAGGCCATCTTAGTTTCCAGCTGTAATTTATCACCCAGGGCCCTAACATTTGCTGGGGAGGGCTGACATCTAGTCACATGGATCCTCTCAAAGCCATGCCCTGGGCTGCACTCACCACTTGCAAAGGGGAGGCGGGGTGCCTTTCCTAATTCACACCAAGGTTCTCTAGTGATGCCCACCCAACCCTAATCCGCTTCCCTTCTTTTCTGTGTTCCTTCCTGTGATCATCAGCTCACCTGTGCCAGCTTGGGCAGCTGGAGGACAACACCCCCCAGTGCACTGTTCCTTGAGCCCCTTCACCAGCTCCTCCAGGATCTCCAGTCGGACCCTCAAGGCCTGCACCTCTGAAGCAGGGACAGGGGGCTCAGTGCCTGGGGGACAGCCACAGCCAGTTGAAGGGGGTAGATTAATGCGGTGGGTGAACACCACCTGCTTCTCCCCTCCTTCCACGGTGTGCTCGTAGAGCCGAGAAGAAGGGCCTCCCCCTTCTGGCTGCACTGTACGGCCCCCTGGCTGGGGAGGGGGCCGTGGGGCTGGGAGTGTCACGTTGGACCGTGGAGAGAAAGGGCCTGCTGTGACAGTGCCCAGCATCATCAGAAGGGCCAGGTTGGAGGTTAGGGAACATTGGGTGGGCATCTTTCCGGAGGCTGTGGGAAGAGAGGGCACGTATGAGAGCAGCTTCACAGAGCAGACAAGATGAATGTCCCCTTCCCCAACACACACCCCCACAGTCCCACCACCCACAGCTCATCTACCCGACTCACGTGTTTGCAAAAATCCACATTCAGCTCAATCCTATCATAGACCCTCCCTGGGCAGATCTGTCTCTACCTTGCTTTCTGATATCATTTGGTCACCCTGCTCCCCCACTCCTTATTTTATTTTTTTACTGTTCCATCCACACTGGTCTTTTTCGTTTGTTCCACAGATACTACAAGCTTACATTAACCTAAAGTGCTTTGCACTACATGTTTTTTCTGTCTGGGATGCTCTTCACTCAGCTCTTAGAGGTTGGCTCCTTCCTGTTCAAATCTTAACTCACATGTCATGGACTCCCAGAGGTCTTCCTTGGTGCCCGATTGGACCAGTGTTTCATCACACTTCATCACAGTGTCCTGCTTATATTCTTCATGCCATTTACTGCTGCCTGAATTATCTGTTTGTGTGGCTACTTGATTGTTATCTTTTCCCCACTACCAGAATGTGAATTCCATAAGAACAGGGACTTCATCTGTCCTGGTATTGCTGCATGCCTGTGCCTGGCACATGGGATGGGCACTATACAACATGGTTTTTGATGGTTTTTTTTTTTTTTTTTTTTTTGGTGGCCATTCTGCACAGCTTATGGGATTTTAGTTCCCTGATCAGGGATTGAACCCAGGCCCTCAGCAGTCAAAGTGCAGAGTCTTAACACTGAACCACCAGGGAATTCCCTATCCAACACATTTTTGTTGAATGGGTCAGTAGATGAACAGAAAAGATTAACGCTTCCATAAGCAACTGGATCCCAGCTCCTAGTATCGTTTTAGAAACCTTAAGGTGTAGATTATCCTCTCTTTCTTTCATTCAGCCCCTCACTCTCAACTTCCCATCATCTTTCCATATAAGCTCAAAAACTCCCATTTTCTTAAAAAAAAAAAAAACCCTCTTCCTCAGGACTTATATTACCAAATATCTAAATTTATTATGAAGGTGCAAGATTGAGAACAGAACAGAAACAGACCCACACATATGTGGTCACCTGATTAATGAAAAAGAGGGCCCTACAATTAAAAGGAGAATAAATTGTGATAAATGGTCCTGGGTCAGTTGAAGATCCACATGGGGAAAAAATATATCTCTACCCTACGTCCACATACAGAAATTAATTTGGAATGAGTATATAGATCTAATCGTGAAAGATAAAGCAATACCTTTCACAAAATATCTTAGAGGAAAAAACTATAGAAGAATATCTTTATGACCATGAAATAAACAAAGATTTCTTAAAACCTAACCACAAAATTTACCATAAAAAATTTCACACAAAACTAAACCACAAAAAAGATATTGATACATTGGACCACATTAAATTAATGACTTCTGGTCATCAAAGGACACCACTAAGGGATTCCCTGGTGGCTGAGTAGTAAAGAATCTACCTGCCAGTGTAAGAGACAAGATTTCGATCCCTGGTGCAGGAAGATCCCACATGCCTCAGAGCAGCTACTGCACCACAACTACTGAGCCTGTGCCCTGGAGCCTGTGTTCTATGACAAGAAAAGCTACCGAAATGAGAAACCCACACACCACAACTGGAGAGTAGCCCCCACTCGCTGCAACCAGAGAAAAGCCCACACAGCAATGAAGACCCAGCGCCGCCAAAGATAAATAAATAAAATTATAAAAAAGATGCAATTAAGAGAAAAAGAAGGCAAGCCACAAAATGGGAGAAAATACGTGAGAAATGTCAGAATGTATATATATATATATATATATATATATATGTATGTATTATATATGGTGGAGAAATTGGGAGACAGTGCTTGAGAGTGAGAGAGAGGATTAAAATCTAAAGAATTCCTTCAAAACAAAAACAAACAAAAGGCAGGCAACCAGGTTTTTTTTTTTTTAATTTGCAAAACAAAAAGTCTCTCTAGTAAAGAATATATCCAAAGGGCTGATAAATATATGAAAAATAAACATATGCATGTGTAGAACAAAACCAGTAATCAGGGAAATGAAAATTAAAACCACAAGAGGATGCCATCAAATATCCATCAGAATGGCTAAAACTAAAACGGCTGTTGATGCTCAATATTGGCAAGAATGTGAGGCTACTGGAACTCTCATTTATTGCAAGTAGGGGCAGAAATTAGTGTAGCCACTTTGGAAAACTGATAGGCAGTTGCTACTAAGGCATGCAGCCTATAACTTGGCAGTTACACTTCTTGGTAAATACCCAACAGAAACGACGGCACGTATCCTCCAAAAGACATGACTGCATGTATTCTCTAAAAGACGGGTACAAGAATGTTCATGGGATTTTTTTCATATGAGCCTGAACTGGAAGCACCTCAAGTGTCCATTAATAGTAGAGTGGATAAATAAATTGGGGCATAGTCATACAATGGGATACTCTCCAACAATGAAAAAACACCCTCCTGGGACTTGGTGGGTGATCCAGCGCTCAGGACTCAGTGCTTTCACTGCCTGGCCCTGGGTTCAAACCCTGGTAGGGGAAGATCTGCAAGCTGGGCAGTGTAGCCAAAAATCAAACAAACAAACTCCCCCCGCCCCACAGGAAAAAACCCCTTCTTGTTATACACAGCAACATGGACAAAATTTGACACAGATAATGCTAAGCAAAAGAAACAAGACACACAAAAAAGAACATTGTAAATGATGTTATGGATACAAAGTTCAAAAATAAACAGAACTAATAGAAGACAGGATAGAGTTACTAGAAATATTTTGCGCCTTTAACTGGGTGGTTAAACAAAGGTATGTATAATCAAAAATTAATTGAGCTATACACTTATGTGCATTTCACTATATGCACAAAATATACTTAAAATACAAAAATATACTTTAAAAAAATTCCCCAACCTCACACTCCCTCCAGCCACCACATATTTGTCTTCTCTACTTCATGGCCATAGTTGTCAAAAGATTTATCTGGACTTGTTCCTATCTCACATATCCCATGCATGTCTCAACAGCTCCCATCTGACTTCACCTTCTTTCAGTCCACCAAATAGCCCTCCCTAAGGTCTCCCAATGATCTGTGTCACAAAATCTAAAAGTCATTTGTCTTCCCCTTGATCTCTCAAAATCACTGGACACTGATGACCACATCTTCCATTTTAGAGCATTCTATATCTGTGCTGGAGATAAGGTAGATAGGAGAGATCACTGGCTCTTAACACTTAAAATGTGGCTAGAGGGACTGAATTCTTTAGTATTTTTAACAGCTCCCCAGGGGATTGCAGTGTGTAGCCAGAGCTGTGACCTACTTGGGATAGTCCATTCACTCAGGTACCTTCATCCAGATCCCAGACTTTAACTTCCAAACTATATTCCAAAGTATAAACTATCTCCTCTTAACTCCAAGCAATATAGCTATCCTTCTATTTAGCATCTCCTCTTGGGCACCTCAGATTCAACACATCTAAAACAGAACTCAACATTCATCCCTCCTGTACCCCATCCCTTCTGTGTTCCCTACCACAGCTCATGGCCCCATAGTTACTCAGCTTCACAAGCCAGAAACCCAACAACTCATTCAACACCACCATATTTCATCATATCAACCCATATGTTATTGTAAATGTCTCTTTAATTTGCTTATGTTTCTCCCTCTAAACATCATTATAGTCCAAGCTACTATCTACCTTTTGCTTAACAACTGTGATTGCCACCTAGCCGGTCCCTCTCTTTCTATTCTTGCTTCTTAAAAATCTTGCAAAGGCAAATAGAATGCCCCTCTCCCCAAAAAAACTTTTCAGTGGCTCCCCTCTGAATAGTCTTCAAATACTGACAGACAGTCCTGCATCATCTGGCCCCTGCTGACCTCTCCCACCTCATCCCACGTAAGACTTCCCTCCCTCTCTCCACTCCAGTCCCCCTGGTCTTATGTCCTCCACATTCTTCCCAGCCCCAGACCTTTGTATCTGTGGTTCCCTCTATGGAATGTTCTTCCCTTTTCTCTTGGCTTCCTCATCATTCAGGTCTCAACCCCACATCTCTTTCTCAGGAAACCTTTCCTGTCCAGGTCAGCTATCATGTGATATTACAGGTAATATCACCTATCATGTGATATTACAGGATCATGTAACTCCCATTTGCAGCATTTATAATAATTTATACTCACATATTTATTCATGGGATTATTTTATTACTTTCTTGCCCACACTCAACCTTGCCCACTAGACTGTAAGGTCAATGGAGGCAGACATATCACCTGGTTTTGTTTTGTTTTGGCTGCTATATACTTACATCTGGTACATAGTAAGTGATCAAAATATATTTATTGACTATATAAATATTTAGTCAATTTACATAGTTTAAGTTAAGCCCAGGACTAGCACAGGGCTGGAACCAAGGACAGGACCAAGGTCAGGGCTAGGACCACGGACAGTGTCTGGGACTGAAAGTTGGTTAGAAACAGCAGCTGGGGCAGCTGTTGACCGGAGAGCAGGCCAGGTGTAGATCCTGGCAGGGTCACGTGGTACAAGCCCATTGGAAAACCATTTGGCACAACTGACCAAATCCACTAGGGCTGTGTGCAAACTCTATGACCTGGCAGCTCCACTCCGAGGGATCTACCCACCACAACAGTACTTCTCATAATAGCCTCAGACTGGGAACCACCCAAATGTCTCACATGAGTAGAATGGATTAAATAACACGTGGTTTGTTCACACAGAGGAATAAAATAAAGCAATGAGAGCGAAGTGTAACTATATGCAATGACACGAATGGGTCTCACTCATATAGTGTGGAGCAAAAGAAGTCAGACACAAAAAAGAACAAGCTGAAACACTCTGTTTATGTGACCTTTGAGTCTAGACCATGTTAACTGTCAATCAGTAAAGTTGCAAGTCAGAAATGTGGCACTCTTGGGGGAATGGGGACCAGAAGGGGCATGGTGGGGAAATTCTGGGGTGCTAAGAACATCCTGTTTCTTGATCTGAGTGCTGGTCACCCAGTTGTGTTTGTGGAATCCACTGAGGCAAGAACTGGGGGGCACAGGGAGATGAGGATTAGAGAAGAAAGGTAGTGGGGTGATGGGGGGAACCAGGCGAGGGGGCCTCGGTAACAGAGGTGCCTGGAGGGTTCAGGTGAAGGGTTAAGGAGCAGTGTTAGCAGGCACCCAGTTCTGCCAGACCAGAGAGGCTGGAGAGGGAAGGAGAGTAGGGTGAGTGGTGGAAATGATGACTGAGGAGGAGGGTTAGGGGCTGTGACCAGTGCCTCCCACAACGCACACGCATTTCCTGGCTTCCTACGCTTAAAATTCTCCTCTGAGTCTGAGAAAAAGCTTCCAGGGCTACCAGCCATCACACTCCACCACCATCCCATGAGATGGAAGAGAAGTGGGCAACAGGAGCAGAGCGTTTCCACACTGAGAGGCACCCTGCCCCACAAAGCCCAGCAGAGGGCCTGGGAAGCAGAGAGCTTCCCTTCCCTCATCCCCTCTCTCACACCTGGGTGTGAGCTGCGCTCTGACTTCCCTTCAAATTCTGTTGCCGTGTGTCTAAGGTTGGCACATCACCAGGTGCACACACACACAAATACACATACACATACAAATGTACTCATGTGTGCTTATCCACAAACACAAAGATGAACACACTTCTTGTATCTGTCCGTCCTAAGTCGCTCCAGTCGTGTCACTCTTTGCAACCCTATGGAGTGTAGCCCGCCAGACTCCTCTGTCCTTGGGATTCTCCAGGCAAGAATACTGGAGTGGGTTGCCATGCTGTCCTCCAAGGGATCTTCCCAACACAGGGACTGAACCCGTGTCTCTTACATCTCTTACATTGGCAGGTGGGTTTTTTACCTCTAGCACCACCTGGGAACTATACATATACTTATATTAATCCAAAGAAGCTTGCATCTTTGCAGGCACACACATTTGAGTATGTGCAAGGGTTTCCCAACAGTAAAGAACCCTGCCAATGCAGGAGACTCGGGTTCAATCCCTGCCTGGGTCGGGAAGAGCCCCTGGAGTAGGAAATGGTAACCCACTCCAGTATTCTTGCCTGGGAAATCCGATGGAGAGGAGCCTGGCGGGCTACAGTCCATGGGGTCACAAAAGAGACACGACTTAAGTACTAAACAACAACAACAAAGGCATATGTACACAAACTCCCCTTCACATTCCCTCCACATCCAGTCATTGAGAGATGTCTGAAAAAGTTGATTTCTCATTGGCTCAGAGGGCAGCTTTGTGAGTCAAAGAACTTAGTTGGAGTGAGGGGAACCACACAGGAGACCCTTCTCCAGAGGGGGCAGAGGTTACAGGGTGCTCCACACCCCTGGGGGTTTGGGGGAGCTGCCAGTCCCCCTCCCTCAAAAATCAAATCCTGCACCTCTCCCCACTTGGGGGGGGGGGCAGGGGGAGGGTCTCTGCAGCAGGAAGGAAAGAAGCTGGTCTGAGAGGAGAGGCCCGCACAGGCCACGCCCCCAGAGCCTCCCTCCCAAGCCCCTCTCCCCCCGAGTCTCCACTGCCGGCCCAGCTCCCCATTCCCAATTCTTGGAAGAATCGAGCTCTTCTCTCAGCACCAGGAAAGCAGGAAACTTGGGTGTCCCTTATGTTTCCCTCGAATCGCCCGTCCTCCTGCGGCATCGGGGGTGCCTGCGCGCAGCGGGGAAGGAGGGGCGCACGGGCCTCCCCCTCTTGGCACCCTTCCCATAGTCGGAGGGCTGGCAGGGCTGGGGCACCGTCCCAAGCGGTGACTCAGCGTGCAGGGTATTCATGTGGTGGCCAACTTTGACACTTCGCTCATCAGGGACTGTAGGTCCCAGGAGCTGGGGAGAGGGGCTGGCCTCCTGCAGGGATGCTCCAGAGGTGGGGGTTTTGGCCCCACCCCCATGCCTCTCCCCCCTCCCTCATGCCACAAGAAGAGTGAAGGTAGAAGGATTCTAGGGCTGCGAGGACAAGGAGGGAGGTGAGGGCGGGCTGCAGCCACTGGGTTGGAAGCAGGTGGCAAGGAGGTACCGGGAGATGGGGCAGTTGGAGGATCTAAGACACCCCTTATTCTGGGAAGTTCATGGGACAGAGACGTGGGAAAATTAAAAGAAAGGATTTCCGGACCCCCTGTGGCAAAGAGTCCTGGGGAGGAGCACTGAGTGACCAGAACTCAAGGGAGAGAAAGTTGAGAAATTGAGGTGCTGGGTCCCCCGGGGGTCTGGAGGCAGGGCCAGGGAAAGAGAGGAGTGGGGCTGAGGATCTGGGAAGTAGGCGGGGATTGGAAGCGGACAGGCAGCAGCTGCGGTGTTTCCGTGTTTCCGAGTTGCTTCCCAGTAGTTCCTCTCAGTTCCATTTCCAGTTGTTTCCAAGCCATTAAATTCTTTCCAGGCGAGATAAGGGTCCCGCCCGTCCCACCCAGGGTGTGTCACGTGTGGGGGGAGGTTCAGACGGACAGAAGCAGGAGAGCCTGGAAGGGGGATGGAGCGAAGACGGAACCCCAGTGCCCCCCTGGAAGCATCGCGCGGTCATCCCAGCCCCGCTGAACCGTGAGTCATGGGTGCAAAGCTCTCTGCCAAGAATATGTTTTAGGAGTCTCTCCACAGACTCCGTGCCCTTCCCGGACCTGGGAGTCCTAACTCTGCTCCATTGCTGCATTTCCTAAAGGCTCGAGACCCCCAGAACTCCCTCCTGGGCCTTGCCATTCACCTGCTGCCACCCGGGGTGTCCCCATCTGAATGCTCAAAGAAGTTCCTTCGGGCACGTTCCTGGAGTTCTGGCTCAGCCGCTCCAGCCAGATCACTTGGGGTTCCACCAGCACTTCCCTCCTGAAGTTCAACCGGCCACCAGCTCAGCCTGGCCTCTGGTTTCTCCCAGCCCCAGCACCGCACCGATAACCACCTCCACCTTGATGCCACCCCTGGTCCTGTCCAAACCCCAGCATCCATCCTCAGTGCCCAACTCACACGCACCTGCACTGACTCTTTCTCCCAGACACACCCTCCATGGGGAGTCCGGTCCCCGGTGCATGGTCTTATTTCCTCTGCCCCAAGAGAAAGTCCCGGCTCTCCTGGGAGGCTCTCCTGCCAACCTTCATCTGGGGTTTGGGGAGAGAGGTCCCCACCTTTCCCGGCTCTTTCCTCTGTCTCCCAGAGACGAGGTTAGTTCCTTACCTGGGTAACCAGCAGCTTCAGTGTGTCTGCACCTGCTCTGTCCCGGACTGGGGAAGGGGGTTCTCAGGGCAGGGTGGGTGGGCGCCCCTTGGCAGCCCTGAGCTCCTGGGTATCCCCGTGCTCCTTCCCTGCAGCAGGGGCTCAGTGAGCCGCGACCCGACTGTCGATCTGGGCAGCGACAGTGAGGAGGAGGGATACTGCAGCCAGCCGGGGGAGGAGAAGGGGAGGGCCAGCATGAGGTCAGGGAGGGGAGCGGAGATAGGGCAGGTCCTCCCACCCACCCGGCCCTGCCAGGCCCTCCCAACGTCATCATATGTCACCCCCCTTCTCCCCCCGCCGTCATCCCACCCCCCTCCCTGTCTGGGATTGCTAAGTCCCACAATACCCTCATCTCACCCCCTCCAGCCCTCATCCAACCTCCCCCATCCTTTCCTTATCCCATTTTTATTCTTCCTCCTCACCCTAATTTGTGTCCAACTTGACACCTCTATCCCTCATGTCATTTATCCTTTTCCCCACCATTTCTCCACCTGTTGCTCCTGCTGTCTGGCCTGTTTCCCCCTCTTCCAGCACCCCTTCCCATGGCCAGCCCCTCTCCCTCCTGGGGGCCTCCCCCACCTCTTCCCAGCTGCCACATCCCTCCAGCTGAGGTCTTGCCCCATCTGTCTGTTGCCCAGCAGCCACTCCTTCATCCCCCTACCATTTATCTCCTGGCAGGGGACGGCAGCAGAGAGGGTGGGTGGCAGGAGGAAACCTCCCTCCCCAGTCTAGACTGCTCTCCACGAGGAGCCTCCTTGTCCCCCCTCGGCCCCTGCCTGGCCCCGCCGCTCCCACCTGCACTGTGTCCTTTTCTGTGCTGTCTCTCCCCGTCTGTACTGGTCAATCCCTGGTTCTCAGCTCAGGGATCAGTGCCCCCTTTTCATTCTCTCACCTCAGCAGCTTCCTAGAGAAATGGCAGATGAGGCTTGGGCACTGGCTGGACAAGGGCGTGGCCTGAACACTAAGACACAGAAGCCTTGGGAAAGAAGGTGGGGTTCACAGGAGACAGGGAAGGGAAGCCTGAGAGGAGGAAGGTTTGGGGGTGGAGAAAGAGAGAGAGCCAGGGGCAGACATGAGGGTGGGGGACACATGGTGCACTGATGTTCTGGAAAGAGGAAGGGGACTAATTCTGTGCTGCAGCGGAGAAGCAGGGGTAGGAAGGGAGTTGTGGGCTGGAGGAAGAGGTCACTTCGGTCTTAGGTAGAGATAGGAAGACCGGCCAGAGGGCAGAGTGGCAGATACCCACATCAGGCTGCCGGGCTGTTTCTCTGGTTTCATTTCCCCACGTGCTTTGCTCCCGATGAGGCGCTGAAGAGACTTTTGCCGGATAAGAAATATCCAGGCTGAGGGAGGTTTCACACTGATAAAGTTCTTTCCACCCAACTACAGTCCTCACCATGAAGGAGAGCCTTGGCCGAGTGACAGCGTGGGTGATGGGGAGCATGGGAGCCCGTGTCTGACCCTGTGCACGGTTGGGGCAGAGGCGTCCGCAGGTGCCCAGGGTCTCTGGTGTGGTGTTTCTGGGCAGGGCACACTGGTCCAGCATGTGGCTCTGCAGAATGCCCCGCAAACTCCTGGTGGCCGAGGGTGAAGGCTCGCGTGGGTGCTCGCATGGGTGTCCCCTTGTGTATCCGTGTGTCTGGGTGTGCCTGTGGCTGTTTTTCCCCCCACCCCGCCCCGCCCCGGCTTTGATAGGAAAGATGAAGTCAGCATCTTGGATAGAGCTGGGTTCAGCTTCCTTCCTCTGCCTTGGCCCGAAGCCCCCAGAGCCTGAAATAGGTAACAGTTTTCCTCAGCTCTCCACGCAGGGCTTGGGGGAAAGCACGTGAAAGGGTAGAGGATCTAAAATAGCATTACCTGGAGAGAAGACTTCAGAGACCAGATTTTCTCTGATACTGCCAGATTCTAATAATTCTAATGGTCATATCCCACCTCCCCTCCCTTTTTTTGGTCCTATACCCCGTATGTTGGTTTTATTTTTGTTTTATTCATTTATTTTTCAGCTGCACAACTAGGCACGGGATCCTAGTTCCCCCACCAGGGATCAAACTTGCACCCCCTGTAGTGGAAGCGTGGTGCCTTAACCACTGGACCAAAGTATGGAAGTGTGGTGGAAGCATGGTGACCATAAGTATACTTGGCCCAGAGAGTGGCCAGAAGAGCCTGGAGAGAAAGAAGGACTGAAATGATGGCCTTGGGGTGTTTTGGAAGTCCACTTCTCAGGGGAGACAGGATGCTGGAGTCAGAAAGGGGTGCGAGATTCCAGACATTCACAAGCTCACAAGGCATTCAAAGAAGCAGAAGCCACTGGAGGCCTGACAGATACAATTTCAGCTTCTGAGATAATCATTATCTAAAATGTGATCCACACCCTGGATTTCAGGCTCCTGGAGGAGCTTACGTCTTATATACATATGTTTGCCTTTATCAGAAAAGCACTGGGCCTTGTATAAAGCAGGTGCTTCAAAATGCCTGTCAACACTGAGTTGCCAAAGGTCTGTGAGAGAAGGAAGTGGCAAGGTGTCTGGCAGGGAGCCTCAGAGTGAAGGCAGGGAGTCCAGTGGTCAGAGTGGGGTCGCCTTCACCGAGGTGTCCCAGGTGGTGGACAGAAAGGCTGGGGTCTTATTGAGAACTGTTTGTGTGCTCTGGCTGTTCTCCAAATCCTCACTCTGGGTGTCTTCAGCTCTGGGCCTCCATCGTTGAATGAACCTCCAAGTTCCTGTCTTACCCTCAGGAGGATTAGAGATAAAAGGTACATAGCAAGGAAGGAAAGGAGAAGCTGAGGAAGACAAGAGTAAGGGCAATTGAGGGCAAGGGCCTGAAGGATAGAGAGGGAGCGGAGAGGCCAGGGGCTGTGATCCAAAGAAGCAGTCCCAGAGAGGGGAAGATAGAAAACAGTTGTGCCGGGCTTCCGTTTACAAAGCCCTTTCCTACACCGCAGCACTTTATTAATCCCACTTTATGCTGAGGAAACGGGGTGGGGGGGGTGGGGGGGCTCGTAGACATTAAGGGACTTGCCCGGGTGACTTTGCTAGTGGTGGTGAAGGTGGGCCTCAGGCCAGGTTTTCAGATTCCAAAGCCTGTATGCCTCCCCCTCCCCCAAGAAGAGCCCTAGAAAGATCGAAGACTTAGGGCAGAAACAAATGAAGGGCTTCAGGCAGGACTTGCTGGGGAAGAGTGGGTACTCTAGATTTCTGAAACTTCTTTCTGCATCCACTTATGATGTAGATTCAGTGGGAAGAAACTGCCAAGTGTAAGTCAGGGGGTCAACACTTCATTATTGAGACTCAGGGCGGGGGGCGGGGAGGGGGGGAGGCGAGGTGGGAGGTGATGAGGAACGTGGAGAAAGAAAACTGATCCTGAGGTGAAAGATGGGAGAGAAGTAAGAGGCTGGGCTGAAAAACAGGGCAAGAGAGCCACAGGAGGAAGAGTTTGGACCCTTAAAACTTCCTTTGCCTGGAGACATGGGTGTGGGGAAAAGGGAGGAGGGAGGACATTTCTATCTCGTGACAAAAGAAAGTCACACAATTATTTTGTTCTCTGCTCTAGGGCGGGTGGGCGCCCGTATTTACCAGAGGGACCGGGGTCGCTGTAGCAACCACACATCTGGGCCCCGGAACCCAGATGTGCTGCATCCAGAAGCCATAGCAGAACGATGAGGCAACAGTGTGAGGCTCTCCAGTCCTGGCCCCACAGCTGGGAGAGGACCGAGGACTGGAGTGGGGAGGTGAAGGGGGGGGGGGCGGAAGGAGGAGGAGCGGGCTGGAGCGGGGGAGAAGAGGGGAAGTTATGGAAGGGGACACGGAATGTGGACAAAGGAGTGGACGCAGCCGGGGAGAGGAGAAGACCCAGAAGGGAGCAAACTGTGAAGTGCAGGGGGAGGAAGGGAAAAATACAAAAACCTCGAGAAACCAGCAGATGAACAAAGGATAAAGAGTGTGAATGAGAAGGTGATAACTTGGGGGTGGGTAGAGGGCAAAGAAAGGCAGGAAACAAGTCTAGAGAAAAGAGAAGAGGGAAAAGACAGTGGATGAAAGGTGATTCTGAGGAAGGAAAGTAGCAGAACAGAAAGATACAGAGGGTCTGAGCCGGGAAGGGGTCAACAGGACGCGCAGGAGTGACAGCACTCGGAGGTGGCCTTCGATGGGGCCGCAGCTCGAGATCAGCATGGGAGAAGGCAGCAGACTGACCTGCTTTCACCTCCCATGGCACACCCACTCTCCACACCTCTCCGGAGCCTTCCTTCCCACCACCCAGGCCCTTGCCAAGACAGTGAGTCCTGGCTCACACCACAGTGCCAGCTGTCCCCTGCCAAACAGCCAGAGGAGCTGCATGCCTCATCCAAGACCCCTTCTGAGAAGCACTTTCCTGAGCTGGTGTCAGGAAAGAGAAAAAGCGACGGGACAATGAAACAGTGATGGACCCAGATGGGATAAAAGTGGAATCGAGGCAAAATGGACCAGGTGAATGGAGAGAGAAAGGAGCAGGTGAGAAGAGAAAGGTGTGTCCACTGTGGACCAGGCGTCCTGCACATCATCTTTCCTCCCCACATCAACCCAAGGAACAGGAGGAACACCCCATTTTACAGGCAGGGCAACTAAGGCTCAGTTCAAGTAACCTACCAAAGTGTGAGTCACTTAGTCACCTCTGACTCTGCGACCACATGGGCTGTAGCCCACCAGGTTCCTCTGTCTATGGGATTTACCCAGCAAGAATACTGGAGTGGGTTGCCATCCCTTCTCCAGATCTTTCAGACCCAGGAATTGAATCCCGGTCTCCTGCACTGCAGGTGTATTCTTTACCATCTGAGCCACCAGGGAAGCCCAAGATACCCACTAATAAAAGGCAAAACAGGAACTCCAACTCAGGTGCTCTGCCCGCAGAATCCTTGTTCTTGCACGCACTGTCTGGATCAGGCTGGGAAGGACTCCGGGGACCCTGGGACAGGAGTGATGGTAGACAAGCCAGGGCTGCCCTCTGGAGGGAGGAAAGGCCTAGTTCCTGGGGGCCCTGGGCTCCAGGTTGCCATAGTTACTTGGTCTGTTTTCACCCCAAACACAGTAATGGGAAGCAGGGGAGCCTGGCTGAACACGTGAGGTTCTTCCCCCACTTTCAGGCCTGGGCTTGTGGCCCGGGTGGCCCCTGTCCAGTCATCTGGGCGTGAAGCCCAGGCCCAGGCCCAGCCCACGTCCTCCCGCTGACCCAGGACACTCCCGCAGGGCCGGGTCCAAGGTGCTGCTGGACAGGAGCCCCTGAGGGGAACCCCCCAGGTTGAGGGAGACTTGGGCCCTCACCCGTTGTCCTGTTCTCCTTCCTCCTAATTAGAAAGCACAGCCTTTCCTGTTGGCCCCGCAACTGTCCTTTTCTTTCAACTGGACCCTCAAGTCTCAGTTTCCTCCAGTTTGGGGCTAAGGAGATGCTTCTCAGCACCCCTCTTCCCTCCAAACACTGCCTCCTTCTCCACTGTGGCTCCTCCTTTCTGGGCTCACAGCCCCTGGCCCCAGCTCCATTGTTTTTCAAGCTGCTCCTCCTGGAAAGCTAGGGGGAAGAACCTGCTAGAATGCAGGGGACCCAGGGAGGCCGCCCGCCCGTTCACCCTGAAGGGCGTGGGGCCCCCTGTCCTTCCTGTTTACTCAGACACATTCCAGAATCTGCACTCTTTAGCCTGTCACAGCATGGGACATCCCTCCCCCGCTCCCCCACAGACACCAGACATAACCCTTGCGTGTTGCAGGGCTGGGGAGAAGGGGATGACGTGAGGTCTGTGATCACACACCCACTCCACCCCAGAGCCAGCCTTGTCCTCAGTGTTCGGCTCTCTGACACCCTGGCCCTACAGCAGCCACGTTCCCCCAAATGACCCATCACAAGGCAGGCACCATACCTTCAACTCCCTCCAAATTGTTTATTTAATAATAAAAAAGAAGATATGCCCATACATCCACCTGACCTCCCTCTGCCGTGCCTCCTCGACAACCAGGAACTAGCTTCAAAATGTAAAAACTTCCCTTGTCCCGCCTGGGGACTAAATTCCCACCTCCACCCCCCATACAGAAACACAAGAATAAAGAGTGTATCGGGGCCCACTCACCCCAAAACTTAACCTCATTCAGCACCCTCAAGGAAAGAAGCAGGGACTGGGGGGGGTTCATAGAAATGAGAGGAGTTCTATATTCCAAAAAAGGGGCGAGAAGAGTGGAAAACTTCCACCCACCTCCAAATAAGTGCTTAACCCCCACACCCTGTCTTCCCTTTACGAATTGCCGCAAGCCCAGGGATCAGGAAAATTCAAAACAGTCCCACTTGGTTGCTCCCACCCCTACCCCCCAGTTCTAAGTCAGTGTGAGTCATAGAGGTCAGAGATGATTGAGGTAGAGGGCTGATGGGCGGCCTGGTGGGCCTGGCTGGCTGCTGCAGAAGCTGGCAAGGGGCCACCTGTGGCATTGCCTGGGGTTGAGGACGGCTGTTTTCGGAGCGAGGGGGGCACTGTGGAGGTCTTGATGTGAATCACTCTGGTATCCATGACCTCACACTCGATCTGCATCATCTCCTCATAGTCCCCAGGGGGGCCCCGGCCTGACAGGGTCTCTGTAAGAAGGGGAGAGTTAAGGGAGAGGAGAAGGGGAAGGCGCAGAGGTGGACAGGGAGGAACAGGCAGTGAAGGGGAGGCAGATCCAGGGGGTGTTAAACGAGAAGGTAGGGATGGAGTTGGTGCAGGGAGAAGAAAGAAGTGGTGGGGGTGGGGGGTAGGGGTGGATGACGGTGATGAACGTAAGGTTGCAGAGAAGAGGACATCAAGAAGAAAAAAAGGAGTAAGATTCTGGCAGGTTCCCAGTCCACCCTGCCCACCCCGGCCCACAGCCCCAAGCACCTTCACCTAGGGAGGACCCACGTCTCATCTTCCTCCCATCAGTCTCCTGCATTTTGTTTTTCTTCAACCATTTCTGGCTTCCTCTCACCCATGTATCTAGCATCACTCTGGAATCCCTGCTCCTGTCATTTCCCCCTTCAACTCTGCATGCTGGATCTCCCCATGGGAACTTCCTTATTTCTCAATTTCAGGACCCGTCCCCACACTGGGCAGGGAAAGAATTACCATTGGGGGCCATGGCTGGCATCACCAGGGACATCTTGGGCCGGGAGGTCTTGTTGTGGCTGATGGCTGGAAGCAGCAAGTGGTCCTGGGGACAGAGAGGCCAGGCCGGGAGGGTGGAGGAAAAGGTGCTGACAGGCTCCCTGGCCCTGCTCTATAGCCTTGAACTGCAGAGAGACTGCTGGGGAACCCAGGGTGAGGGGATGGGGCCCGCAGGAGAAACTCACCCTTCGGAAGGAGACAACATAAAATGTGTCTTCCCGTCGGTCAATTGCATCTAGGAACTCAGGCTGCGAACGGTCTGGTTGGCGATACAGCTGCAGCTGGCCCACAGAATCCCTGGACAGGTAGGAAAATGGGATTGGCGAGGAACCAAGCCCAGGGACCAGTTTCCACTAGGGAAGAGGGGAGAGGGTGAGAGGGAGACAGGAGACCCCCAGGGGATGTGGGAAGCATAATGCCCTGGGGGTAATGATGACACACACAGGACGGCTCTTTTAGAATGTAACCTCACTTAATAAATAAGGATCCTCTTCAAGTCTCACCTTTCTGGGGGCCCAGGGGGTTGGGTGGGGACTGCTTTAACTGGAGGTGACTTCTTCCGCAGCTGAGACTTCTGGAAGGAGAAGTATCTAAGGATTTGAAGAGGATGAAGGGAAAAGGGAAGAGACAGACGGCCCCTACAAACTGACACCACCTCACACCACCCCAAACCACTTACAATCCCTAGGATGTTTAGCCCTTGTTTTCAAGTGGCCTTCCCTGAACCAGCCCCACCCCCTCCTACCTGTTTCTCCTGGGCTCTCTGGGGTGTCTTCCGCCGGCCTCTCTGGTGGCGCTGGACCCAGCCACTCAGCTCGTCGGCAAGCCTGGGGAAGCAGAGGAGGGGGACACCTCCATGCCGGGCCAAGACGCCCACTCTTCTGCCCCACACATTGGAGGGAAGGGGAGGGCACGGGGAGCTGGCGCTTCAGCACACAAGGTCAGCCACACCATCGGGGAGGGGCCTCGGGACACAGGGAGGATGCCCCAGTCACGAACCCCCCTCACCTCAGGGACTCGGTTCGGTTGAAGTGCCGGCAATCCGAGGAGAGGAAGAGCTGGTCCAGGTCTCTCAGCAGCAGCTCCCGGGTGTCCCCGGGGAAGGCTGTCAGGTTCCTGGAGTGAGGCAGAGAGGGGGCATGACCCAGGGTGCCCAATGCTGCCCCATCAACAGGAAAGGCCACGCTGGCATGAGAACAACTTTGTTGCTGTGTGCGTGCTCAGTCATGTCTGACCCTGTGTGAACCCACTGGCCGTAGCCCTCCAGGCTCCTCTATCCATGGAGTTTTCCAGGCAAGAATATTGGAGTCGGTTGCCATTCCCTTCTCCAAGGGATCTTCTCCAACCCAGGGATTGAATGCATGTCTCTTGGGTCTCCTGCACTGGGCAAGCAGATTCAACTGGGAAACCCAGCTACCCCTCAAAAAGGAAAAGTAACTTTAGGGGAGAAGACACACTCAGCACCCCTAAAAGAGAGAGGGTCCTCTCCTCACCTGAAACTTGGGTGGCCCACGGGGCTGGGCTGGGGCTCCTCAGGGTCCTGGAGGGGATGCTGGGGGGGCTCGGCTCCATGAACTGGCTCTTGTGCCGAGAACTCCAGCAAGTGTCTCCTGGGTCGAGACTCCCCTCTGGTCATCAGAGGAGAGATGGAAGCCGGAGGAGGCTCACTGATGCTGTGAACAGAAAAGGATGGAGCACGAGGAAGAATTCCAGCTTAACTGAGGGCCTGGGTAAGAGGGAGGGCTCTGCAGATAGCCTGCCTGGTTCCAATTTGTGCTACAAGACTGACTCTCTTCATCTGCAAGATGGATTGAGAACAAGCCCCACTCATAGAGCCAGAAAACACTAGAAAAGGAGAGTGCTTGACCGAGGGCCCAAAACTCAGTAAGCACTTAATATAGTCACTATGTTTATCAATGTTCTCACGACCATCTCCTCCGGGACATACCATTTATGACCCGTTATGAAACGATGGAACATGAAGGGACTAGGGACTAGCTAGCTACACCATCAGTGCCAAGGACACCAGAGCTGTCTGTGTGCAAGTAATCAAAGGGACTGTGCCGAAGAGGCAATCAAGCGGCCGACAGGTGGGCTCCACCCAGAAGGTTCTGGGCAGACAAGGAAGGTCTCACCTCACAGGCCCAAAGTTGAAAGCGATGAAGAGAAGGAAGACCATGATGCAGACCACCTTCCTGTTTCCAGACCCTAACTTGAGCTCGCTGTTCTAAGATGCAGAGAGAGAGAGGCAGGAGAGGGTGAGTCATCCCAGGGAGCCCACACTCCTACGGGTCTCCCCAGGCCTCCCGGGTCTCACCTCAGTCAGCAGGGCCTCCAGCCGCCGGCGGAGGGCAGCATTCTCCCGCCGGAGCTGCTGGTTGTCGGCCAGCACAGCCTGCAGCCGGGCTTCCAGCCCCTGCAGGTACTCTTTCTTCTTCCTGCGGGACTGGCAGGCTGACTCGCGGTTCTTGATCATCCGCTGCTGCCGCTTCAGCAGCTTGGCCTGGGCACCGGAGGGTCAGAGGGAGAGTGAAAGCAGGGTGTGGAAGGGGAAACACGCTCCCCACCCCAGGGACTGACTACCCGAAATTCATGTGGGCCACTCTCCTGCCTTCTTAACCTCTACCTGCAGAGCCAGAGAGGGGTTCTTCCTCTCTGCTAAAACATTTCAGGGAAGGGGCCCTTCTCTCCACCACTTCCTACTCCTGTGCCTCAGAGCTGCAAGAAGTCAGACTGTAGGAGGAACTTCCCCATCCAGGTTCTTGGTAGACCCTCAGTTCTTTTCCTTGATGAGTGGTCTTCCTTCTTTGCGATTCTCCTTTTTTAGGACCCAAAGTTTAAGCTTGCTATAGTTAGAGAACAGTTTACCTGCTTCCCCCAAGGAAGCAGCCTCCCTCTTCTATAACACAGGATGACTCCTCTGGCTTTGATTTACTAAGACCACTCCCACTTCTCCATCTGCAGGGGCAGCAAACCTGAGGATCCTAAAACTACACAGGGTTGATAAAAGGGATCCACTCCGACCTTGAGGATCACCTTATGGGCCTGCCTGCTCACTGTTTTGCTCCCTTCTCACTCCACAGTTCTCTCCCCTCCCCATTACTAAGCCTTCCTCCTCCTCTCCCCAGTAAATAACTTACATCCACCTCAGGTGGGCAGGAGTTCCCAGGCATAGGGGCTGGAACAATGCTCTTCCTCTCGGGCCGTGGAGTAGGAGGGGTTGGTCCCTCAGGCTGGACTCGAATAGTACCTTGGATGAGGACAACTGGGGACACTGGGGCAAGTGGACAGGAGAGGGAGGTCTGAGAGCTGGAAGTCAGGTGGTTTCCTCATGTCCACACCCACACCTGAGCACCCAAAGGTCAGGACGCCAGATGGCTGTGAGCTCCCTGAGGAGATCAGCCCAGGCTGCCTCCTCCCCTCCTTCAGTACCTGGGGGTGGCTGGACAAGGGGCTGCAAGAGGACGGTGGTGCTGGGAGGCACAGCTCTCGGTGGCATTGGGACAGTGGTTATCACCACAGGTTTGGGCTGTAGTGGTGGCTTCCGGGTGGGCAAGGCTTTGGCTGAAGGAAGGTGAAAGGAAAGAAGGAAGGGATGTCAGGACAACAGGCCTCTGGCCAGGGACCTCAGGTGTCAGGAGACTCATTACCTGAGGAGCCATCAGAGGACAGGCCCATGCTGATCTGGACAGCTCCAGGAGGGGGGCCGGGGACATCCCGCAGGAGACACCCCTGAGGGGATGGGGACTCTGTCTTCACTTCCAGGACCTCCTCTCCTATGAAAGCCTACATGGGGCATTCCAGAAGACATGTGAATCAGGAAGAGTGCTGAGGAGGAGGAGCCGAAGAAGAGAAAGCCCTCACACCTCTGAGAGTCAGGAGGAACTCACCCGTGTGCTGGAGGGAGGAGCAGAGTGCATGCTCACCTGGCTGGGGGACTCCGCAGAGAGCAGGGGAGCCTCCGAGTTGATGGAGGAAGATGGAGAGACAGGCTCTATCTTAATCTGAACATCTGGGGGATGGCAGGATGAGACAGAGAGCTGGGTGTCAGATAAACACTGAAGGGGAAGAGGGCTAAGACGCGGAAATGGGAGACACAGTCACTTCCCCTTGTACCTGGAAGTAAAACTATTTCTGGCTCAGGAGGGCAATCCAGAGGAGGGGGACTGGAGCTGCTAACCTACTGCCTCTCCTCCGACCTCTTTTCTCAGAAAGGACTCCCTTCTCCTTCCTTGGCCCCTCAGCTGTTTCCACCACTGCCATTCACTCAAGGCTGTCCATGCGCGTCAGCTGCCCCTTTCTTCCTCACACACCTTGTTCATTCACATGGTGGAGGTCCACACAGGGGGATTCCGTTGCATTCTCATGGGCCCAAATCCCTGTCTGGCTGGATTTCCACATCCTGGCCCAACACGATCATGCATCGTCACGCTGACAACTGCCCGGCCTGCATCTCTACCCTTGACTGCTCCCCTGCGCCCAGATTATGACTCCAAAGCTGCCTGCTGGTCACTTCCATTCTCACGCCCCTCCATTCACCCAAATTCAACTGGCCTTAACACAGGGCTCACTGTTTGTCCCTTTATACAGATCCCCTTCCTACCATTAGCCTTCAAAGCTCAGTCACCTCTGAGCCTTCACAGCCTCTATTAAATCTATCTGTAAGACTTGCTGATTGCCCCATGGAGGTAAACCTAGCTGAAGGCCAGATTCAGCCCCAAGGTCAATGGTCCACTACTACCTCTGGTTCATAGCTTGGATTTTGATACTTAATTATATGATTACCAATATTGCTATTTTAAAATCTCAAGTCTATTTCAATAGGTAATACAGTCATATAAGATCCCAAGGGAACAAAGAGAAATTCAGTGAGAAGTTTATCTCCTTCCTTCCTTGTCCACCAGCCATCCAGAACCTCTCCACAGAGGTGATCACGCTCTGAGCTATTTAACCACGCGTTAACCCTCATGAGACTCTCCAAAAGCAAGGACTAGGTCTTGTGCTTCATGTCTATCAAAGGGATGGGTAAAGTGCATGGGTGCCTGCATGATAAGTCATTTCAGTCAGGTCAGACTCTTTGTGACCCCATGGACTGTAGCCCTCCAGGCTCCTCTGTCCATGGGATTCTCTAGGCAAGAATACTGGAGTGGGTTGCCATGCCCTCCTACAGGGGATCTTCCTGACCCAAGGACTGAACCCACATCTCTTAAGTCTCCTGTATTTGGCATGCAGGTTCTTTACCACTAGCGCTACCTGGGGAGCCCAGGTAAAGTACAGGCTCTCAAAAAATACCTTTATATTAGCGGAGAATCTGACTCCAAGAACACTATCCTTTGCAAAATCATCAACAATCTTTTCACTGGTATAGGCTTTTCAATCCTAATTTTGTTTCTCCTCTTTGTAATACTTAATCATATGCTGGATATGAGCTGTTTGTCCCTCCAAATCCCTCCCCACCCTCCCCTGCCCTGCTCTGAGGCCCAGGAGGAAAACATAAGTGGCTCTCTTGTCTTCAAGCTTCTGGCTGAACTTCAACCAAGGGGAGGTAGTGTTAAGAAACCCTGAAGTCACCTTGAAAGCAACAATCAACAAGTCCCACACTGAATTCATTATGCTCCCTGCCAGGAGGCTCCTGCTCCTACAGTCACTATCCAGCGATTGGTACCCTCACCCATAGGGTGGCTGCCTTTGTCAGAAACCCAGGCACGTTCTTTCACCCCTACTCATCTTCAATGCCCAGGAGGTCACTGCACTCATCCATTCTAATTCACTCTTTCTCAAATTTGCCTTCTTCTCTGAGTGTCTTACCTGACTAACTGCATGGACCTCTTTCTTGGTCCTCCTTTTGCCTCTGGTCCTGAGTTTCTGCAGTCCAGTGTCTACTTTGCCACCAGAGTCATCTTCCTAATCACACTGTTCTCCTGCCTGACTCTTCAAAGGCACAGAACTGCCCACAGGGAAAAAGCTAAGAGTCCCTAAGCAGGGTTCCTACCTGGCCTTGAAAGCCTCTGAATCTCCTGGTCCTTCCCTACTCCCCCTCCTTACATCCACTCAAAAGAGATGCAGGTTCCTTATAAACACACTAGTCCCTACAGTCTTCTTCTGGCTAATTTCAGTCTATCTTTCAAAACTCAGCTCAGGAAACCCCTCCTCCATGAGTACATTCTTAATCTATCCCCAGTTGGGTGAGATGCCCCCTCTTATGAGCTTTCATGGCACCCTGTGATAATCTCTACCCTAGAATTACCATACTTTAGTTGTCTTTCTCCCACATTATAGTATGGGATCCTTAAGTCAGTGAGGTGGTAAGACTTCATCTTTGCAACTCCAGCACCCTGTCCAGTATCTGGCATGGAGTAGGTGCTCAATAAATCTTGCTGAATAAACATGCAAGAGTAATAAACTCAGTAACACGTCTAGAAACAGCACAAATAATGCTACTTGTAGAATGCAGGAGCAGGTATATGGTATTCCAACTTTTCTGTATGCTTGAAAATTTTTTAATAATAAAACCTTTGGAGGGAAAGTCACATATATAAATATGCCCTAAACTGTCTGCAAGTTTTTAAATATGAAAAGCAACAGAAACAAGAAAAGAAAGAAAAATTATTCCCATCTCTTCAGTGCTGCCCTTACTGTGATTTCCTGAAATCCTCCCTCCTGCTCCTGGCCTCCCTCCTGGTTATCTGCCATCTCCCCTCCCCACCTTCTCCTCCTCGTCCCGCTGACTGCACTCCCTCTTCACTCACACACTCACACACACACACACACACTCTATCTTGGTAAAGCCTAGGGATGATGCAGGCTATTATTACCTGAAGGATCATCAGAGGTGGGGCTGACATTGATCTGGATGGTTTCAAATGGGGATGTTGGATCATCTCCCAGGAGGCAGAGTGGGGGTGCCAAGGACTCTGACTTCACAACCAGCATCTCCCCTACACCAGGGGCCTGGGTAAGAGTGAGGGTGAAGCAGGGGGGGACAGAAACAAGAAAGAAAACAAAAAGGACGTGTTGAGAGTAAAAGCCAGGACAGAAGCCTTAGAGCTTACAAACCACCAGTTACTTGACATTCTGGTTTGAATGGTAGTCAGCATCTTGCTAAGCGGTGTCTGGCCCCTTCTTCTCTATTTTATTCCTAGGAAGGTGGATAAAGTCTCATGATTTCAAATATTGCAGTGGACAACTGGGACAAGAACAGTTCCACAATTCTCAGCAGTTAACAACTCTCTTCTTTCCTGTCCCCCTACCCTGCAATGGCTGCCACATTTCTCTATATATTAAAAAACTCCATCTTTGACTCTAGACAATCGAGTGGAAAAGTAAAAAAAATGAAGATATTAAAAAAATGGCAAAGGTAGAAAAGAACCTCCCCCCTCCACTCCAAGACCTGCAGCCCACACATCATTCCCTTAGCATCAATAGATGAAGGCAAGGGAACGAGTCCCTGCCACAGAGAGTAGGAGGGAGATGACTCTCACCTGGCTGGAGGGCTCTGTGGAAAGATGCGATGATTCAGAGCTGAGGGAGGAGGAAGAGCAGGGGGAGGATGGCTCAGACTTCACCTGGAGATCTGGAGGAAAAGGGGCTAGAAAATAACCACGAAGCGGAGCCTGACAAGAGACCAAAAAGCGCCCGAGGACATGGAGTAAAAACCCCTCACTGGGCAAGGGAGAAGGAGCACATTTCAGGGGCCAAAGGCGGAGAGGAGTACACAGGCACTCAGGTGGAGGAGGCTTGAGGATAAGAGGAACTGCACAGTTTCTGGGAAACAATGGGAAGATGAGGGTTTCTGAAAGGATGAGGGAATCACAAAGGGTATCTTACCTGGGAAGATAGGAAGAGAGTCCCAGGGGGGTTCAGGAGGGCTGACGTCCATCCCCAAGTCCAGGCAGCTGCTGCCAAACTGTACAAGGGGGCCGGGTATTAGAAGGCAGAAGTGTGAGGATGAAGGGGTGCTCCAGCTGAGCGCTGGCTTGGGAATGGAGTCCCGGTTCTGGGACCACTCCCACCCACCAACGGTGAGACAAGGCTTGGGGAGCGATACCGGGACATCCTGCTCAGGACAACGGAAGAGCTGCGTCTGCTCCTCGGCCACTTCATCCAAGCCGGCGTACAAAGTGCTGTCTGCAAGAGGTGCGGAGGGTCGGGGATCGGCCGGTAGCGCAAACTTCAGATCCTCACAGAGCCCTCGCCCCATCCCTCATTGGTTCAGCTCGGCCAGACCCACCGCCCGCCCACTTGAAAAGTGATATAGCTAAAGAACTTCAGTCCCTCCTTCCCCAATCCCGGAACAATTCCACATTTCCGCGGGAGCGGAGGTTTTCCCCGACTCCCGCATCCCCCAAAGCACAACTAGCCCCCCTGTTCCGCCCTTCTTTAGACGATCGATTCTGTATTTGCCCAATCTTCCTCTTCGAGCCTCCGCTTCCTCCAACGTGCCTCAGGGGCACAGCAGGCCACAGCCCTATCCCTTCCCTGAGGCGCCTCACTCCGCGCACCCCAGTCCTCCGGGCTCAGCAAGTTGTCGGTGAAAAAGCGTGTCGGGTCCGCAATCTCGCTGAGGAGCATCAGCTCCGCCATCTTTCCCCCCGCCCCCCAACCATGAGACGGTCCCCAAGGCCCGCCTCTTCCCCATCATCAACGAATCAATAGACTCTTAAAAAGGGAAGGGGCGTCCCGGAAGTCCTACCGACCAGTAAGAGACCTGGGTACTGAGCACAGGCGTCAATAGAAGCGGCCGTGTACAGGTTGGGCCAATGGGAGCGCGGCAGGACGCTAACGCTTCCACAGTACGGGACTGTGAGGTTTGCGCATGCGCCAAACAGAACGCCTGAAAGCGCCTAGGAAGTGTGGCTTTCAGGCTTTGGAGTTCCGCTCTCTGCCCCAGCCAGTCCTAAATTTAGAAGTTTAGCTCATCGATTTATCTTCGGAGATGGACAAGCCCCCCCAAAACATAGCACACGTGATTATATAGCTTTTTAATGGTTAAAAGGGACGCTGAGACCACAGCTACCTCCCTTAGGAAGGCAGAAGCTTGGAGTGGGATATGGTGCAACTCTCCCTTGGTCCCCACCAAATCTCACAGCATAAGACCACACTTCACAGGTTCCTGTCTCTTTTAAGGTTTAACTTATTAATCAGCCAAACATCTTGCGCAGTCCTTGAGCCAGCCCTGCATCCTGTTTCTTCCCCTGAATGATCACCTTTCCCAGCTCCTCCTGGGCTGCCCGGTTTTTGGGGTCTATGGCCAACACCTTCTTGAGGTCAGCCATTGCTTTTTCCAGGTTTCCAAGAGCAGCCTGGGCAACGCCCCTTCGGTACAACGCCTTTATGTGGCCAGGCTCCCGCTCCAGCACCCGGTCACAACTTTGGGCCGCCAACTGGGGCTGCCCTAGCAGCAACTGACAGGCAGCCAGGTTGGCGTGAAGGACAGTTCGTTCCGGAGGGCCAGGTGGGGGTAAGGTCAGCAGCAGCCGAAGAGCCCGTGCATAGCATCGGGCAGCTCCTTCCGGATTCCCCGCTCGAAATAATTCTGTGCCCCTTGCACGTTCTTCTCTGGCCAAGGCCTCCTTCTCGGTGTCCTCCAGCTCCCAGGAGTCTCGACCCTGAGTGAAGGAGGCCAGTGTGAGCCTGACAGGAAGTCCAGAGCGCCCAGGGAGCTGAAGCTCTGCCTCCTCGCCTTGACACATGGACTCCAAGCATTTCTCTATGATCTCCCCCCAAGTTTCCTGCCTCCATGGGCCTAACCCCACAGTTAGCTCTGTCCAGCCCTCTGGCAGCCCTGACCCCAAAGGAAATCCAGAAGCTTGTACCCTGCAGCGGGAGCCCAGCTTGGGTTTGTCCAAGCCGTGGCCACGGACTACGATCTTCTTCACAAAGCTGCCGTCAGGACAGTACCAGAGATCAGAAGCATGAAGGGGCTCTGACATCGCGTTGGCTGACCCATGAGACTTAGCAGAGTCTCTTTCAAGTTCAGCGGCCAGTTTTTCAGTTTCCTGAGGATTCTCTAGAATTTGGCTAGCTGGATCTGGGCTCACTCCCAGTTCAAGGATTTCCGTAGGAGAGTCTCGCGGATGCTGCCTAATCTGAGTAGGTAATTCAAGGTTCTTTTCCCTTTGCTGTTGCGGGTGACAGCTGTCCTTCTCTCCCATTGAAATGACTGGTGGTGTATCCATTTGGGTGCCTGGCCCCTTCCACCGTGGGTAAACAGTTTTGGATAGAAAGGGATGGACCGAGTCCAGGTCAGCACCTGATTTAAAAAAAATCAAAGCAGTGCTATTGGCAGAATTTTATTTAGACTCCTTTTCCGTCCTTTTGGGACCCCGAACCGCGGTCCTCAAAGTCCTCTTTTTTTTTTTCCCCCTTCCCGAATCTCTGTCGGGTCCAGTCTCCCCTCCAACCCCGAACTAACTCGGAACTACAAGTTCCACAATTCCCTGCGGCTTGGGTAGCCATTCGCAACTACGGACACCCGATCGAGTCAAAAAATACCTGGGGGGTGCCGAAGCGCCTTGCCTGATGGCAATAGCCAGACCATTCAAATCACCTCTTCTTCCGAAGCCAAGTGCTACTGAGTACCGTCCTTGGAGTCTTTCCCCAGGTGGAGAAGATGGAAAGGGGAGCCACGGGATAGCTGGGCAGAGACACTGACAGCTAACCCTGGAGCCCGAGAGACAAGAGAATCTAGTCAAATTCCTGGCAGCCAATCGGGAGGAGGGAGAAGTCTGATTAAGCCCGCCTTTTGGACGTTACATCATTTCCCCCACTGACTCACCGCCACACCCCAGCAACCGAGAAGCTCCAGGCCTTTGCGACCGGACTAGGACAAATCGTACCGAGCTAGGCGAGGTACGGCTGCGTCAAAGTCTGGAGAAGGTCTGGAATGGGAGATTGGGCCCAAAGAGGATATGATGGGGAATGATGGAGTTGGGGTGACTGATCGCGGCTGTGACCAGTCCTTTTATCTGGCCACCAAAAACCACGTGTGCTATTCTATTAATACGTTTGGCTACGTATACCTACGTTTGGCTCAGACAGTAAAGAATCTGCCTGCAATGCAGGAGACCAGGGTTCAATCCCTGGGTCTTGAAGATCCCCTGGAGAAGAAAATGGAAACTCACTCCAGTATGCTTGCCTGGAAAATTCCATGGACAGAGGAGCCTGGCATGTTACAGTCCATGGGGTCACAAAGGATCAGACAGGACTGAGTGACTTTCACTACATTTAGAACACCCGGTCTGAGTGGCCCGTTCTGTCCAAGGTCCTTCAAAATAAACCCTGGGGGAATTCCCTAACAGTCCAATGGTTAGGATGCCGAGCTTCCTCTGCAGGGGGCTGGGGTTCCATCAAGCTGAGACTTGCCTTACCTTTGCCTCAAGTTCGTCAATGCCTTTTGAGCTCTTCTCCCTCAAGGAATCTTATAGACAGTGCTTTTCAAACTTTGATGACCCTACACATTATCTGGGGAACTTGTTAAATGCATGTTCTGACTTAGGAAGTCTAAGGTGGGACCTGCTACTCTGCATTTCTAACAAGCTCTTGGATGTTGCTGCTGGTGGTCCCATGGACCACACACTTTGAATAGTGTGATGCTAGAACAACCTCCGGAGAAGCAATGGCACCCCACTCCAGTACTCTTGCCTGGAAAATCCCATGGATGGAGGAGCCTGGTAGGCTGCAATCCATGAGGTCGCTGGGAGTCGGACACGACTGAGCGACTTCACTTTCACTTTTCACTTTCATGCATTGGAGAAGGAAATGGCAGCCCACTCCAGTGTTCTTGCCTGGAGAATCCCAGGGACGGGTGAGCGTGATGGGCTGTTGTCTATGAGGTTGTACAGAGTCGGACACGACTGAAGTGACTTAGCAGCAGCAGCAGAATAACCTCATCCTGTTCTTTTGACCTTTTAGTCTGTGTCCTTTTAGTTTGTTCAAGTATTTTGTTTATGCATACATCCTCAGTCATGTCCGACTCTTTTGTGACCCCATGGACTGCAGCCAGCCTGGCTCCTCTGTCCATGGAACTTTACAGGCAAGAATACTGGCGTGGGTTGCCATTTCCTACTCCAGTGTTTTACATGTATAACTAGTATAACCTGATCCACTGGACATATCAGTGGAAAAACTGGTCCGCCTCTTCCTAATAAAACATGTAGGTCCCTATTGTGATTCAGGCTTGCTCGTCCAGCTCCCTGCACAGGCAGGCTATGACAGCTCTTCAGGGAAGGAGAATTCCATTCTTAGTTTTCACTTTGGCTCCCTCTTCAGTTTGCAATTGTTCAGTTCACAATTGTGTCCCAGACTAAAGGACCATGCCAGGACAGCCAGGAGGGGAAGTAATGTCATCATTAGCCACAGACTGTGTCAAAACAGCCCTCTCCATTCATTTTGTGTTGAGTCTCAGATCACTAAATTAGACCTTTTTTCCCTTCAAGCTTTATTACTAGGTTCTGTGCTAGTGTAACCTTAGTCCACTTCAACTAAGGCTAAATACTCTGATTCTTGGAATCCTTATGTTCCTTTTGAAAGCTGATCTACCTTTTTCTCCCTCCCTGTTCCATTTCAGGAATTTCTAGGAAAGACAGAAAGTCTAGAATCAGTCACAGAGGATTTGATTACATTCTGATCCCTGGACAAAGTTTGCTAATTTGTTATTATGTGTGCCTTAATTGCAAGGTCCACTCCAATGACCCTTCAGAGATTAGCTTCTCTCAATTAAAAAAAAAACTACTCTGCTACAAATGTATTGCTTTGTAATGGTCTCTTACTGTTTTGTGTGTATATGTTTCAGTTCCAACAGATTCCACAAAGCATGGGCCTTGTCTCTATTTCTTTTCTTTTCTTTTTTTTTTTTTTGAGGCAAGGAAAGCAGACCTTATTTGGAAAGTAGCAGACCAAGAAGATGGCAGACTAATGTCTCAAAATAACCATCTTATCGGGGTCTAGATGCCAGTTTGTTTTATAGAACAGAGAGGGAGAGGAGATGAGGAAGTAAAGTAAAAAGGCCATTTTTCTTTAAAATAGGAGGGAATGTTTTAATTTCTTTTCTGCAGCCATTGACAGGTGGACTGGGTCAGACTGTCTCTCTGCGAGCTGAATAAAGTGCCCCTATTTCGTTTGTGTTTCATCTCCTCCATTCATTCATTCAATAAATATCTATTGAGCACCTCCTATGTTCTAGACAGGATGCTAGGAACTGGGGATACATAAATGAATGAGACAGACAGTCCCTATTTTCATGGACCTTATAGTTGGGGCATGGAGAATAAGTTGTATGAAGTGAGAGATGCTTTGAGAGTGAATGAGGGGTGAGGGAATATCCCTTGAGGCTGAGACTTTTTTCCTTTTGGTTGAGCCTCGGAGTATTTTGGGATCTTAGTTCCCCAACCAGGAACTGAACTCATACCTCTGCATTGGAAGTGCAGAATCTTAACTACCCTTACTGTTAGGAAGTCCCAAGGATGAGACATTTTTGTTACCATTTAAAGAATGAGTTAGAACTGAACCTCTGAGAACGCAACAATAGACCACATACTGAGAAACACTGAATTAGAAGTTTAACTTTGTCTCTTTGGGCGGTCCCTTGTCATCATTGTGACTATATGTAAAAAACAAACATAAGGGACTTCCCTAGTGGTTCAGTGGTTAAGACTCCAAGCTCTCAGTGCAGGGGTCATGGGTTTATTTCCTGGTGAGGGAACTAAGAGCTGTTCGACTTCACCAAAAAGAAAAAAAAGGTTGAAAACAAGCAAATACACCAACAAAGCCCCCAGACCGCTAAAGATAGTAATCAAAATCACCCAGGAAGAAAATATTTTTATTTTTAAAAAGATGACCCATTAAAATGAAAATGCAAAATTTAAGTTTCATAAGAGGACTGAAAAGTCCCCAGAAAAGACATTCATGGATCTGTAAATCCCCCCTGTTCTCAGCTTGGGAAGCACAGGCCTAGGAAGGGGTCAAGATGTGAAGACTCAGAAATGGGAAATAGTATCGGCCGTCCCCCTAAATCGTTACAACATGAATGTTGACGGACACACTACTTGCTCTCTCTCAGTTCCCCTACCCTCGCATCCTATATTCTAGGGCTCAGTTCTCTGGAGATAGTCACTAAGGAATGAAAAAAGAGAAGAGAAACAAGCCTGGAGGATTATATCCCCAGGCCTGTCTAGAGATCATTGGATCTCAGAAGATCTGGCCTTATTCTACTGCTCTCCTTGCCTGACCCCATAAAGGCATTGTTTTACCTTCATTAGAGATTTAATCCTGGGAATTCCCTGATGGTCCAGTGGTTAAGACTCCCCCTATGCAAGGGGCACAGGTTCAATCCCTGGGAAAATAAGATTCCACATGCTGCTCTGCTGAGGTCAATAAATAAATAAAGACCTGGTCTGATGGGAGACTGCAAAGAGAGAGAGGTTCAGGAGCTGGTGCAAGGTAACTTGTGAACTGATTGTTGTTACATGTTGTCTTAACACACACACAGAGCCCTCTAATAGGTGAAGTTCCATTCTGTAAGCAGATAGAGGAGGGTGGTCCCCAGAAGAAAAGAATCAGGTAACAGCTTTTTAACATAAGAGAAGCCACTTTAGGCCCAAGACATTTTGTGATCTAAGCCTGGCCATAATGCTTGCCCTTGAACAAGTCTCAGTAATAATGATCTTACGAGAACAATGACTGTTAATGACCTCAGAGAGGCAGCAGTGAGTGGTCCTAAAGACAGATCTTAGTTCTCTGCCCAGGAATTGAACCTGGGTAATCTGTACTTTGGCCACCTCATGCAAAGAGTTGACTCATTGGAAAAGATCCTGATGCTGGGAGGGATTGGGGGCAGGAGGAGAAGGGGGCGACAGAGGATGAGATGGCTTGATGGCATCACCGACTCGATGGGCATGAGTTTGAGTAAACTCCGGGGGTTGGTGATGGACAGGGAGGCCTGGTGTGCTGTGATTCATGGGGTCACAAAGAGTCGGACATGACTGAGCAACTGAACTGAACTGAACTGAATCTAGATGAGAAAGAACCCTAGCCACCAGACCAGCACAGGCTAGAGATTAGAAGCAAAGTGACCCTGGCTCTTTATCCCCTTTTGAAAGCAAGAATGTTTCAAGGAGGCCAAAACTATAAAAACAGATACAAAGTTAGAGAGACAGCACAACACTGGGAGATCACACAGAGGGAAGCAGTCTGTTTATTTAAGACGGAAGCAAGGCAGAAATACATACTCAAAGAGGAATGCAGGGGTCCTGAGTGAGGAGCATGTAAGAAAGAGGTGAGTTAATTACTTATATAGGATAGTCCTTCTGGCTCTTTGTTTACATTTGACCAATTGTCTTGTCTCTTTCCTTACACCTGACTGGTCCTTGGACACTTATCAAGATGCATGTACAGCTCTTTGCTAAGATAGCTCCCACCACAGAGGTCTGTGCGTGCATTTCCACACTTATTATGGGATGAGGCCTCCTCCCTTTTCAACTCCCAAGAAGCCTTCCTGCGCATGTGCAGACAGGGAAGTCTTCCTTGACCTCAAGAGTGGGCACTTTATCTCTTTAGCAGAGCTCAGCTTTTGCCACCAGTTTTGTCCTCGGAGTGTCTAGGTGAGAACAAAGCTTGAATTTTACTCCACTTGACAGACACCAGCCCAGGAACTCATCATGAGCCTACCTCATTACCAGGCAAGAGAAGTAACAATAGCAAAGAATAAATCAATCATAAAGACTTCCAGTCTGTTTCAATGATATGAATTAGCCAGAAGCACTTTCTTGAGCTACTTTGCAGAATTCAACATCCCTCACATGTGCTCAACAGCCAGATCAACTAGTACCTGAAGGATGCTGATGCTTCTGACCTTCATGACTTCAGTCAACTAAAACTTGAACTCTGTTGACCTTTGCCCCAATTCTATACTGAATTCTCCTCTGTTCAGTCCCTTTCAAGAGTATAAATAACAGGGCTTCCCTGGTGGCTCAGTGGAAAAGAATCTGCCTGCCAATGCAGGAAACACAAGTTTGATCCCTGATCTGGGAAGATCCCACATGCTTCAGAGCAAGTAAGCCATGTGCCACAATTACCAAGCCTGTGTCCTGGAGATTAGGAGCCGCAACTACTGAAGTCCGTGTGCCCTAGAGCCTGTGCTCCACAACAAGGGAAACCACTGCAATGAGAAGCCTGTGCATTGTAACTAGAGAGTAGCTGCCACTTGCCACAACTAAAGAAAAGCCCACACAGCAATGAGGATCCAACCCAGCCAAAAATAAATTAAGAAATAAATTTTTTTTAAAAGAAAAGAATATGCATACTATGCCCACGTCCCTTCACGAGTATGCAGGTACCCTTACCTGAAAACTTTCTCGGTTTTGCTGTTCAAAAAGACACAACTTTGGGAAAGATCCCCAGTGTTCTCCTTACCTGCTATAAGTAGTAAATACTTCCTCCTACCAGTCCTTGGCTGGTTGGGGCTTTTGGATCAACACCCACCAAGAGATGAACCCAGTTTTGGGGTAACAATTCTTTTATTTATTCAGTAATCTTTACTGAATACTCAAGATTAGTCAGTGAGCCATGGAGGTAAATACAGAACTCCCCATGTAACAAGGGTAAAGAGTTATAGTTGACAAAACCTCCAGATGAAAGGCAAAAAGTGACAAGTGGCAGGGAAGTTATTTCCAACTGGAGGTGATCTGAAAAGGACTTCAAAGGGTTGAGCCTTGGAAAGTGTTAGTTGTATCCAACTCTTTGCGACTGCATGGACTGTAGCCCACTAGGATCCTCTGCTAATGGAATTCACCGGGCAAGAATACTGGAGTGGATTGCCATTCCCTTCTCCATAGAATATTTCTGACCCAGGGATCGAACCCAGGTCTCCTGCACTACAGGCAAATTCTTTACCGTCCAAGCCACCGGGGAAGATGGCCATAATTTGGACATGCAGAGATTGATTTACCGCAGGTGGAGGAAGCCGCACAAGATAGGAGATAAAAGGAAAGGAAAACTGCTTTACATCTGTGTTATTCATCTCCAGCTTGTCAATTTCAGCATCTCTTTATACTGTCACCAGGCATCAAGCTGCCTGAAAGTTTTTACACCCCTCACATTCCCCTGCACTCCATACTCATCACATGGATCCATATGCTGCACTTATTCTCTGTCATTTATCATCAAAATAGGAGACAAAAGTTCTAGTTTTCCAAAGGCTAAATAAATTTTCCCTTCTGTTTAGCTTTAGTTTTTTAGTTCTGCTGGGATTTATGTCAAAATAGTTCCTCTCTCTTCTCTGCTTCCAAGCTATTTGGCTTGTGCTTCCCTTATAGGTAGGGTTTTCAGGCAAGGTGAGGCAGTGAAGGGCAGCCTTTTCCATAATAAAATGTTAAATTATGAAAGATGCTGTGTACCAGTGTGTGACCATGCATTATGACCACAATGCTACCAGATATTGCTCTATGTGTCTTTTGTGTATTACCTCATTTCTTCTCACACAATTTCATGAGCTACTTATTCAGTTCCTGACCAGGGATCGAAACTGCATCTCTTGCAGTGGCAGTGAGACATCTTAACCACTGGACCATCAGGGAAGTCTAGATGACGCTGTTTTTAATCAAATGATGAGAGAAAGCCTTCTTGTAAAGATGATATTTGTTCAAAGATATGAATGATGTCAGGGAGCAGGCAGGCAGATATCTGAAGGAACAGTATCCAGGGTGAGAAAGACACAAACGCAGAGGCCCTGAGGCAAGAAGAAATTATATTTTTATATTAAATCATAGCTGCTAGAAGAATAATGGGGCCAGAGTGGATGAATCAGAGTAAGTGAGGAAAAGAGTAGGAGAGGATGAAATCAGAGAGGCGGGGAGAAGCCAGGTCAGGTAGGCCAAGGTAAAGGTTTTGTTCTGAGTATGACTGGGAGCCATCAGAGGGTTTGAGCAAGGTGAGTGATCTGGTAATTTAAAAGATCACTCTGGTTTCAGCATGAAGGAAGGACTACGTAAGTCAAAAATAAAAGCAGAAAATCCAATTAAAGGGCTAGCCAAGAAACAACAGCAGCACAGGAGTTTGGATCAAGGTAGAGCAGAGGGCCAAGGGCAGAGGCCTGAGCCCTCTTTTATTTAGGAGTTTGAAAGAGTGGATGAAGGCTGAGAAGTTGCAAATAAGGAGCTAGTGTATACTTTCTTAAGCTGGATCCAGAAAGAGTGTTCAAAGTGAAGAAAGCACTTCAAGGAGGAAGTGATCAACTGTGTCAAATGTTGCTAATGGTTCTAGACCAGACTTCCTCAACCATACATATTCTAAAGTAATTAAACCTCTTTCAGCTTAAGGACTAAAATCTTCTGGCTATTGTTGAAGCTCCCTATGTATCTCTTTCCAATCAGAATTCTCCTGGATGGGATGGGTGGTTGGGAGAGGGATGGAGTGGGAATTTGGGATTAGCAGCTGCAAACTATTATATATAGAATAGATAAACAAGGTCCTACTGTATAGCATAGGGAATTATATTCAGTATTCTATGACAAACCTTAATGGAAAAGAATATTAAGAATAATATGTGTGTGTTTGTGTGTGTGTGTAGGGATTCCCTGGTAGCTCAGATGGTAAAGAATCCGCCTGCAATGCGGGAGACCTGAGTTTGATCCCTGGGTTGGGAGGAGGACATGGCAATCCACTCCAGTATTCTTGCCTGGAGAATCCCTATGGAAAGAGGAGTCTGGCAGGTCCCAGTCCATGGGGTTGCAAATAGTCAGACCTGACTGAGCAACTAAGCACACATATATGTGTAACTGAATCACTTTGCAGCACAGCAGAAATTAACACAACATTGTAAATCAACTATATTTCAATTAAAAAAAAAAGAATTCTCCTCTTGTCATGGACTAACCACTATTCTGAATTTTGTGCTTTTACTATATAGGTTAGTAACAAAAGAATTTATTTTTCCCTTCTTCTCAAAGATGAGCTATATAATTATAGCATGTTTGTATGGTGATGGAATGTTTCAGTAATGAGGGGAAAACTGATTATGTGAGAGAGATAGGGGATCATTTCAAGAGTTCCATTTCTGTGTAGGTGAGAAGGCTGGGATCCTAGTGCCCACATAGGGTGGGGACTGGGGAACAGGTCAGCTTCTCTGCAGTAACAAGGGGAAGTCACTGAATTCAACAGAGATGCATGTGGCCTGGTAGATTTGGAGCTGGGACCAGAGGGGGTTCTCTTCTGAGAGTTTCTATTTTCTCACTGAGATAGGAAGGAAGGTCTTCATCTTGTGAAACTGTGATCTCAGATTCGGGAAATGTGGGAAAATGCAGGCTTGCAGGCCACCCTGAAGACTCAAAGGAAGTGAGACTAGCTGGTATGACTGTGCATTTTTCCCCAGACATATTCAGCACTTAGGTGCAGGTATGGTGCAGACAGAGTTGGATTTGGAATCACCTGGGGATGTCTTTAAAAATATTGATGCCTGAGACCCAAGAGATGGTGATTTAATTGGTTTAGAATGTGACCTGGGCTTTGGGCTTTTTAAATGCTCCCCAGATGACTATAATGTATTGCCAGAGGCAAGAATCATGACTTCAAGGAATGCCTGGAGCTGTGTTTAGAAACCCACTGCTTTATTATTTTTTTTTAAGACAACTTATACTCAGTTTTTAAAAAA
Source organism: Muntiacus reevesi (assembly GCF_963930625.1). NCBI lineage: Eukaryota > Metazoa > Chordata > Mammalia > Artiodactyla > Cervidae > Muntiacus > Muntiacus reevesi. The sequence goes on along the minus strand of NC_089268.1, from coordinate 28,228,086 downwards.
ATTATTTATTTTTGGTTGGGCTGGATCCTTGTTGCTGCTTGAGGGATTTCTCTAGTTGCAGTGAGTGGGGCTACCCTTCACTGCAGTGCACAGACTTCTCATTAAGTTGGCTTCTCTTGTTGCTGAGCACAGGCTCTCGGCACACCGGCTGCAGTAGTTTTAGCATGCAGGTTCAGTAGTCATGGGGCATGGGCTTTAGTTGCTCTGTGGCATATGGAATCTTCCCAGACCTGGGGTTGAACCTGTGTCCCCTGCATTGGCAACTGGATTTTTTTTTTTTTTTTTTTTTTTTGCAACTGGATTCTTAACCACGGGACCATCAGGGAAGTCCCGAGAGATTCCTTCTTGCTGCAGTTAAGGAGTGAATTGATCTGAGCTTTGAAGGATTGGTACATTTTGGCCAAGTGGAGAAGCAGATGTGAAAAGAGGGAAAATATCATGAGCTTAAGCTTAGATGTGGTCTGAAACACATGGCAAGCAGCAAACAATTTGGTTTGTAACAGGCAAATATTAGAGAAAGAGCTCCTAGATTTGAGGACAGCTGGGTAAATAAAGATCTGGAGGTGGGCATGATGAATAATACAGTTTGGTTCCACAGAAAGCTGGATAATTTCAAATTATGGGAGAGGTCAAAGGCCAGATTAAAATTTTGTGAACAGTTGAGTAAGCAAGAGGGAATCTTGAAGGGCTTTTGAGGAGCATGTTAAGAGTTTGTAAAAAGCGTGTTTAGGGAGGATAACCCGACAACAGTGTCAAGGGAGACCTGGAGTAGGAAGAGGTAGCAAAGAGGGAGACCTATTAGGGGAAATGTCATAATGATCCTAGATGAGGTCATTTTTCCAGCAAGAAGTGGGGAAAATTACAGATTCAAAAGACATCATGATGGCAGAACTGACTGGGCTTAACAGCTCACCACAAGTAAAGGCAGGAAGGAGGTGGAACAGGCATCAAGTTTTCAAATAAGGAAGGGCACTGGGGATTTGGTGCTGTCTACAGAGGGAGACAGCTGGTTTTCAGTGGCATTTTATCTGTTTGGTTTGGAACCAGCTGAGTTTAGAGGACGGCTGCATTGCTTCCCTGGTAACTCAGACTCTAAAGAATCCGCCTATCATGCAGGAGACCTAGGTTCAACCCCTGGGTTGGGAAGCTTCCCTGGAGGAGGAAATGGCAACCCACTCTAGTATTGTTGCCTGGAGAATTCCAGGTCGCAAAGAATCAGACTGAGCGACTTTCACACATAGTCCACATGTTCCACAGACACCAGAGGAATGCTTATAAGTACAGAGTTTGGAGAGTGTTCTACTCAACTTGGACTGTTAACAGAATACCATAAACTGGCTATCTTATAAACAGCAGAAGTCAATTTCTCAAGTCCTGGAGGCTGGAAATTCCAAGAGCAAGGTGCTGGCAGATTCAGTGTCTAGTGAGAGCTTCTTTTGGTTCACAGAGTACCTTCTAGCTATGTCCTCACATGGTGGAATGGTAAGGGAACTCTCTGAGGATCTTTTATTAATTAAAAAATTTAAAAAAAAAATCTTTTGACCATGCCACGGGACATGTGGGATTTTAGTTCCCAGGCCAGGGATCAAACCCATATCCCCTGCCTTGGAAGTGTGGTAACTTAACCACTGGACCACCAGGGAAGTCCCTCTGGGGTCTCTTTTATAAGAGCACTAATCCCATCCATGAGGGCCTACCCTCAAAACCTAATCATCTCCCAAATGCCACACTATCACACTGGGGATTAGGGTTCAATAGATGAATTTTGAGGAAACACAAACATTCGGTCTGTAGCAAAGAAGCATTTGGTTACAAATGAGGTCTGAATGTGGAGTGGATGAGATTTTTCAAGGGAAATTCTCAGAGAAGGGGAAAAAAAAGTCCATATATAGATGCTTAAAGCACAGGAGGGGAAAAAAAAAAAAAGGCGGGGAGAGAGGAGGAAGGATGAAGTGAGGTTTGTGTGTAGGTAGAGGGGGAGGAGGTAATATATCCCTGAACCTGGGAAAGTGGGGAATCCAGGGTGAAGGGGCAAACATGGAAGGGTTCAGAGAGGCAGTGTACTGTGAAAATACCATGGGTTTTGGCTCCTGGTAACTTCGGGTCATTGAATACTATTTGAAAAAAACATTTCAGTAAAGTTTGGATTGGAAGCATATTCCAAAGGGTTAAGAAGCAGTGGATATGAAGGTTAGACATTTCTGACCCTATTGAACGGAGGTGAGAGAGGGGAGGGTGGGGTTGGAGGTGGTGAGTAGGTAGTGAGGAAGTGCAAACTGCAAATGCAAGTTCTTTTTTTATGAAGTGGGGTAAGGAGGGCACAGTAAACCTGAACCGTCCAAAGAAGAACCCACGATCCCATCCTCGTCTCATGTCTCCTATCACAGTGCATGGCTTCCCTTTTAGGTTATAAACTTTGTGAGTTTCAGGGTTTACACCCACTGTCGGAGATGATGTCTCAACCAGCATCTCACCAGCTGGGATGTCTCACCAGCATCCCACCAGCATGGAATTCAGGATAGGACCCTGTCCTGCAGCGCACAGCTGAAGATACCAAGTCCACTGTTTGTGGCACCTCCCCCTCCCCAAGAGGTCTCCTGGATGAGGGCAACTAGCCCAGGTGGATGTGTGAGGCTGTTGACTTTCTCCCTGGCACTCTGCTTTAGTCAGAATATTTGTGTTCCTGCCCCAAAACATATGTTGAAATTCTAATGTGCAATACAATGGTATTGGGAGGTGAGGCCTTTGGGACGCACTTAGGTCCTGAGAGTAGCACCCTCATGAATGGGATTAGTACCCTTGTAAAAGGGACCCTACAAGGACTTCCCTGGTGATCCAGTCGTTAAGGCTCCATGCTTCCAAGGCAAGGGGTGTGGTTCAATTGCTGAACAGGGGTGAAATAGGATCCCACAAGGCCAAATAAATAAGGAAATAAAGAAATCCCATAGAGCTCCCTAGCCCTTTCTGCCAAGTGAGGATACAGTGAGGAGACAGGGATCGGTGTACATTTAGAGATCTACAACTCAGAAGAGGGCCTATACCTGACCGTCCTGGCACCTGATCTCAGACTTCCAGGAAAGTCCTGTTCTTTATAAGCCACCCAGGGATGGTATTTTTGTCACAGCAGCTCTGCGCTCCCCTTGCCTTGCCTACACTGGTACAACACACCAAGCAGGGCTCTAACCGGAGTTGCCTGCCACCCTCCAGCCTGTGAGCAGGAACAGCTGTGGGCAGCTGGGCATGTTTCCCTACCCCAGGCCTTCCTATCCTTAGCCAACTTTTTCAGAATACTCTGCCTACTTTCCTCCTGCCTTCCTGGAATTCCAGGGATAGATCCCTGGATCTGCTCGTAAATCCTCCTTCTCCAAAGTCTTAGGTCCAGTCTGGTAGGGAATGGAAAAGGTGTGCTGGCTAAAGAAACGTCCACTAAGAATGGATCCCCAGGTCTTCGCCAATAGGATTCCCAGGCGGGCCTTCCTTTCCCATCTTTGTGGTGGGCCGGAATCTGTCTCCACTCACTATTGTCTCTGTCAGTTTTTGTCCGCCCCTCCCCCACGTCCCCAGAAGGGGAGATAAGAAGTGAAAGGCGAAACCAAAGGAGCCGGGTCTTTGCTAGTCTTCGGGATTGCGGGTGATAAATCCACTTAATCTATTTAATGTTGTCTTTCAGAAATTCACACACACACTCACACACAGATCAGAACAAGGTGAGGGCTACTGAGGAACGGGGATTGGGCTGGCTCCCTCCAGATATTGTTTGTACCCTCGGTTCTTTCTGCCCTCTTGCCCAGTTGGGATAGGAGGAAGGGAGTATTTACAGAGAACGGGGACGTAATCTTCATCCCAGGTTCCGAAGGTTCCGAAACCGGTAACCTCCTAAATCTCATTCCAAAAAATAAAAAATAAAAAAAAATAAAGAACCCCAAAAGTTATAGAGGTCCTGGGATTAGCATGAAAATAGACGGGGATGGAGTGGAGGAGAGACAGAACTGGAGGTGAGGGTGGTGGTTATGGCTAACCTGGGGCTCGGCTCTCACGCACGGAGAAGGTGTGGAGTGACAAGTATACTGACAACTATCGGGGCGAGGCCTGGAGCCACAAACCAATCACCGGACTGAATCACCCCGCAGGGAAGAAAAGAAGGCGGAGCCTGCCGACCTGGAGGCGGGGTTTTATCAGAGCCGGGGCGGAACCTATAGAGGAGGCGGGGCTTTAGGGACCAGTTTCTGGCTGGGGAGCCGTGACCTAGGGAGTTCGGCTAGGGGTGCTGTATTTAGAGGAGGTGGGGGCCTGGAGCGACTGAGGGCCCGGCCGGGAAGTGGCGTCCCTATTAGTGTGGGTTTTGGCGAGGTTCCTGAGGAACTGGATTCCGAGCGTGCTCGCGAGGCGAGAGTTTCCGTGGAGGCCTAGTTTAGGATGTAACCAAGTCCAGTAGCCCCAGAAGCGGGTGTGCGGGGCGCCCACTGTGGATCCCCGGCTTGACGGCAAAACGTGCTTGGGACGTCGAGGGGCACAGGGTGGGGGCCGGGCCGTGGACGTCCTTACGGATCCCAGTAGTTCTCGTGGTGCTGCGCTGCAATGATGATGACTACGGTTAGGATGGTACAGAGCACCATGGCTGCAATGCCCACCGCCAGGGAGATAAAGGAGAAGTTCCGGGCCTCGCGTGAAGCGATCTCAGCTGACACCATGTCTCCGCGGGCCAAGGCCGTGCGCACCTGCGGAGGGGGAGGAAGAGAAAATCAGAGAGCCGATACCTTGGCTGCACGCCTCAGCCTCCCTCTAAGATGCTTCCGCAAACGTCCAGCACTCCCTGGGAATAAGAAGAACCTCTTGAGTCCTCCTCTCCATCCTCCGCCTCCGTCCCCTCCCCCACCCTCACCCCCCACACACCTGCACTGCCTTGAAGATGGCAATGATGCCTGTAGGCCAGAAGCAGCAGATGGTGGTCAGCACCGCGATGGGCATGTAGTCGTGGGGCGGGCGCCTTGGCTCCAGCAGGGCCAGCCCTGGGCCCTGGGGTGGCGGGGGGAGCGTGGAGGTTACTCCTGTTCCCCCCGGGGTCGCACCTGCATAGGGCTGTGGAAGGAAAGAAGGTTGTGGGGAGGGGATGTCTATCACTCTTACCCTCTCTAAGCCCACCAGCTTTCCACTTCTGGCAGAGAAAGAAGGTTGTTTCCCTCTTTTAAACCTCCTCTGGACTTCAAGGCTGTTTCCCCTGCCAGATCTTGATCTTTGACTCCAACAGACCACCCACCCCATTCCCAGATCTTTCTCGTCTCTCCTCTCCCTTGCCCCCAGATCGCCGCCTGGTGCCCTGGTTCTGTTCCTCTTTCCCACCAGTTCCCAGTGTGCCTCCAATTCCATGTCCTGTTCCATCCTTCCCCCAGCCCCCTGCTTCCAGTCCCGTCAGCCCAGTACTCACCGTGCCCACCGGGTAGACCGGCACGTAGGCAGTGCAAGGCTGCAGCTGTAAAGGGTAACCCGGGGCTACGTAGCCCCCCAGCGGCAGCGTGCCTACCGCTCCCGTGTGCGTGGGCACCACGAAGCCCGGGGCCTGGGCAGTATGAGAGGGCGCCGGCGGGGGCGGGGCGGCGGCGGCGGGCGGCGGTGGGGGCAGTGGGCCCTCGAAGCGAGTCTCCTGCAGGTAAGGGTCGGGTGGCATGCGGGGCAAGGTAGCGCAGCCGGGTGGGGGCGCCCCAGCGGCCGGGCCAGGAGGGGCATGGTGTGGGGGCCTTGGCAAGGTGGCGGAGGACGAGGGACCGCGCTGAGCGGCGGCCCCAGAAGCCAGGCCCCCTGCCCCTAAGCGCGGGAGGGTGGCCGTGCCGGACTGGTGGTAGTGGTGGTGGTGGTGATGGTGCGAGGAAGGGGCTGTCTGTGGGGGCGGGGCAGGAGGTTCCGCGGGGGGCTGGGGGGCATTGTAGGGTGGTGGAGAGGTGTGAGGGACTGAGTCAGGGAGGCCTGGGGGCGGTAAGCAGAGGAGCCAGCATGGGGAGAGAGAAGATAGACAGATGAGATGAGGGAGAGGGGGAGACACAGACGGTCAGGGATGGAGAAAGATAATGGGAGAGACAGAGAGGAGATGAGTGAGAAGCCATCTCTCATTCTTGGGGCAGGAGAGGGGTGGTATCTAGGCCAACAGCCCGTCCCCCCTCCTTTAATCTAGTTTTGAGGTCATAGCTCTCTTCTACTCCTCTCACTGCTTCAGCAATGGGCACACAGCTTTAACCTGCAGACCCAAGCTCCTATCCCTCTTGGCTTATGGCTGCTTTGGGTTTGCCTGTCTGAGCTAGTCCTGCATATGCACATGTGTAGACATGCAACACTTGTGTGAACATGTGCTCAGTCCAACAGTTGTATAAACACATGTAGGATAACATGTTCCACTCTGCCATTCCTTCCGTGGGGAGGGGGTCCCCTAGTCTCTCTTGGACTCTCCCAACCTCTTTTAGGGCAGATTAAGAAGGGTCCTCTGGGTTTTACTCCCCAGGCAATCCCCATCTGATCATCTCTCCATATTCCCCCCCCCCCCGGATGTCTCCATGCGAGCCAGCGTTATCTGTCCATCTGTCACTCCCAATGATGCTATCCATGCAGTACCTGGCTGATGCTAAGCCAGTCTTGTACTTCCCTCACCCTCTTAACCTGCCCCCCACCCATGTTGTTGGCAAGGGACCGAGCCTGAGACTGGCCAGAGGAAAGGAAGAGAAGGGAAGGATATAGAAAGAGGAAGGGGCTTGGGGGGAGGGATGTGGAGAGCTGGATAGAAGGGGAATGAAACAGAACCACCCGCTAGGGAGGGGTAAGGGGGGGGGGTAGTCAGGAGGCAGTGGAGAGGGCGAGGGGCTTTGTTGTTGTTTTCTACCTGACTTTTCGGACGACATGCTTCGCTCTCCCTGGGACAAGATCCGTGCAGCCGGAGTCCGGAGTCGGGGTCCCTGGCTAGCACCGGAGTCTGGGTGCGCAGATTGCGCAGCCGGCAGCAGCGCAGAGATGGAGAGATGAAGACTGTGGCGGCGGGGGGCGGAGGGAAAGCTGAGAGGGGGGAGCTTAAAGGGACCGAGGCGAGGGAGGGGGAACCCTTCAGAGATACCCCCACTTGGTCTCTCTCCGCTTTTGGACTATGTCTCGCCTCCTCTAACCCCGGCATTCAAGCCCCCAGTTTGGGTTCCTTTGGAGTTGTCATGGAAACTGGGAGGCAAGCAAGACCGGGCAAGGCGGGTGGTACTAAGGAAAGGAAGGAGGGAGAAAGAACCCTCTGGAGTCTTCCCCTTCAAGACTGGCTGTAGTGATTATACTGTGGGAGGAAGCGAGCAGGTGCTCAGTGGATTCAGTACCCCAGTTCCCTCTGGATCTTCTTCACCCCAGTCAGGCCTCCCCCCCCCCACCCCCACTCAGCCTCCCTCAGAGTCCCTGTAAGATCTCGGGATCTTCTCCCAAATCCTTGGCTCTAGTTTCCCTATCTGTGCCAGAGATGCCTGTGTGAGAGAGAACCATAAAAACAACAACAAAAGAGAGAACCGTGTGCAGTTGAGAGCAGCGATGGAAAAGTTCCCAGGGTTATGATCTCGACCTGCCGCCCTGGCCTGGGAGGAATCCGGAGGTAAAGTGAGAGGCCCCAGTCTATAGCCGTTGGGAGGTAGTAGGGCTTGTGGTGTGTTGGGGGTCGGGGGTAGGACGAAGAGGAAGCTTGGGGGATACTTAGTTACCTCTTACCTTCGGTATGTAGGCGCTGTAGCGCGTTGGGAGGAGAGAACGAATCAACTGCTCATTGCCGGCATCTGTTTGGCAGTACATGCTTGGTCCCCCTTCCCCCTCTTTGCTTACTGGGCTTCTTAAAGAGTTTCCAGGGCCCGCAGTGTTCAGATCCATTCCTGAAATCCCACCCACCCACCACCCCCGCCAAGACGCAGCGCCATCGCCTGAGTCGACCCGGGGGCCCAGCGGTAATTGCAGTCTTTTTATTTTGCTTATTGCATCTTGGGAGTTTGAACATGGGGAGGGGAGGTGAAAATCAGCAGTCGGCCGAGATTTAACCAGAATTGGGCTATTTGCAAAAGCAGAGCCGAGATACCACCCCCCGTTTAGACCAGTGCTTCCCAGCCCCTTCTTGAGGCAGTCGCTCTCCGGGCGCTGTATCCTCCCCCATCCGACTGCAGGCGGAGACTACCGAGCTGTAATAGCGGCGCTCGTCAGGGCCAGCCCCAGGCCCCAGTGATCTAGATCACGGCCCCACACCTCTCATTCTGGCTTCTGAGGTGTTCGCGTGAGCCCCTAACCCCCTTCCGCCACACCGTCCTGTACACAATTCGGGGCGCAAGTTAGTTTTATTGGGAGAGACTTAAGACTGTCAAAGACCTGAATATAGAGGAATTCAGATGAGCTGCGAAATTTTTATTTTTTTTTTAAATCAAGGCAAACGTCTTTAAATGCTCAGTAAAAGCCCTAACACGGGCACCTGGGTACCGATAGGGATCACAGGGAGAGAGAGGGGAGACGCCAGGAGTTAGAAGTCCAGCCCCGGTGGGAAGGTCTGAGTAAGGAGCCGCCCACAAGGACCTCCAGGTTCAGGGCGGGGATGTGGGGTCGCTAAGGTACTGAGACTCGTCAGAAACTAGGCGGAGCGTGAGTCAGCGCTGCCCAAGGGGCTCTCCGCCCCTTGGGGGGTGGGTCGTAGATGGGCTCCGTCCTAGAGAAGGGCAGAAGAAAGTGGGCCAAGCCGCACTTTTACCTCGAGGGGACTCGAGGACTCTCCGCGTCTCTGGAGACAAGGGCATTACAAGCACTTCAGGATGAAGAGTTGTAAGACTCAGGCCTGGCACAGGCGGGAGGGAAGGGTTAGGGAGCAGGGTCCGCCTGGGCTACCTTCAGCCCTCAGCCGGCGGAGGACAAAATACCAAGGATTGCCTTTCCCGGGTCTATTCCTCCAGCGCGCCTCCCTGGGGAAAGAGAACTCCGTGTTCCGTTGCGGAGCCGGACGCCTGCATTGGGAAGTAGGGCAAATCAAGGCCGGGAAATGGGACCCTTAGGTCGCGGCTGCCGCGGGGCCTGAAGAGGCCTTCTCTCAATTCCCGGGACACGTTTGCGGCTTCTTCCTCTCCCCGCCGATCTAAATGGGTTACTCCGCCTATTCCCTCCCCCCACCCTCGCCCCCCGGCTCTTAGTGCGCAATGGATTGTTCCATTGCCCCTCCAGTCTCCGGCCAGCGTTGCGGGGGACGCTGGCACGGTTGCTAGGGAAAGCCCCGGACGTGACGGCTAAATGCGACCCTGAGCAGCCTCCCCTCTCCCGTCCGTCATTCCCCTGCGCGCGTTCTCCTTACACCCTTGCCCTCCCCCACGTGGGTTCCAAGCTGGGGAGAAGTAAACAGCAGGCGGAGTGGGGCTCGCGGACCCAGGCCAGGTGGGAGTTTGCATTCTCCCAGGGTCCTGCGCTGCTGCTCTGAGGTCCTTCTTGCAAATCTTCAGTCTTGCATGGCTGGTTTGATCCATTAGCAAGCTCCTGGCCTCGGGACCGAGTCCCCGCTGCGTTGGGGGCGGGGCTTGGTTGCGCGTCAGTGCGTCTGCAGCGTGGTGGGGGTGTGTGTTTGTGGAGAGGACTGGAGTAAAAGTAGGATGTTTTGTGACAAGGACCTGGTGTGGGAACGGACGGGGGAGGCGTGATCGCTGGCGTCTGTTCCGAAGGGAAGGGGGTGTTGTCATCTCTCTCACAGGCCCTCATCGTCCCCTTCTCAGGCGGGAGCATGCTGGGGCTCCCGGGGCGGCGGCTCCCTTCGGCGGAGTTCCTGCTCCTGTTGCCATTCCTCCTGCTGCTGCTGCTGCCCGCCGCCCCCGCGCCCCATCGGGCTGCCTACAAGCCGGTCATCGTGGTGCACGGGCTCTTTGACAGTTCGTACAGCTTCCGCCACCTGCTGGAATACATCAATGAGGTCTGGCCGGGGACGCCCCGGTTGTGGGGCGTTGGTGGCTGGTGGCGGCTACAGAGGCTGGGGAGGGAGAATGGGGAACTGGACGCTGGGCCTGCCCAGTTTCTCGCAGAGCTGGTGCTGGCGTGGGGAAAGTTGTGGGACAAGAGATCCCTGGTTCTGGGGGGTGCACAATAGGCATGTGGGCGCCGGCTGGGGGGGGCGGCGTGGAGGGGGGTCTTTATAGTCCATCCCGGCTGCGGCATCACCCCCTTCCCACAGACACACCCTGGGACTGCGGTGACAGTGCTCGATCTCTTCGATGGGAGAGAGAGTTTGCGACCCCTGTGGGAACAGGTGCAAGGGTTCCGAGAGGCTGTGGCCCCCATCATGGCAAAGGCTCTTCAAGGGGTGCACCTCATCTGCTACTCCCAGGGTAGGCATCCTCCCCCCTTCCCCGCCTCTAAGCCCTATCTGAGGCTTGATCCTTATCTGAGGGACGCTGCCTAGTGTCCCCTTTTTTGAGCCGCATTGCCTCCTTTTCTGACTTCCCTCAGCACCTGGGTCTTATCTGTGTGAGTGTCCTGAGTGGGAAGGCCGCTCCCTACACTGTTGCCCCTTTCCTTCCCCATCATCCATGGCTCTTGGACATAAGGGATGGGGGTGGGGGACAGTAAAAAGCACCCTAGGGTTCGTCGGAAGACCCAGAATCGAATTCTGGCTCTGTCACTTACCTGACGTGGGGCGTTTTGACACAGGGCGTGTGCCTTCTCAGGGTCTCAGCTTCCTTGAGGTACATGGTGTGTGTGTGGGGGGGTAATGAGTTGAGGGGGGACTGTTGGCCTGGCTGTCCCTAAGTCCTGCCCAGTGTGGTGTTTTGCCTGCAGGGGGCCTGGTGTGCCGGGCACTGCTGTCTGTGATGGATGAACACAACGTGGATTCTTTCATCTCTCTCTCCTCTCCACAGATGGGACAGTATGGAGGTGAGTGGGCACTCAGGGCTCCATAGGGGGGCCCTGAGTCTTGAGGGCACAAAGCTCGGGGCCACTTGGCACTGCTGTTCTCTTGCCAGACACAAACTATTTGAAGTGGCTGTTCCCCACCTCCATGAGGTCTAACCTCTACCGGATCTGCTACAGCCCGTGGGGCCAGGAATTCTCCATCTGCAACTACTGGCACGGTGAGTAGGACATGCCAAACGGGGGCCTCCATGCTAAGGGCATCCTGGACGGTAGGGCCTGCTGCTCCCACCTCTACCATAACTAACAGCAATGATGATGATAACTTACATTTATTGTTCAAAATGCTTTATGTGTTTCACTTTGTTGCCTTAGAGAATACAGCTTGCTGCAGGGGTTGGCAAACTTTATCCTTAAAGGGCCAGACAGTAAATTTTTTTTTTTTTTTTTTTGGTTTTGCAGGCATATAGTCTCTGTCACAACCACTCAATTCTGCCATAGTCATGTAAAAGCAGCCATATACCATATGTAAATGAATGTGTCTGTGTTGCAATAAAATTTTATTTATAGAAACAGTGAGCTGGATTTGGCTAATGAGTCATAGTTTGCAAACACCTGGTTATAGTTTATAAGATCATGGATGCTGGGTCCAGACTACTTGGGTTTGAAGCCTAGTCCTGCTGCATGACTTTGGGGAAGTTACTCAACCTTTCTGCAACTCAGTTTTCCTCATCTTTAAAATAAAGATATAGTACGTACCTTTTATTGTGTTTATGAGGATTAAATAATGAATGTCATGTGCTTTGAACAGTATCTGGCTCATAGCAGGTGCTAGAGAAAGGTATTTGCTATCATGTTTATGATTATTATTGCTACTATCATATTACTGTGCACCTTGTCTATTACTGTAGCCTTCTGATTGGTCTTCCAGCATCTGCTCTTGCCTCTTCTCCCTGCTTCTCTGACGATCTAACTTCTCTTTGTACCCAGACCCCCACCATGATGACTTGTACCTCAATGCCAGCAGCTTCCTGGCCCTGATCAATGGGGAAAGAGATCATCCCAATGCCACTGGTAAGACCCCAGGCTCCTACCTTGGTCCCATTTTCTGCTTCTCTGATCTCCTATATTCCCCTTTCCAACCTGGCCTGACCCCTGTGACTAACTCAGGCTCTCTTATTCCCACCCTGTAGCTTGGCGGAAGAACTTTCTGCGTTTGGGCCGCCTGGTGCTGATTGGGGGCCCTGATGATGGTGTCATTACTCCTTGGCAGTCCAGGTAATAGGGGACTGTGTGGCCTGAAGGTTGGCTAAGGACACCCCAATCCCAGCCAGTCTTTATCTCATTTCTAAAACTGGCCTGCTTCTTCCACTGTTCAGTTAACCCCCCCACCCTCCATCCATCTTGTCACCCAGGATCAAAACCTGGGAGCCATGTCCCAACCTCTAGTCTAGTCTAGCCAGTCTAGCCACCCAATCTAGCCAGTCACTAAGCCTTGCTGACTCTGCTTCCTTTCTATCCCTACCAGCCCCGCTTTGTGAAAACTTTGAACTCTGAACTGTTTACAGATTCTTAGGATGTTGCAAAGATAGTTTAGAGAAGTCCTGTGTATCTTTTGCCCAGTTTCCCCCAATGCCTGCATCCTATGTAACGACAGCACAATAGTGAAACCAGGAAATTGACAAATCGCTACAACACATGTCTATAGTTACACGCCATGTAATCACATTTCCTACCAGCTCTTTCACTTACCTGGAAGTAATAGTAAATTGCTCCAACCTTGTCCCCTCTATCCTATTCCTCAGGAAAACCCATGGCTTCATGGCACTATGTGTCTGCCTCTGATCATCATGAGTGATCTGAAATGTCACCTGATCTACTTTAGTCATTCAACAAATACTCATCAAGCACTGTGTGCCCAGGCACTGTTCTGGACCCTAGGGATGCAGTAGTAAATGAAAGAGAAGTCTATGCTATTATGTAGCTCACATTCTAGTACGGGAGACAGATAATAAATGTAAATACATATATCAGACAGTGATAAAATAAGGCAGGGAAAGGATTAGAGGATGGCTGGGGCCTATTTTAGATAGTGGCCAGAGAAGTCCTTCTGGAAGAGCTGCCATTTGAGCCGAGACTGAGTTGTATCCGACTTTTTGCAACCCCATGGAGTGCAGCATGCCAGGCTCCTCTGTCCTCCACTGTCTCCCGGAGTTTGCTCAAATTCATATCTATTGAGTCAGTAATGCTATCTGTTTCATCCTCTGCTGCCCCCTTTTCCTTTTGCCCTCAATCTTTCCCAGCATCAGGGTCTTTCCCAGTGAGCTGGCTCTTTGCATCAGGTGGCCAAAGTATTGGAGCTTCAGCTCTATCATCAGTCCTTCCAGTGAATATTCAAGGTTGATTTCCTTGATCTCCTTGCAGTCCAAGGGACTCTCAAGAGTCTTCTCCAACACCACAGTTCAAAAGCATCAATTCTTCGGTGCTCAGCTTTCCTTATGGTCCAACTCTCACATCCATATATGACTACTGGAAAAACCATAGCTTTGACTGTATGGACCTTTGTGGGCAAAGTGATGTCTCTGCTTTTTAATGTGCTTGGAATGTCTAGGTTTGTTCTTCTAGGGAAGAGGAGTAGCACCTGCAAAGACACTGGGGCAGGCCTGAGGAATAAGGAGGTCCATGCGGCTAGAGGGCAGTAAGCTGGGGTGAAGGTGAAAGAGGTAGAAGGGGGCCAGATACAGAAAGCCTTTGTGGGGCAAAGTAATGTCACTTTTTCTAAAATATATGCAACATAAAAGTTACCGTTTTTAAGGGTAAGTTTGGTGGCTTCAAGTTCATTCAAATTCTTGTGTAAGCTTACCACCATCTATCTCCAGTTTTTTCTTGCCAAACGGAAACCCCATAACCCTTTAAAGAATGGTAACTTCCTTATCCCTGCTACTCCCTGGCCCCTGGCAACCATGACCCTTGATTTTTTTTTTTCTTTTTTTAATTCTTAGTGAGATGGGAACACATTGGAAGGTTATAAATGAAGGAGTAACATGCCTTATAGTAGTTAAAGGTGGGATTTATTTTTATCTCATTTCACACTTACTACAGCCCTATGAAGATAAGAAGTAGCTCTAAGTACTTTGCAAATAAAGCTCATTTAATCCTCACAACAACCCTATAGGGTAATTACTATTATCCTCTTTTGACTTGTAAGGAAACTTAAGTACAAAGAGATTAAATAACTTGCCTACATTCATAGAGTTAGTAAGTGGTGAAGTCAGGCTGTCTGACTTAACCACAATGTTTTATTTCCTCTCTACAAAGGAGGTATTCTTGTATAGGACAAAGAAAATCAGCAACATGATCAACCACACACAGTGGGGAGTGTGTGGCACAGCTGGAGTTCCAATCCAGGTCTTTGTGCCCCTACTGCTTTCCTATGGCTTAAGAAATCTAGTCCCTCAGTGTGGCCTCCATGCCCCCAACCCAGCACCCCAATGTACCCAGCTGTGCCATACCTCTGTGTTGCTCTTGTTGTTCCATTTGCCTGGGACAGCTTTCCCTAGTCCAGGTTAATCGCTGGGAAGCCTTTGTTGACCCTCTAAAACTAGGGTAGTAACCTCTCCTCTTTGTTCCCATAGCCCACTGGACTTAGTACTGTTAACCTTTGTTCAGTTATTCTTGGCCTGTGTCCACTCAGTGCCCATGACAGTTAAATATTCCTAATTTAAAAAATTTTTTAAAACTTTTTCTTTGGAAATAATTTCATACTCAAGAAATTACCAAAGTCGTACAAAGCAATCTTGTATATTCTTCACCTAGATTTCCCAAATGTTAACATTTTACCAAGTTTATATTAGTGTCCTCTGTCTCTCCCTCTGGATATCCATATATATATGTGGAGTATGTGTATATATGAACCCTTAAGACTTCAGTATGTCAGTGTCTATTTTCTACATATAGGACATTCTTTTATGTATCTAAAATATGATTATCAAAATCAGGAAATTAACATTGATAAAATTCTCTGTAGACCTTATTCAAATTTTCCTAAAATCATCCAGATAGGAAAAAGATCCAGTGAAAGATTCAACTCAGGATCCCATGTTGCATTTGGTTCTCATGTCTCTTTAGTTTTGTTTAATCTGGAATAATTCCTTGGAGTAAGTCTGTGACACTGATTTTTTTTTTTTTTGGGCCCCGGCATGCAGAACTGCCCCACCAGGGATTGAACCCATACCCCTGCATTGGGAGTGCAGAGTCTTTTAACAACTGGACCACTGGGAAGTCTGACACTGATATTTGTTGAAACATAACGAGCCAGCTATCTTATAGAATGGGCGTCAGTTTGGGTTTGTTGCCTATTTCCTCATGATTAGATTCAGCTTATGCATTTTTGATGGAAATTTTGTAGAAGTGATATTGTATCCTTAATCCATTACCTCCTGAGGTACATGATGTGTGTGTGCTAAGTCGCTTAGTTGTGTCCAACTCTTTTTGACCCCATGGACTATGGACCCCATGGAGCCTTCCAGGCTCCTGTCCATGGGATTCTCCAGGCAAGAATACTGGAGTGGGTTGCCATACCTCCTCCAAGGGATCTTCCCGACCCAGGGATTGAACCCACATCTCTTATGTCTCCTGCATTGGCAGGCAGGTTCTTTATCACTAGCGCCACCTGGGAAGCCTGAGGTACATGATACCCAGTTAAATATTTTGAGTGTCTCCCTTGCTGCTTGTGTCCCCAACAGGCCATGAGTTCCTGAAGGTCCCTACCCTCCTTGATTTTCTCCCACTCTGATAACCTCCCTCTTATGCCCCAATCTCTTTGCAGCTTCTTTGGTTTCTATGATGCAAATGAGACAGTCTTAGAGATGGAGAAGCAACTGGTGAGTGCCCTGGAATTACTCTCCCTTTCTGCACACACTGTGGTTCTCTCTGCCACTGACATGGAAGCTGAAGGGTCTGCCCTGTGGGGAGGGGGTCTGGGACGCCCGCGGGAACTTACTTGGTCTCTCCCTGTGTCTTTCTTCCTTGCCCCCTGACCCCTGAAGGTTTATCTGCGGGACTCTTTTGGGTTGAAGACTCTCCTGGCCCGGGGGGCCATAGTGAGGTGTCCAATGGCTGGCATCTCCCACACGGCCTGGCACTCCAACCGTACCCTTTATGAGACCTGCATTGAGCCTTGGCTCTCCTGAGGGACCCCTCAGCAGCTCCCCGCCCAGAGACTGAGTGGAGCCTTGGATGTCAGGCCCTGGCGTGCCTGTGACCACCTCACTGGTCCCACACTGCCCCACCAACCAGGGCTCCAGGGCCCCTCCTCTGTGAACGACACGTCCTGGTCTCCTCCATCTCGTGCCCTCCCTTTGGGGGTTGCTCCATGCTCTCCCGTGCCCCCCAAGGCCAAGGCCAAGGCTGGGAAGTGGGAAACAAGATTAACTTGTGGCTGCTCCTGTTGCTGCTGCTCCTCTGCCTCTGGCTCTACAGGAGGAGAACCCAGCCCCTGCCCACCACAGGGTCTCCTTCCAAGCCACTCAGGACATTTTTAGCTTCTGTTTTTCCTACGTTCCCTTTTCCTCTGAACTCCGCTGTTGTGAGCCCTCCCAACCCCCCAGGAAGGACCACCTGTGAGAGTGGGGTTCTGAGGCTCCACTATGGGGACAGTTCTGTTCTTAAAGTGTCAGTGTTGGGGAATATCTGTGGCCTGTGAGGCCCATCTCAGGTTTGGGGATCCCCCAGTCCCTATGTTCAGTATTGGGGTGCCCTCTGGGAGCCTAGTTTCTTTGAGGCTCCAGCCCCTCTTTTAGCTACCCTTGAATGGGTGTGTTACTACCCCTGTATTTATGAAAATAAAGTTCCATTTACTCAGTGTGGCTTGCCTCATTTCCAGGTGAGGGGGGCCTGGCTCCCCCAGGAGGGTGGGGATGGAGAGCCTGGGGCCTGGGTGCCCGGATGCCTGGTCTGGGGTGGGACCCCCTTGGTGTTTCCGCTCTCTCAATGCCCATTCTGTGCGGGTTCCTGATTCTCTGCGGGTTCTTTCCTGCTGAAGACAATTCTCTTCCTGTTCCAGCCTGCGATTGCGGGGCTGAGCCCAGGGCCCTAATGGTTTGGGCCCCAGCCTCATGGGTGGAATGCACCAGCCACCCTCAGGCTAGACGAGGGGACTCAGGGTCAGGGTGGGCATTTGTTGTGCCCCTTTTCGACCTTTGTAGACCAGAGCTGGGTGAGGGGCTGGACAATGAGCCTCCTCTTCCTTGAAAGAAGGAATCTTGGTAGAGACAATAAGGCCCTGTCTGCTCTGGCATGGGGGGCGGTGGCTGACTCAATTCTGCCCCTTCTCCGCCCCCCAGGCGCTAATAAATGTCATCAAGAAATGGGGGCAATTTTTCCCTCAGTGCCCTGGGCAGCCTCCCCAACCTCCCCCACCTTTGTGGTATCTCGCTTCTTTCTTTCCTCAGTTGATCTTGCCTTTTCTCCCATGACCTAACCCTACTTTCTTCTCTGCCAGCTCTGCCTCTCCCTGCCCCTCAGTTCTTCCCATCTGTGTTGGGTTGAAGGGCGGAGGGCAAAGGCCAGGTGTTTCAAAGCCAGTAGCCTCTGTTGACTTGGGGGAGTTCCAAATAAGGGGCCTCAGGGTTGAGAAGAAACTTCTAGGGGGCTCTTTACTTGGCTGCAGGGGGTGGGGGTGAAGGTCAGTGGGGATTTGGACCCCACTGAATTGACCAAGCTCCAGCTATGGGAGGAGGCTTATGGGAGGGGGCAGGGATGGGAGGGCTCTGTCTGGCCCAGCCCCTCCTCCCCTTTGCAGCCCGCCCACTAGTCTGAGCGGCTGCTGCTGAGGCTGGTTGGCCTGAAGTCTCCTGGAGAAAGGCAAAGACAGGTGGGGAGAGAATGTCAATGGGGAAAGAGTGGGGGTCACTAAGAGTCTTAGAGTGAGTGTGAGTTGGAGGTGTTGTTTGAGTAAGGGGAGTGGGTCCAGGGTGTCTGTGGTGGTGGGGGTGTGTGAGGGTAGTAGGAGTGTGTTTAAGGTGGTGTCTCCAGGTGCGTGGGTTGTGTCCAAGGTGTAAAGGAGTGTAATGGTGAATATCTGAGATTTTGAAGGTAAGAAGATTAGGATGGAAGAGGGCACATCAGAGATAGGAGGGGCCTGAGGGGAGATGGAGGGAGTGTGTCAGACTGTGAGCGTGTATGGTGCTGCATGGACCATAATGTGCTAAAGGATGGTGGGTGTTAAATATATGTGCAGGTGTGACAATCCTGGTGGCTAGTCCAAGTGTGCAAATGAATGTCCTGCCTGGTTTACAGGGTACCAGCAGACTGTTCTTGGGAGTGCTGGAGCTGGAGAAGTTACTAGGAGAGGGGAAGGGCCTCTATTAACCTCTTCTTGCCTGCAGCTGGCAGTCTGAAGTCAAGGAGAATCATGGGGTCCAGGGCTGAGCAGTACACTGTCTTAGGCGGACTCTGGTTCTTCCTGCTACTGATGACAGGCGAGGGGGCCAAGGGTGGAGCCCTCAAAGAGAGGTGACAACAGAAGGGGCAGGGCCAGGGGTGGGGCTTCACAGGGGGCAAAACCAAGTTGAGGAGGGGGGTGAGGCTGTCATGTTTAGGGAGGGTGGGGCCTCAGTGGAGCCTGAAGGGAAGTGGGGCTCTGGCTCCCCAGGGCCTGGCCCACTCAGTGTCTCACTTTCTCTCACATGGGTGCAGTCAGGGGGTCTGCTCCAAGCAGACCCTGGTGGTCCCACTCCGTTACAATGAGTCCTACAGCCAACCTGTATATAAGCCCTATCTGACCCTGTGCTCTGGAAGGCGTGTCTGCAGCACCTACAGGTGAGGATGGGTCCCCCGCCGGGACCCCGGGGTCTCTCAAGAGGAAACCCCCAAAGCTAGGACCAGGACCCATACACAGGCCAATGCCCAGAGCCCGGCGCTGTGTTCCAGGACCACGTACCGCGTGGCCTGGAGGGAGGTGCGGAGGGAGGTGCGGCAGACCCACGCCGTGTGCTGCCAGGGCTGGAAGAAGCGGCATCCCGGGGCACTCACCTGTGATGAAGGTGAGGCTAGGGCTTCCCGGGCCTTGGGGGGAGGTGCGCCCCGCTGGGCGGAGAGCCAGGCCTTCTGCTGGGTTCTGAACCTCACTTCCTGCACCTTCAGCCATCTGCGCCAAGCCCTGCCAGAACGGAGGCGTCTGCGTTCGGCCGGACCAGTGCGAGTGCGCCCCGGGCTGGGGTGGGAAGCACTGTCACGTGGGTGAGTCGGCTAGCCCTCCCTCGGGGGTGGCGCCCATCCCCGCCCCGCCCCCGTCAGCCCCCTCCTCTTTCCGGTAATTAGACGTGGATGAATGCAGGACCGGCGTCACTCTCTGCTCGCATCGCTGCCTCAATACGGCGGGCAGTTTCACCTGTGGCTGCCCGCCCGGCCTGGTGCTGGGCCCTGATGGGCGCACTTGCGCGGAGGGGGCCCCAGAGCCCCCGACCAGTGCCAGCATCCTCAACGTGGCCGGTGAGTGGGTGGGAGCAGGGGCGGGAGGAGGCAAGGCCTGGGCAGCAGTGACTTGGGTCCCTCGCTCTCCTTGGTCCCAGTTCGTGAGGCTGGACCTGATGAGCGTGCCCTGAAGCGGGAGATTCGCGAGCTGCGAGGACGCCTGGAGAGGCTGGAGCAGGTGAGTGGAGATGCCAGGAGGCCACACTTGCAGAGCTGACAGTCCCCCTCCCTGCCCTGCTGAGGCATCTCTTCCTTTTCAGTGGGCCGGTCAGGCTGGGGCCTGGGTACGAGCAGTGCTGCCCGTGCCCCCGGAAGAGCTGCAGCCCGGACAGGTGGCGGAGCTGTGGGGTCGGGGCGATAGGATCGAGTCTCTCAGTGACCAGGTGCTGCTGCTGGAGGAGAGACTGGGCACCTGTGAGTCCCCATGGGCCTCTCGGTGGGGACCCCCATCTCCCTACAACTGCCCCCCAGCTCCTCAAGACACCTTTTCCCAACACAAGTTTTCTCTTATCCAAAATCCCTTCCTCTGCACCCACTCACTCCATACCTTCCCAGATTTCTGCACTTCACCACCCCCTCCTTCTGGTACCCTGTTCTCCAGCTCAGTGGTGGTTCCACTTATTGTTGAGAGAGGTTGTCAATCTGTTCAGCGTTCAGGGCCTGCTCTAGGCATCCCAGAGGTACACAGTCGATGTGTCTGCCTGTCTCCTTGTCATTAACCAGGCTCCTGTGAGGACAACAGCCTGGGCCCAGGCCTCAAAGGGCGAAGATAAGGAGCCTCTGCAGAGCCCCTGCCCTCTAATTTATACAGAAACTGGACTCACTAATCCTCTGGGATTGGCTGGCTAGGGAGCTGCAGATAAGGCTATTTGCCGCTGAGGAGCCATGGACAATGGAAACCGTGCGAAGCTAAAGAATGGAGGAAGGCGGTTGCTGCCCCTGAATCCTCCGGCCAGGGCTGATGCCTGGGTGAGAACTGCTTTCTTAACTCCTTAACAAAAACAGCCAGAACGTGCCCAGATCTCGCTCAATCTTTATTCTTGGTTTCTTGCTGTTATCCAGATAATTAATAAAAATCAACCACGCAAAACTGGGTCCCACCCTCTCCTTTTGCTCCCAGCCAACCTCCCCGGTTTTTGGGGCACAGGTCTGGGGTGGGAGGCAGGGAGTGGCTACTGCCATAGGGAGGAAATGAAAACTGGCTCAGAGAAGGGAAGCCTCAAAAGAAAAGAGAAATAAATTAAAAGCCCTCCCCATCCCCTCCAGCCAGGGTTCAGGTCCTTTTCCCAGCTCCTGGGGGGGAAGTGAGTGCAGCACCTGTTAGCTGCTGCTTCCCCTCGTGCCCGGCTAGGATGGCACAGGAGGGCTGCAGGGTGCTGGAGGGCCAGGACCACTGAACAACTGTACCCAGGGGATGGGTGGAAGTGGAAATGTGGCGTCCAAGAGTGTGCTCAAGCCCGGGCACCTGGGCAAGGGCAGGGATGAGACCTCCGGGTGAGAAGAGTCCAGCCTCCACTGACAGGAGGCTCCACGGAAAGAAGGGAGAAGGTGCTGAGGAATGTTCCCAGGGTGAGCCTGGGAGAAGTATTCCACGCATCAGCTTCCAGCCACAGCGTGAGGAATGTCCTCACCAACGGATGAGTCCACTGTGTCCGTGGACGTGGGAGTGAGGAATTGTTCCACAGAACGGATGAGTCCACTGGCCAACGTGAGGTGGAGTGGGAGAGAAGACCACAGAGGAAGAGGGTCCACTGGGGACAGAATGGAGTGTTCCTACCCTTGTGTAGGCTGAACCACTGAGGATGAGGGAGAGGCAACTGTCCCACAGACAAGATGGCACAGGAGGCAGGGGTCAGAGTGGAGACTGCACCGAGGCAATGGAGTCTGTGGGGAGGGGGCTGGGACGGGGGCAGGGAGCGGTGCTGTGACCACATTCACTTCAGAAGTTGAAGATTCCAAAGAGGAGAACAAGTGGGGAGAGGGGAAATGAGGAGTTTGGCCCGGCTTCAGGCCAGTGGGCTGGGAGGTGTGGAGAAGGTGGGGGTGGGCAGGGGGTGGGGAGGGAAGATGGGAAGGGAGCTCAGAGCCCGGCCTCGCCCACCCCTCCGGGCTTCTTCAGATAGTCACCACCACCCCTGCCATCAGTGGAGATTTCCCGGAAAACAGTGAGCATGGAGTGCCGGACTCTGTCAGCCAGAGCTGGGACGTCATCTGGTGTCAGCCCTTCTGTGGGCACTGGGGGCAGCACCCGGACCTGACATCGCCCTGGGAGGGGGGTGAGCACCATCAGGGCCGTCTGCTGGGACTCTGCCCACCGCTGGAGCCTGCTTTCTGAGCTCTCCTGCTGCTTACTCCCGTCCTCCACCTTTCAGTTCCCTTCCCTCTGCCGTGGGCAACTGCCAGGTGCTCTCTGAGGCCTTCCCCAACCCTAGTTCAGACACCGCAGTGCCCTGCCAGCCCTCACTGTCTAGTGTTTACCGCCTGATGCTCTAACTTTGCACACACAGGCTTATCTTCCCTGCTAGATAGTAATGGCCCTTACTGGAAGGACGGAGTCTTACCACCTAGCAGGGCACAGCGCTGCTTCATAAATACGTATCAGCTGATGTGGGGTCGCATTACACGATCGGGTGGACATCTCACCGTTCTGACACTGACTGAAGTTCCTGCCTCGTGGGGATGTCCCTCTAGCCTCTCTCATGGCCCTTCCTGCCACCCCCAACCCCAGATCTGCGCAGAGCCCTCACCCGAAGTGAAGCGGCGCTCCTTCTTGCAGTAGAAGTCTTGGTAGGAGGACATGACGATGGGCACGATGGGAACCTGAAGGTGGGGTGTGAGGGAGAAGCAGTCAGCCCAGAGCTCCCTTCTGAGGCCCCCATGACGAGCCTCTGCCAGGACAGGAAGGGATGTGGGGGACTGCGGGTCCGGAGAAGGGGAAGTAGGAATCACCTGGGCCTGCACTGCAAGGTGGAAGGCGCCACGTTTGAAGGGCAGCATGGAGCCGTTGTGGTTTCTTGTGCCCTCGGGAAAAACCCAGACCCGTACCTGGGGGAAAAATGGGGTCAAGGAAGACACACGTGGAGAGGTCAGAAAATGATTATGATGCTGTCGTGGGATTTCTGAGGCCTGTGGACCTTGCACATCAGTTTACAGCTGTTTACCCTCTAAGCCCCATTTCCCCAGGGTGACTCACGTCCTGTGTAAGCAGGGTCTGGGCAACCTCAGACATGACACTGATGGCATCCCCAGTGCGCTTCCGGTCAATGAAGATGACTCCCGCCAGCCAGCAGGCCAGCCCGGCAGAGCCGGCCCACAGCAGCTCCCGCTTGGCAATGGGCACACAGCGGCCTGGCAGCACCTCCATCATCCCTGGGGCAAGGGTGGGGCAGGGTGAGATCAGCATCACAGGAAGCGGGCCTACCTCAGCCACACCGCCAGGGACCAGAGATAAAGGAAGGGGTAGACGGGGGGACGGCAGGGGGAGCCCCAGAAAGAAAGGGTGACTGAAGGTGTATCACCCCGCTTCTGAGGGCAGCTCTAGCCCTGCGAATGAGGCCTGTGGAGGGAGCAAGGGGCCAACGTTCCCAGAGGAGGGCGGGTGGAGGACCCCTGGGGAGGTGATCCCAGGGAAGGTTCCCAGTGTGGCTAGGAGAGGCTGCTCACCAAGCAGGTCGAGGGAGCTCTGGTGGTTGGAGACGACGACGTAGGGCTGTGAAGGAGGGAAGTGGTGGGCCCCTCGTACCTCCACTCGGATCCCGTACAGGTATTTGATGTGGAGCAGCATCAGGCGCAAGATCCTGCGGGGGTCCCATACGGCAAGGGGTTCCAGCGGGAGCCGCTGACATACATCCACCAGCAGGGCTCAGCTCCCCGCTACCCTACCATCTTCCTGGGCACCTTGGCAGTCTTCCCTTCCTCGTCCCTGGGCTGGCTCAGTGGCTCCTGCACACTCAGAGCCCTCCCCACCCACTGCGTGCTTCTGACCCTGAGGTTCCCTCCATCACCCCAAGCCCCTGGGCCCTCACTTCATGTTCTCGACGTTGCGTCCTCGCACGGCACACACGGGGATGGCGAGCACAGCCAGGAAGAGGATCCAGCCGTTGTAGAAGGCCATCTTGAAGAAGTACTTGGCACTGGGGCTGCAGAACCACAGAGTGGGCAGCAGGAGGAGCAGCAGCAGGAGAAGCAGCAGCAGCAGAGTCCCCGCCCCTGGCCACAGCTCCATTCTGGTCACCTGCAGGGGGCGGGGCGAAGGGCAGTGGGCCTGGTTCCTGGAGGGGGGGGCGGGGCGGCAAGGTGGGGGGGGCGAGGGGGGGGGATGGGAGCTCAGGGCCGCCCTCCCACCCGTCCCTGAAGGCGCCAGATATATTCACACAAGAGACACACGACATGGACATCCACAGCTCACAGACACACGACAATACAGGGACATTAATCATAGCTAACACTTGCAGCTGCTAAGGCTCTTATAATGGTCTATCTCTCTGCTGTTCAATATGGTAGCCACCAGCCACATATGGCTACTGAGCACTTGAAATGTGCCCTGTTCTACACTGAGAGATGCTGAGAGGTATCAAATACATGTTAGATTTCGAAGATGTTGAATAAAAACACAATGCAAAATATCCCATTAGTAATCTTTTATATTGATTACATTCTGAAATTATAACCTTTTGGACATACTGGGTTCAGTATACCAAGATTAATTTCATCCTGCTTTTACCTTTTTTATGTAGCTAAGAGAGAATTAAAAATTACACACGTGGCTTATAGTTCTGTTGGACAGGGCTGGTCTATATACTACATTGCCATTGCTGCTAAGCTACTTCAGTTGTTTCTGACTCTTTGTGACCCTATGGACTATGGCCCGCCAGGCTCCTCTGTCCATGGGATTCTCCAAGCAAGAATACTGGAGTGGGTTGCCATGCCCTCCCCTCCAGGGGATCCTCCCAACACAAGGATCAAACCTAAGTCTCTTATGTCTCCTGAACTGGCAGGTGGGTTCAAGCCCATATACCATGTTAAGTCCTTAAATATGAAAACACACAATATACATTTGAAAGGAAACAGACCCAGAGAGGTTAAAAAACTTACTTGAGGTGATATGACCCCAACGGGTACTTCTTAGCTTAAACCTAAGCAGCTTGTGCTCCTAGCCACTTGGTTATGCTGTTGTCTGTATAAATATCTGTACACAAGTGTACACACAGCACACAGTAGATACCATGTACGTGACAAAACGCAGACATTCTCAAGGGCTGACTGGCAAGAATAAAGGCTGTCACTAATGCAAACCCAGACACACACAGTCATACAAAGACCAACCTGTTCATGCACACATGCAAATTTATAATCATGACAGATAAAGGCATGGCAAAATGCATACCCAGTAAAACCCCTCTCCACCCAGGCAGGCTCCCCGTTCCCAGATCAACCCATGGACATACTTATGTCCATTAACCCTGCCTCTACAGACAGGCAAACAAATCCCCTCCCCCCCCACCTTCCAGCAACACTTAGAGGCACAGTGGTCCGGCAGGCAGTGTGCAAGGCCTCACCAAGAGAGAGGAGGAAAGCGAAAGAGTAAAAGGGTCATCATACCACCTGCCTGGGAGAGGAAGGAGCTCAGGAGGAAGAAGCGCAAGCATGCAGAATCTGTTCTCTAGGCTCTTCCTCCTTCCTCCACCCCGACCCACTGTTGGGGGCAGGGTCACAATTCACAAAAACGGCGTTCAGGTAAATATCTATCACTCATATCAAGGCCAGAGGCACTCCCTTCCACGACAGAAGGACTGTGCTCCTAGGTAAGTCCACTGCCAAGGGTGAAGGTAACAGGTGATAGGGGAAACAGGACTGTGCCAGCTCTAGGGCAGCAGGCTCTCAGTGTGGCTTCATCCTACTTTTCCCCACAAGCTGGAACCAGTGTTTCTCCCCTGGACTATGTGCCACAGGCTCCTAACTCATCCCCTTCGATCCATCTTCCACACGGCAACCACAGAATGTTTCCACAACACCAATCTGAGGATATCTCTTGCCCAAAGGCCCTTCTGGACAGGCTGACTTCTGCTTACATCTTTGACCAGATCCCTACAAGAGTCTTTTTCGCTCCAGCACACCGATTAACTGCAGTTCCTCAGACACACCATGATCTTTCATGCTTCTAGGTCATGACAGGCTGTTCCCTTTGGCAGGGATGCTCCTCCACCTCTTCACTTGCCTCATCCAGTTTGGTGTTACTTTTTGGAGTTCTTCCCGAACTCCTTCAGGCTCATGTTTTCATTATACTTTATCTTGATCACTGGTCCTCAAAGTGTAGAAATACAAATCCTTGGCCCTCACCCCAGATCTTCTGAAACAGGACTTTTGGGCGTTGGGCCCATCAACCAGTGTTTTAACAAGCCATCTAGGTGAATCCGACGTGCACGTTAAGTCTGAGAACCACTAACCTCAACATTAAACAGCATGTAGCTGCTTGAGGTCAACTGTGTTTCCCTCCCTAGCCTGCAGGCAGCCTGATGGAAGGAACTGTCTTATTCCCAACGCCCAGGACAGAATGAAGCAGAGAAGATGCTCAATAAACATTTGCTGAACAGATTATAAGGATGTGTACATACCCACCTAGCTGTAATTAACGGGACAACACTTCTGAACATGAATCAGATAGCTACTCTCTTGAGGACTATTAACTAGGAAAATAAAAGGCACCAAGAAGGCAATGAACACACAGACCTAACAGTAACCTACTCTGGATGAACACACACAAGACAGGGTCACGGTGACGGCAGAAGAACAATTGAGACAAGATGGAACACACCGTCTCGCACAAGAGAAACATACAGAATGGGGATTAACATGCCACAGGGGAAACATGCCGGTGTCATCAAATGTGTGCCAACAGTGCAAAGAGCAGGGAACAGCTAATGTGCCTGGCAGGGCTAACCCTGTGCTATGCACTGAGCTTCATGGACAGACTGTGCACAGGCACCAGAGATAACGTGTATGAAGAGACACAGGCCAGGGGGGTCAGCAAGGGAAGGTATATGGGGGTGGCTCTTCAGCAGCATGGAGGCCCAGTTATCTTCTTCTCTGACATGTGATGTTCCTTTCCTCTGCAGAACAGGAAATGTCCGAGGATTCATAAGCACAATGGAGTGCCAAGGGAGCTAATGAGCATATGGCTCACAAACTATACTAGCCCCCAAATTATGAAATACATGTCTAACCAGGAGCACACGCGTGTGGATACGTCACATCAGCACATCATGCGAAGGGGCATGCGTGTGGGTGGTGTGAACCCAGACTAAGAAAACACAGGCAGTCAACAGGCCAATCTGATCACAACCGAGTGTGCGCTAGTCAGTTAAGCCATGAGATCCCACACACGAAGACACCTGCATATAGTGGGACTAAACACAGCACCTGTGGGCCTGAACAAAGTAAGGTATGATTTCTACATGCGAAAGTAAACGTGCAAATACATAACACGGGCAAGAAACACAAAACCACACAATACAGGCAACAGATGAGAACACGTAGACGTGAACATGTCAAGACTGCCTTATGAGACGTGGACATAAGATACGAGAATAGGCAATTCTGATGGAAAATAACACATCATTTCTCCACAGCCTGTGGATAGCACTGGGCACACTACCGGCATAGAAGCCATTGAACATGTCAAAGGCACACCCACTCAGCGTAGGAAACATGGCCCCCTACGAGGCATCTGGATGTCAGTAAGGGTCGAACACAGTACCGAAGGCCACTGAGAAACAAGAGGTCCTGTGCCTACACAGAAACAGAGGTGTCTGAGGGCATTCCTAGGAAGCCAATTCTGCTGGGGAAAGGAGGGCAGTAAACTGCCTTCTGACTGCCACAACCCCCTAAGAGTTATGTGGGGCCAAAGGGCACAAAAAGGAACTGGGAAGGTGATGGGAATTTCCTCTCCAAGATTCCCTGTCCACACCCCCATCTCAAATTCACAGGGTGTCCATCTCTCCTCCCTCTTGTGTCTCTTCCATCCTTCCTCCCTCTCAGGCCCCCTCTCCTTTCCCCAGCAACCCTCTCCCCATCGGCCCTTATCCTTTTCCCATCAACCCTCTCCCCAAGCCCGTCCTCCCAGACCCAATCTCTCCCCCATCCCCTCCTCCACGTCCCTTTTAGCACCCTCCTCCCTCCTCCTCCCATCCCTTTCCTGCCCCCACCTCAGTGGGGTGGGGGGCCTGGGGGGCTGGCCCCCTCCCCAGCCAGGCTGCCGCAGCGGTGGTGGCGGGTGGCTGTGTCTCTGCCTCAGTCGGGGTCTCGGTGCCAAGGGGGCGACAGGATTTGGGGGTGTCCTAGCCCCGGCCGAAGGAGGGGAGGTGAGAGTGGGAGGCTGGGCCCATAGCGGTAGGAATGGTGGGGGGTTGTCCCCTTAGCTCCCTCCCTCCCTCCCTTCCTGCTGTCTCTCTGAGGGCTGGGGCTGCTGCTGCTGCCGCTATCCCCCGCCACCCCTCCCCACGCCCGCTGATTTCCGGGGCTGGCCAGGAAGTAGGGGGCGGTGATGGGCGCCCAGTTTTGCCAATCGCCTCCCGGAGACCCTGTTATCTCCTCCCCACATCTTTCAATTTCTGGCTAGCTCCGCCCCACGAGGGCTCAGCGGGGCTCTGCTTAGGTCTCTCTGGCCTTCTCTGGCTCCAGCTGCATGTTTTTTCTTCCAACTTCCTTTCGGCACACTTGGGTTGTGTGTCCCTTGCTGCTGTATTCCTTCTCATTCTCCATCAGTTCTCCTCATTTTGTCAATTGGCTTCTTTTTTTTCTCCTCAACTCCCACACCTGCTGCTTATTCCCTCTGACTTCAACCCTTCTCCAGCTACCCCCTCCTGTTCCCTATTCAAGTTCAAGTATTTATCAAGCACCTACTATATGCCAAGCCCTGGATTCTTCACCTCTTTTCTTTTTCTCTCCAGGGCTCGATGGAGACGAGATGTCACCCCACCTCACCTTCCAACCCTCGTCTGATCTCTGCCCTTTGTCCCTGCCACTATCTCCTAGCAGTCCAGCTCCCTCCTCCACTGCCCGCCCCCCATCCTGGTCTTTGGGGAGAAGGAACACTCTCAGGCCCTTGTCCTTCTAGGCTGTACCTTAACCTCAGTACTTTTCCTACTTTCTTCCTTCGTATCAGTCTCCTTACTCACCCACGCTGAGACTACCCATCTCTGCAACATAGAAAAGATGTATGCTTTTCTTCCAATGGAAATTAGGCTTAATTTCTTGAAAAAGTGAGAAAGAATGCTGATTCCTCTGGGATGAGCATGCCTCCTTAATTTTGTAGTCATGTACCTAGCTCTCTCTCCATCATACTCCCATCATCCCCTTGTCAGGATCATCCCATCACTCTCCACTCCTATTGGTCTCCTCTTCTCCCTCAATGACCTTTTCCCTAAACCTCTACACGTCGTCGCCTGAACCTTAACCTCCTCTGCCATAGGCGACTCCTAATTTCTCATCTTTCCTCACTTGAGTCATGTGAGGGCTTTGATCAGGATGTTGTTGAAGAACCCTCAACTTGTGTCTGGCCTCCAGCCCCAAGTTACCTTTGCCCTAAAAGAGTTTCCATGCCCCTGAACAGGATGTAAAGAATACTGGTAATGGCAGGACTGCTACCCAGTTCCGCTCCTTGGGCTACAATGAGGGCCACTGACTGTAGAAGAGGCCCAAACTTGTGCGAAAGGCCCAAGCTCTGAAGCAGCCTGCCTAAGCCCCAGGGGTCCAGCCCAGGAGGAAGACTCCAGTTCTGCCGGGCACAGGAGAAAGAAGGAGCGGGCCGCCTAAAAGGGGGGGGGGGGGGGGGGGCTTGCCTCTTTTGCACCCACTCACAAAGGGAGGGGGCTAGGCCTTTTCTGCTTTTAAGATGTAAAACGGAGTCGAGGTCAACTCGTTCTACTATGTGCCACGTTAAAAAGGGGATGGGCCTCAGTTCAGTTCTGCTCTATAAATCACCTAAAGAGGGGCGGGCTGAGTCGTCCAGCCGAGGGAGATGGGTTAACACCAGCGCTGCAGATCGATGTTCGCACCATCCAAACGTCGGGCTAATCCTAGTCCTGCTCCCTTCTTCACTAAGAGGGAGGGGCGGACCCAAGTTCTGCTCTCTACGTCACCGAAGGAGCCCGGAGCCATTTTGAACCCTGCGACCCTAGTATTTGTCCTCTTTTGCGAGCTCTTCGCCGTCTTTCCCGATCTCGGCCAATCAGGGGCAAAAAAAGAGGTCCAATCAGTCGAGAGAGACCGCAGTCGGAGGACCCGGATGAAGCCGAGCCGAGGCCTTTGAACCCCAAACCCCGCCAATTGTAGAGCAGTCACCATGGCGACAGTATAGAGGTGAAGGGGTGGGACCAGAGAAGGCTCAATCCTCATAGGATTGGCCCACCTCGTCCCTCCGCCTGTTGCGCACGCGCAGTTTACCTAGCTACCATTTTCCGTCGAGTTCTAGCCAATCAGTTGCTTCGGAGCCAAACGCTCCAAAGTCCAATAGGAATCAGGACGTTCTCTGAAAGAGGAAGTAAAAGAAAGACTGGGGATTGTAGGGGGCGAGGTCTAGGCAGTCTTGAGCTAATTGCTTCTGGCCTTTGGTTATGACTGGCAGTTACTCAGACGAATAAAGCCCGCCCTAGCTGGTCGACAGGCCGTATGGAGTTGTTACCAATCCCGTGGCATTGCAGACTAACTGTGACTGTGTCGGCCAATAGTCATTGTGCAAGGGCGGAGCCGCGTAATCCTCTTTCCGCCCCCGCCTTTTGTACCAATCATTCCTTCCGATTCTGTATGATTGGCAGGCATTCAGGCCAATAGTGATTAGAAAACCTTGAAGCCTGCCCAAAGACCGTGGGCTGGAGGAGGTTTCTCTTTTCGCAGGGCGTTTGTATGTGTGTTTCGGGGGACTAAGGGGTACGCGGGGGGCGAAAGAGTACCGGCCATGGCAGCAGCGGAGGAGGAGGACGGGGGCCCCGAAGGGCCAAACCGCGAGCGGGGCGGGGCGGGCGCGACCTTCGAATGTAATATATGTTTGGAGACTGCTCGGGAAGCTGTGGTCAGTGTGTGTGGCCACCTGTACTGGTGAGAATCTGAGAGGGGCAGAAAGAAGTGGGGCTCACATCTATACTGGGGAGGTTGGGGTGGGGGTGCCACAGTCATACGGGTAATCAGAGGGCACATTTTCGTAGGTGAGGCCTGAGGGGGCTTCTTGCGTCTTTTTGGGTATGTGTGGGTTAGAGGGTCACGTCTGTATAGAGGAGACCCGTGGAAAGTCATAGGAACTAGGCGCCAACTAGTGTGTTAAGAAGAAATGGGGCGCAGGAGGTGGGCACCGCACATGTGTGCGGGTGAGACCCGAGCCACCTTACCTCTGGAAATTGAGGGGTCTTAGCTGTACAGTTGGGAACTGATTAGACTGCAAGTTTAGGGGAGATCTAGAGAACGTGGGATCACATTCAGATGAGCTGTATCAAGGGGTGGTATGAGAAACCTGGGGACAAGAGCACTGTGGAGGAGTAGCCTCCAAAGATTAAGGAATTGTGGAAGTAAGGTCTTTATTGAGCATAGGAGATAGGAAAAGGAGTAGTGGGAGAAGGTGCTGGTAAAGGGGGTTTGGTTGGGGAGTGATGGGGGCAAGGATGAGACAGGGGCTGAAAGGAGCCTGGAAAGGGGTGGTTGAAGAAAACTGGAAATTAAATTGAAAAGCAGAGAAGGAAGGGGTGAGAATTTGTATATGTATGGGGTGTGGGGGGCGGCGGTGGGGGGAGAGGAGAGAGGTGAGGGTTGAGCCTGATGAGAATGGATGTAGCTTTGGAAGGTTAGAGAAGCAGGATGGCCAGATTGTCTGGCATGGTAGGAGTTGTGGAAAATATGAAAAGAAACAGCAGGTAATACCTGGTAACAGCAAGGTGGGACTCTTGAGGTTGGGTAGGTATCGCTTTTGTGTTTGGTTTCAACTGGTTTGACCTTTCTTTTCCCCCTTGCAGTTGGCCCTGTCTTCATCAGGTGCGTACTCAGAGGAGATGAAGAGGGAGATGGGGAGGTCTGAGGAGCTGGAAGAACCCTTCTGTGTACTGGAAACCACATTTTTTCCCCCCAGTGGCTGGAGACACGGCCAGAGAGGCAAGAGTGCCCAGTGTGCAAAGCTGGGATCAGCAGAGAAAATGTTGTCCCCCTCTATGGGCGAGGGAGCCAGAAGCCCCAGGATCCCAGGTAACAGAAGGGAGGTGGTACTGAAGGAAAGTGGAAACTTCATTCCGGGGAGTGGGATGTAGAAGAGGAGGGAATATTGATAGTCCCTCTCCTCTTCCTCAGATTGAAAACCCCACCCCGCCCCCAGGGCCAGCGACCTGCTCCGGAGAGCAGAGGGGTGAGTCTTGTCTGATTTGTGTTCCTTCCTTGCCAAAGACTTGCCTAGTTCCCCACTGACCTTCTCCGCCTCCCTAGGGATTCCAGCCATTTGGCGATACTGGGGGCTTTCACTTCTCATTTGGTGTCGGTGCTTTTCCCTTTGGCTTTTTCACCACCGTCTTCAATACCCATGAACCGTTCCGTCGGGGTACAGGTAAGAGTCTGCCCTTAACTGCTACCAGCAAGTCCTCTGAATCCCCTGGCCTATGAATGGATGCTTCTTTCACAGCTCTCTTCTGTCCCACAGGTGTGGATCTGGGACAGGGTCACCCGGCCTCCAGCTGGCAGGACTCCCTCTTCCTATTTCTCGCCATCTTCTTCTTTTTCTGGCTGCTCAGTATTTGAGCCGTGTCTCCTTCCTGCCTACCACCAGCCAGAGGAGAATCAGTATTGGGGGTCCCTGCTGACCCTTCCTTACTCCTGGACACCCACCCCCCCCCCCCCCCCAAGCCCTTCATTTCTGTTGGCTAAGGCCAACCCTGGCCTCTTTCCACGAGGATGTGTGGAGGAGTAACATCTTTGCATAGGATGGGAGAACCTGTGCTCTGAACTGCTCCCTCAGTAGCATCCTAACTCCCGGCTCTGGGAGAGGAGGATGGACTAAAGACAGTGTCTGTCTCTCCTCTCTCCCAATCCTTTGCTTTCCCCCATATTTCTTGATTTGATGTTGAAAGGTGGGCAAGGCTCCCTCTGACTCTTCCCCCATGTTCCCCTTGATTTAATTTAATTTTTCTCTCCCCAGTGTCTAATGTGGGTCCTGACTTTCAAGTGCTTCCCTCCCCTCACTACCTCCTTTATGATAAATTCAATAAACATGGTGAAATGTATTTGCTCTGCCTACCTGTATCTGTCCCTCCTTCAAGACAGGAGCATCTTCTCCCCAACTTGAGCAGATGCTGGTGTGGTGCGGGGAAGCATGGGGGAGAGGGCATCACACAACACACAACAGCAAATGTGGCAGATGTTTACTCATCACTTTTTGTGGGAGGCTCTGGTTGTGGAAGAAAGTTTGGGGGAGGTGGGCTAAAGATTATACAGGGGAGAACTGGTCTGGGGCCAGAACAGAGTGTGGGAAAAGAAAAGGGGGCTGATGGATGGGGTGTGGTCGTGGGCTCCTCAAGGCCCTCCTGTGCTGCTCTCTGCTGCCTCGGGCTCCTCTGGCTGGTTCAGTTCCGCTCGCTCCTCCTCTTCCTCCTCCTGGTTCTCCGGGACCTTCCTGGGGAGGAGGATTGGGGAGAATCTGCACGCGGTTTCCAGCATGCCATCATTTCTTACCCCCACACCTGCCTGCTTCCTGCCTGGCAGTTCTCAGTCTGAGGTGTCTGGCTCCTCCACTCACCTCTCCTGTCCTCTGCGTTGCCGCCTTCGATGCCACATGATGACCCCGATGAGCAGGGCAACTGTCCCCAGGCCTCCCAGGATCCCCAGGGTCAGGGCTAGGGTTTCCAGCCCCGGCCCTTCCACAGAGCCTGTGTGGAGATGGGGACAACTGAGGGCACGGCCCCACCACTCACAGTTCCTTTCTGGCGGACCAGCCCCTCAGTCCTGTGAGGCCCATCTGCTTCTCTTTGCCTTTATCCAACCCCCTCACCTGCAGTCGTCCCCTCCTCGCCTGTTTCTGGAAAACAAGGTCAAAAGGGAAGGCTTCAGTTTGGAAAACAGTTATTTAGTGGGAACCCCAGTGTGTCCCTTAAAGGGCCAGGCTGTTCTCTTGGGTTGTGTCGGGCAGAGGAGGCCTGGGTGTGGCTGCATTGAGGGCGGAGTGGGGTGGCTCTTGGGGCAGTGCTAGTGTAGAGTGGGGAAATGGGGCCTGCACTGTCCCTCAGCCAGCCTCAGGGTTGGCCTGGGACTCAGAGGGAGGTCTCACCGATAATGCTGATGCTGACTGCACCGCTCTCCTGGGGCCCATGGCTGGGATGGGTGGCCACACAACTGTAGGTTCCCTGGTCCTCCGGCCCTACCTCTGGGAGGAGCAGCATGGGGCCAGGGGGAAGGGGCAGGGGCCTGCCCTGGTGGGGGAAGGAGGGACAGGAGACTATTAAACCCCCTGTCCACACATCCCATACTTCTGTCCTCGCCTCCACAGCCTCAGATACCCTTGTACCTCCTGGCCTGCCTCTCTCTCCATGATTGTGGAAGAGAAAGAGCTCCAGGCTCCCACCCCCTGCCTTCCGAATTGCCAATTATGTATCTTGCTACCTGCCAGCCCCCTCTCGGGTCACTCACATCCTTGATCCAGTGGATTTGAGGTGGGGGCTGGGCAGGGGCTTCACAGGTCAAGGTCACGGTCCCACCAAGAGCTACTGCTCCCCCTTCTGGCTCTACCACCAACTGGACTTCCTCCAGTGGCACAGTGTCTGGGGGTGGGAAGGTGATGGGGTTGAGAGTCCTACCTGTGTGTGGTCCCAGTGGCCACGAGCTGAACCCTCCCCTTCCTGAGGGTCATACATTCCGACATGTGCTCACCCACGCTGGGGCCCTCCCCACCTTGGCGCTCACTCCAGACCCTGAGCTGGATGGGGGCCGTGTGCAGGGCTCGGCGCCGGGGAAGGCCAGGGGTGAAGCTACAGGAGAAGGTGGGGTGGAGAGCTCCTCCCCGAGTTGGGGTCACCATCAGCTCCGAATGGAGTGTGAAAAGCCCTGTCTCTGGGTGTCTCTTGGTCTCTTCCTTCACGGATACTCCTGTGGTTGGGGGAAGACAAATTGAGACATTCCAGGGTGGGTATGGGAGAGGACTCAGAAAGAAGGCAGCTGGGAGGGGAGACTCTGGGACTCACCTTTGCCATCAGGAATCAGAGTTTTCCCATCCAAGTGCCAGCTAAGAGTCCCTGCAGGATAGCCCCCCTCGGACACACATGTCCCCACCTGGGGAAAAATCAACTTCATCATCTCTGGAAATAAGAATCCAGTGGCTCAGAGGGTAAAGAATCTGCCTGCAATGTGCAAAGAATCCGCTGGGTTCGATTCCTAGATCAGGAAGATCCCCTGGAAAAGGAACTGGCAAGCCACTCCAGTATTTTTGCCCAGAGTATCCCATGGATAGAGGAGCCTGGTGGGCTACAGTCCATGAGGTTGCAAAGAGTCAGACACAACTGAGTCACACACACACACACACACACACACACACACACACACACACACAGAGCTACACTATGGATACACTATGGAGCTACCCCATGTATATGGGCTACAGTCCATGAGGTTGCAAAGAGTCAGACACAACTGAGTCACACACACACACACACACACACACACACACACACACACACACACACAGAGCTACACTATGGATACACTATGGAGCTACCCCATGGATAGAGGAGCCTGGTGGGCTACAGTCCATGAGGTTGCAAAGAGTCAGACACAACTGAGTCACACACACACACACACACACACAGAGCTACACTCCCCTCCCATCCTCAGGACCCCTTTCCACATCTCCCCTTATCATCCTCTACCTTATTGGGGACACCAGCCATGAGTTCAGAGGCAGGATCAACAATTTCTGGCTTCCCAGGAATCTCTGAAGGAGGGAAAAGTCCTATCAGAGGCCACAGCTTTGAAGATTCTCACACCCTGGGTGTGGGAATGGGGGCAGCTGAAGTCAAGTTCTCCCAGGCCAGGGCCAAGGAGTCAAGGGCTGGGGTCGAAGGCTTTTCCTTAGATGAGAGGTGGGTGGTGAAGAGGTCCTGGGAACCCTTACGATAGACTCGGACTCGGTAGTTAGACTTGGTCTCCTTTCCGCTCCGGCTCGTTGCCCGGCACCGGAAAGTCCCCTCATCCTGGATCCCAACAGCCGGCAGGAGGAGGGAGCCGTTGGGGAGGACCCGAGCCACGCTGTCCCAGGGGTCTCCCTGGGGAGACAGGACCTTCCAAGCTTCTGTCCGGCCTGTGTTCTGGGGGCAGAGGAGAGGGGCCTCAACAGTGCAGGCCCTTTGGGAAAGGACTGATGAAGAAGGGAGGTGGGCGGGAGGGGACGCGAATCTCACTGGTGTACCCAGAAGTGGAGACACAGGAGCCCCACTTACCAGTTTCCATTCCAGCTGCTGGGGTGGTTTCTTGGGGGCTCCCTTGCAGTTCAGCACCAGTGGCTTCCCGATCCGGGCTGTGATGTTTTGGTCCCCTGTGACTGCCCCTGGGAGACAGCACCACGATGGAGGGCAGGGAGATGGGAGCTAGTAAGACTAGAACAGGGCGGATGAGGGAGACTGGAAAGCGGTAACCAGGTTCCTGGAAAGCTGGGGGTGAGATTTGGGGACGGGGCGGGGTGCCTTCTGCGGGGAGGGTTGGTGGTGGGGGAGTGGCTCACCCCACAGGCTGAGGACTAGCATCCAGGCTCTGACCGCTGCCCCTGCTGCCATCCTGCTTCCTTCCCAGGCTCCTGGCTCTGTCTGCCCCTTGCTGCTGGGGACACCACCCTAGGTGGGGCTTGTACCCTCTCCCCTGCCCCCATCTCCCCCGTCCTGTCCCGTCACAGGGAATGCTAGGAATTCAAATTCAAGAGTCCTTCAGGTACTAGGAGAAACAATTGTCACCCCACCCCAAGGCACTGCCAGCCTCTGGGCACAACCACATCCATGGGGGTGGGGAGTGCATCTCCTAGGGTCTCTCACCCCTCAGGACCCCAAACCTATTCCACCAGTCCACTGAAGGCTATTGGATGACTAAGCAAGGTTGCAAGGCAACAGGGTTCAGGCCTGGCTGTTTCCCAGGAGGCAGGGGTGAAACCTGGGGCCTGGGTGGTGAGGGAAAAACTGGAAGACCTGGGTGGGGTGGGGAGCAGGGAGCACCTATTTAGGGTTTTCTGAGAAAGAAAAAAAATTTTTTTCTGGGGTTTCTCATGTTTTTGAAAAGAATTCTCAACTAAACCCAGGAAAAAAAGAAATTTCTTTATTTAAAACTGTGGTTGTTTTTTTTTTTCTGTGATACTACAAGTTTACAAGTGAGGAGAGAACTGCCCCCAGCCCATGCCTCCCGCCCCCACCCATCACACTCCCAACCTACCCCCCGGAATCCTGCCTGGATCTTTTGAGGGGAGGGGTTCCCCACTGTGACAGTCTTATAAACGCCTGAGGATGTTTGAGGGGTTCAGATGGTAGGGTTCAGGGCCGAGGGTTGGGGATGGTGATTTTACCTTCCCTCATACCTGGCTGTTTGCAGCCTCCTTCCTCTCTCTCCCCACCCTCTTTATTTTGGACTGAGAAAAAAAGATACCTCATATCTGGGGAAACTGAGGGCAATACACACACAAACACCCCAACCCATATTTAACATATTTGGCAATAAACCCCTCCCCATTCTTCCTCCTCCAATCTGTAAATAGTAGTTTAATAAAAAAAGGATTTTAGATGTGTCGTTTGCTCAAAATTACTAAGTCCAGCCCTGCCCAAGGGATGTAGGAAGAGGGGGGATAGGCCGACAGAGCAAGCCCGACTACCTCCACGCTAAATGCAGCAGAAAGCTGCCCACATGAGCAAAGGACACCTAAGTGACTTTATAAGCAAAGGAGAACACCTAAGTGATTGTGTGTGTGTATGTGGGGGGAGTAGGCTTGATGTTCTGCTAAATGTTACTTCCTGATGGACAGGACTGGAGCCAGGCAGGCCTATTTGTTCCCCTTTCTCTTATCATGACCCCTTTGGCTATTACCCCTAATATGGGAAAGGAAGAAACTTAAAAAAAAAAAAAAATCAACATTATTTATAAAAACATCTACTTCCCCAAACTAAATTAAAAATTAAGAACCACCACCACCACCACCACCAACAAAACCCCCCAAAATAAGAATTAAAAAATCTACAGATGGAACCCAGGGTTAATTTTTTCTTTCCTTAAAAAAAAAAAAAAAAAATCAACCCCAAAGCCCAGTCAACAATTCCCTAAAGTAGCAGAAACTCCCTCCGAGGTAGATATCTGAGTCAGACACTCTCGTCCACCGAGCAATTCTATTGGTTTAAGATGAGCTGCGTATGAGGTAATAAAAGCCGTCTGGAGGGGCAGGAGGTGGGGGGGCACAGGGGGCGTGGCCCATGTCCTCTGTCCAGAAGTCATGTCCCCATTTTTGGCATCTCTGGTTGGGTAGGGCTGGCGTCTCCACAGATCCCAGAGCAGATAAGTGGGGTGGGGGAGGGAGAGTGGGGGAGCCCACAGAGAGACAGAGAGAGAGAAACAGAATAGTTGTCGGTGTGTTTATGAGACAGAAAGGAGAGGAAAGATCTGAAAAACAGGGTGTGTGTGTTTCTGTGAGAGAGAAAAGGGGAGAAAAAAAAAAGAAAGAAAAAAGGGGTAGACAGACCCCACTCTCCCCTGAGGGGACCCCCATCTTCCCTGCCATGTCGTCGGCACCCCCAGCACTGACAGAATCTGGCCGGGGAGGGGACGGCCCCATCTGCCCTTCTCTTGTCTTGTGCTTCTCCCATGTCTGGGTTTCGTCCTCCGGATGCCTGTATCCTCTTCAAGAGTTGCCTTGTGAGCCCCCACCCCTGTTGGCCCTGAGGGGCAAGATCAGTTGGAAGTGTCCGAATGAACGCTCCCTGGTCCCTCTGTCGGGGACGTCACTGAGGACGGGGTGACAGCCTCCTGCCAGCCGCCATTTGCCTGGGGAAAAAAAGAGACAGACAGCTGGGGTAGCGCTTTGAGAAACCCAGCACAGGGGCCAGTGCTGCCAGGGAAAACGCCCCCCTCACCCCCATCCCAGTGAGAGGTGAGGAGAGGGGCTTCAGGTGCTTACTCACCCTCATTTCCCGAGGGCTGTACATCTGGCCTCCCCCGAGGTTATCCCCGTAGCCCCCTGGCCCCATTGAGTGTCGGAGTGATTCCACCTGCAGGCAACAGAGGAGGAGAAGACACAGTGAGAAACCTCGAAAGAAAAGACTTTCAGATCCAAAAGTAGGGAAACTGAGTTTGAAAAAGCCCTACTCAAGGCGCAATGGACCACCTGACCTGGGAGGCAGAGTAGGAATCTCCGTTGAGCCCGGGCATCCCCAGAAACATGTCACCGGATCCTGAGAGATTGAAAGAGCCGCCAGAGCCTTGGGGGAGCAGAGGGGGAAGTAGGGAAGAGTGTAACAGAGCCTGTGATGGCAGATGGGAGACTCCCTGCAGCTCTCAGTTTTCAAAGAGTGCCCTGGACTAGCTTGGTGGAGGTGTGCCACCATACCCAAATTATCCACAAAACAATATGGAAACACTCAGAAGGAACAGGCTGTTTCTGAGCCTCCCCTGGCCATTTGCTGGAAGAAAGGCAGAAGTAACTTTACTGGAGTGGCCTTGCCGCCCCCCCCCCCCCCCCCGACATCCCCACCCATCTGACCAGCTTGGTCCCTCTCACCCCAGAAGGCCCCCTCTTTCTGCTCTGATCCTGCCTAAACAAGAAGTGGGAACAAAAGCAGGGAGCATGCAGAAGAGCCAGCCAGGGTGGCAGCGGGATCCACCTGCGGAGGAAGGGGGTGTCGGGGAGCTGGTGCGGCTGTGGCCTCCCTGGGTGACCGACACGGCGGTCTTGACGGCATAGATGTTTGCCTCCTCTTGGAACTTTCCAATGTTTTTCTTATAGCGAATCCGCTTGTTGCCAAACCAGTTGGAGACCTGCGGGGTGGTGGGCAGAAAGCAGGGTCAGGTGGGAAACCTGTCCCTCTGTGAACACCTTAGTTAGAGCTTTGTGTCCCCCAAACGCCTCCCCGAGCCTCCCCGGTACCTGAGAGACAGTGATTCCGCACTTCTTGGCGAGCTCCTCCTTAGCCTCCTCACTAGGGTATGGGTTACTCAGGTGGGAGTAGAAATACTCATTCAGAACCTCTGTGGCCTGTTTGCTGAAGTTACGGCGTTTCCGTCTATAGAGGAGAGAGGGGATGGTGAGGAGGGTGTTGGTGTCCTGGCCGGTCCATCCTGTTGATTCACTTCAGAGGGTACCAGTGTCACGGAGCAGAGTGTTGTGCTATGCAACACGGGGGCCCCGAGGCTCGGAGAAGAATGGGAAGGAGCTGGGTGCTGGGGGCCGGTTGGGGGCCCTGGGCCCCACCTGGCGTCCAGGAAGCGGGAACGTAGGATCATGACGGCCTCGCAGGTGCTCTGCTTGAGTTGCATCTGGATGGCGCTGAACTTCCGGTGGATGATGCTCACCATGCGCTCCATCTCCTTGGGTGCCACGGGCCGTGTGCGGCTCTGCTCCCTCAGCAGGTTCATGACGTGGGTTGTGAACTCGTTACACGCCTGCAGCAGGGGCCCGAGGCTTGGTGAGCAGGAGCCCTTTGGCCCTGGGCATCCCCCTTAAGAGCCTCTCCCTCCACCCACTCCGGCTTCTTCTCCTCACCTGCTCATATTTCTCCAGCTCCGAGTGGTAAATGTGGCGGATCTGGGCAAGTTTGCTGCGATAGTCCGAGTGTTCGATGGAGTTGTCAGGGGACACTCCACCCCCGGAGGCTGCAGCGGCGGCAGCTGCAGCCGCTGAGCCACCCCCTTTCTCAGGCCCAGCCACACCCTCTGCCAGAAGCATGTTGTCCAAGCGCATCAGCTGTGGATCCACAGGCTCCTCCTCTTGGGAGCTTCGAATGCTGAGGCCTAGCATGCAGGCGAGTGGACTTAGGGACCCAGGGACCCCACACCCCAGCTCTCAGCCCTCCTGGGGCCACCTGGAGACCCAAGTCTCCACGCGTGGGTTCCCACCCAAGCCCCCCTTAGCAATCTTCCTAACCCACACTTTCCTCAGGGCCCCAAGTTGTCAAAACTCAGCCTAAGCTCTCCAGGGAACAGGGTTCTGTCCCCAGAGTTGAGGAATTGGAGGAGGGAACTCACATACCAGTTTTCTCCTTGATTTCACACAGGACGCTAAAGAGAGCAGGCTTCATGCGGTGGCAGTTTAGGGCGTGTTTCCTTGGGGAACGGGAGAGAAAAGTTGAGAGGCTATGGAATTGCCAAGGGGGAAAAACAACCACAGGACGACACACCCAGGAGGGTAAGAGAGGGGAGCGTGGGAATAGGGAGGTGGTGGGTAAATCTGTGGCAAGAAAAAGCAAGGCTGGGGCCCGAATGAAGTCTGGGGGGTTCCTAGGAAGAGTTCAGCTTCCATGTGGAGATAAGGGGAAGCTACCTGGCTTTGGCTGGAAGGAGGGAAGGTGCTGCGAGTTGGGAAGGCACCATGGCCAGGTGGGGACTGTGGGAGACGGTCTAGAAAGGTAAAGAGGATATGGGAATGACTGCAGAAATAAGAGTGACTAGGTAGATTTCAGAGGAAGACAGGCGGAGGCCGAGGAGAAGGAGGAGGAGATCAGAGCTTCAGGTGCCCGAGGGGGTGAGGGGTGCTGAGCTGAAGTGGGGAGTTCAGTATAGAGATGTGTGAAGGGTCCTGGGACTGAGCAGGGCTCATAGTGTCAACTGAGCAGGGGCAAAGGGTGCCTGAGGACCTGGGAGGCTGGGCCCTGGGTGGAGAGAAATGGTCGGAGCCCTGGGGAGGGGTCTGGAGAGCCCTAGGAAGAGGGTGGGCTGGAGAGTTAGGGGAGCAGACAGCACAGCAGGTTTTTAGTTTGGGAGTCAGAAGGGGTCTCTGGAGATGGAAGGATGTTCCAGGGGAGTGTGGGGTGGTTAGGGAGAGGTGGGGGGGGTGAGACCACTTAGGGTTCCCCTTTTCGGAGGTTTCAGGGACTGGGGGTGAAGGGAGGTTTGAGAGGGATCACTTATCTTGGGGCTCCCAGGAGTAAGGAGAAGAGAGCTGTAGTATCCTGGGGAGGGTCCT
Organism: Muntiacus reevesi; assembly: GCF_963930625.1. Taxonomy (NCBI): domain Eukaryota; kingdom Metazoa; phylum Chordata; class Mammalia; order Artiodactyla; family Cervidae; genus Muntiacus; species Muntiacus reevesi. The sequence continues at coordinate 28,186,595 of NC_089268.1, read as the reverse complement.
GAGTTGGGGGCTCCCAGAAGGTTCAGAGCTTGTGAACGGGGCTTCTGCTGGGTCTGTGTGGGGTCCCGGGTTGGGGGCACTCACTTGGCCTGGGCCTCGTCCAGGCTCTGGTCGGTGATGGTCATTATCTGCTGCAGAATGTCCCCGATGTCTTGCTTCCCTCGGCCTCCCGGGACCCCCCCGCTACCCCCACCGGGGTCTCCGCCACCGGGAGGTTCGCCAGGGCCCCCAGGTTCCCCACCCACCAATCCAAGGCCCCCCCGGCCCCCGCCTGGAGGGGGCGGCCCCAGCAGCCGCTCGTCCATAGTTGGGGGGGGGCCCTGAGGCCCCCTCCCTGCTCCGCCCCTCCCCCCGCCTGGTTACTTCCCCCCCAAACTCGCTGGGGCCGCTGCTCCCTCCGCCCCAACCCCCGCCCGTCTCCCCGGCTCCCGGCTCTCCCGGGGGTTCACCCCGGCCCTGAAGGGAGACCTGGGGTACCGTCTGGGCCCCCCACAGGAGACCCCGGCCCCCGGCGGCGGAGAAAATGGAGCCGGAGAGAGAGAGGAGGCCCAAGCGGGGGTGTGTGTGAGAGAGAGAGGGAGGAGGGAGGAGGGAGGAGGGGGGAGCGAGGGAGGGAGGCTGGGGGAGGGGAGCCGGGGAGGAAGAGGAGGGGAGAAGGGAGGAGAAACAGGGAGGAGCTGGGGGCGGAGAGAGACGCACAGAAACAGAGGAACTGAGACCGAGTGGAGGAGGGGACGAGGGAGGAGACTAGCCCGTGGGGAAAATGAGGGAAGGGCCCAGGGGCTGGACTTCTGTGGCCTTGAAGCGGGGGCGTGTTGGAGGCTGGGGGTCCTTCCACCCGGGTTCCGAATCCGGGATCAAGCTGATGAGGACCCTGGCCGCTGGAATGCCTGGGTTCACAGACAGCTTAGTTCATATTTCTTATCTTAATGACTCCCCTCCCTGTTCTACTTAATTAAAACCAGGAGAGGGGGGCTGGGGGGGATAATTAGGGAGGTCTCCAGCCGCTGCTTAATGAGCCAGTAATTAACCAGCCAGGGAGGGGAGCTGGCCTCTGGCCAGACTGGGGAGAGCGGGCAGCCTCAGGCCTCACCTTCCTACCCTCCACCCGGCAACCCCAGACACCAGTCTTCAGTCCAGAGGGGAATCACATTTATTCATATAACCAAACATCAGACAGTTCAGAACAGCAGTGGGGAGGGAGGGTGGGCAGGGCTAAATGTCCTTTCACAGCCTGTAGGCCCCTCAGTCCTGGGGCTAGGGGGTGCCGGTGATGGAGATGCGAGAATGGTCTTTATGTCTTTGCTGTGCCCTCTCTTCCTTTCTCCTTATTGGGAAGGAGGGTGGAATTCTCAGGTCAAAACCTTGGGAGATTTGCTGTTCTCTGGGGAGATGGAGGACAGAGCCCCGAGATCCCACCTGGTAGCTTGACTACTGGGGGTGTCCCCACAGCTCAGGATGGAGACTCTCAGGCACTCCCTGAGATCAGAAGAGAGGGTGAGGTGTCCCACTGAGGCTGGGATCCTCTCATAGCCTCATAACACACTTGGTTATAGAGGGAGTTATTATCCATCCTACCTTGGCTATTCCCAGGCTTTCAGACTTTCACCCGCTCCACTTCCCAGGAAAGGTGGATGAGGGTGATGAATATTGAGATTTCTGCTGGGTCTTCCAGTCTCTGGTGCCCCTTCCTGGCAGGGGTGAGGGCATGCAGTGGGGCTGCCCAGCTTTTGAGCCCCAGGAATGCAGAGGGGCTGGTGGGGGCTCAAGTCTCAGCAGGTGTGTGCGGGGGGCCGGGACCTTTGCTCCTCCATTCGACCCCCACCCTGAACTCTCAGCAGCAACTCCAGGAGCTCCTGCCCCCCTGGGGGTAGGGGAGGCTCTGACCGCTGGGCTTCCATCCGCTGGCACTGGAGGAGTGGAGTAAGAGGAAGTTGATGGTGAGGTTTTAAGAGGAGCAGGCCTTGAAAGGAGCCAGGGCTGGTGTGAGGGGCATAGAGGACACCAGTGATGTGGGGATAGGGTGAGTAGGACCTGGTGAGGGGGCAGATGCCTGGGGAGAAGGAGGGGTAGGACCCAAGAGAGAAAAGGGGCCAGAACCAAGAAGCCTGGGTCTTTCCTTCTGGGGGGAGGGGGGTGGGTTGTCTCACCTGGTGACTGAGGATAGTGCTGTAGAGCTGTTCTCTGTCCTCAAGAGGCCGGGGCAGGGTTCGACCCAGGCTTGGGGGGTTCTTGGGAGGATGGAAGGTGGCTCTCTGCTCCTCTAGGCGGCGGGACTGGGCCTCCGCCACCAGGTCCAGAAGGAGCTCGGTCTGCAGGGAGAGCAGGGAGGCCGAGCGGGGCCCCAGGGCTGGGGAGACGAAGCGAGGGCTCAGACCCAGAAAGGTTGGCAGAAGGAGTGGTGGGTGTGTGTGTGTTGGGGGTGTCAGGGCTACCAGGGTGTCATGGGGAGTTGGAGGAGGTGGGGAGAAAGCCCCTAATGGAATGGGCCTTGGTAATAGGATCAGGAAATAAGTGGGTACCAGGTCAGGGAGCTCCCCAGAGAGGGGTTGGGGGTACCTGTATGGCGAGTCCCTGGAGGAGGAGGGGACGGAGGGGCAGACCTCCAAGGTCGAGTGCTGGAGCTCGCGGGGGGCCAGCCATGCTCATCCTGATGGGGGCCCTGATGCTGAGAGACATCCGTTCCAGTCAAGTGGGGGTGGGGTGGGCAGAGGGCTAGGCCAGCAGCCCATTTCCTCTCTGTGTCTCTGTTCCTGCCTCAGTGTGCCCAAACCCGTCTAAGTCCCCTGAGTTCGTTACTCAGTCTCTGCCCCAGGTCCTCTCACCTCTCTCTCTCTCCCCCAGTGTCAGCCTCCCCAACCCAGTGCCAAGCTCACCTGCTCACCATCCTCTTCTTCCTGGGGTCTCTCAGCCTCCATACCCTGGAGGGGAGAAACCAATGGGGGAGGGGGTAGCTGGGATTTGGGAGGAGGGCCGGAACCCTGAGTTCCTGAGGGGAGTAGGGGCGGAAAGGGGTGGGGGCGAGCCGGGGGCTGGATGCCTGGGTACTGAGCAGGAAGCTGGGTTCCTGGTCAGCCCCCCCACGGGCCCCGCCCATCCCTGTCAACTTCCTCCAGTTCTCTTTTCCCACCCAAACTGCTGGCTTGACCTCTCTCGCCCCAGGGGAGCAGAGAGACTGGGAAAAGCTCCTCCAGCTGCAGTAGTGGTGGGGGTTCAGAATGGGAAAGGATTTTTGGCTTTTTCATCTCCAGAGCCTCAGTAGCCCCCTAAACCCCAGCTGTGTTCCCTCCACCCCCCTCCTCCCCTTCAGTTCTGTCAACACAGGAACTAGCTACAAAGGAAGTGGTTTCACTCTTCAGAATCCCCCCCCAACCCCCCCCCCCCCCCCAGCCCCAGGTGCCTTCTCTAAGAAGGACCCACCACCTGCTTCCCAGCTTCTCTGACTTACTGGGATGGGGAGGGGCATGTTTCCAGTAGGAAGACAGATTCAAGGATGTCAGGCCCTCAAACATACATATATCCCTAGCACTGTGTTTAACAAATATGGGTTGAGTAGTTACCATTGCCCCATAGGTGCTTACAGTCTATTCAGGGCACAAAATATGCACGAAATGTAAGACACAAAGGGAAAGCTTTCCTCTCATCATGAAATGGAAAAGGGAGAGGACCGCAACCTGACTTGAGCTTTGATCAATGCTGCTCAGACTGGCTGGCACCAAAGTGGGAAACAGGACAGACAGAGACATTTGGAACCTCTTAATGGCAACCTGTCACGTTAGCTGAGTGACTTAGAGCATGAAATACAACGATGAGATCAGGTTCTGCCGCTTAATGCCTTGCAATCTTGGGCAAATACAATCTCTCTGCCTCAGATTCTCAAAGAGTAAAAAGGAGTTTTGTGGGTTTTTTTTTTTTTTTTTATACCATTTATACTGTTGATATGAGGATCAAATGTGATAAGGCATTTGTCCTGTAGTGAATGCTCAACAAATGGTAGTTATTATTCGTTTTCAAAATGCTTCATGCCTGCGTGTTTCAGGTCCATCACCATGAAAGAGGCATAACCATATTGCTGAATGGTAGTTAAAGTTTGATGCTCTCTCCATCTCCCTCTACTTGAGGCCTCAAGAATCAGATCTAAATGGCTATAACAAAATGCCCTTCAAAGAGGGATGAAGGGTATGTATGCTTTAGTGTGTGTGGTTTCTTACTGGATTACTAGAGACTTTAGATGATTCCTTAAACTAACATAGGACCCTGTCTTATTTTTGCTCTTAAAACTATACTCAAAGCTTCCATCCACATGTTGAACCTAGGGCCCAAAATTCTGAAAACATGATGCAGTCAATTTCATATTTTTTCCGTTCCCCAACCCTTCCAAAAGACTGTAATACTTCAAATCATTTTTATTATGGGGTGACAGATTTGGGGTTCTTAGAGATAGTGGTGGCTAGAAGGGTGGCACTTCATCCCTGCAGTAGTTTGTTTGGGGGCATGGTGTGGTGGAGGAGAAAGCAAGGAATCATCAGTTGGAGTAACCCTTGTCCCTGTCTTCAGCGCCTACACAGTGCCTGGCACACCGTAGGCACTCAATAAATATCTGTCAGCCGTTTGCGGGTATTGGGGATATCAGGCGATAGAGGCTCCCTTTGGGAACAATATACAGAAAAGAACATCTCACATTCTGTCAGTGTGCAGTTCTTGGTTCATGGGTACTTCCTGTAACCCCTCATCCTTCTTTTCTGAGAGGCTGGCCATCTCATCAGGGTGCTTCATCCCTGCACCCTGAACCCTCTTTCCGGGGCTGCAGTTTCCCCACGTGTAAGACGATGTGATGTACATCATTTTGTGAGGGACACTACACTCTTATCTCTCATTTTCGAGGCACAAGGATCTTAAAATCTAGAGGCCTTCCAGACTTCTTGTCATTTAATGAGTACCCACTTTTAGAATCCCTCCCTGAAATGTGGCCTTTTATTTTTGACCCTCGCCTCCTGCATTTAAGGGTATTACTTGGTGGGCCGGGGGACCCCAGGCAACTTGAGGGGATCCCCGCTCAGGGGACGGTGTTAGGCAAGGAGGCGGGACTGGCGTGTTGGAGGCGGGGCCGCAGGCTCCTAGGGCCACCCAATCGCAGGGCCAGTCAACAGCTGCGGCCACGCCCCCGCTCCCGGCCGTGACCCCGGATCTTCCTCGCACTATTGCAGGGTTGGGCCGAGGCCCGCGCATGCCTGCCGAGAACCTACGGCCGCGGAGGGGCGGGCCTTCTCCTGTTCCTTTCGATAGGCTTCGGCAGTGCGAGTAGGCCACGCCCCCGTGCGTGGCCAAGTCTACGGACAAAGTCCGGGCTTGTGGACGGGCTCCCGCTGACAGCGTCCGGCAGCGCGGCGCAGCCCCGCCCCCACGCGGCGGCACGCTTCCGGACGCAGTCCTGGCTCGCGGGAAGGCGCCTGCCGCGCGGCCAGGCGTGGGTTTGTGACGCGCCTCCGATGGCCCCGCCCCTTCCAACAGCGTCAGCAGATCCCAGTGGTTGCGCTGGCGGGCGACGTCTCCGGGTGTTTGGCCGGCCTGGTCCCGTAGCCCTCGGGCGGCTCCCAGCCCCAGCAGTAGCTGAGCTACCTCCATCGCCCCTTCTCGGGCCGCCAGGAACAGCGGCGTCTGCTCCTGCGCGGGAGGAAACAGCTAAGGGCGAGGTCAGGGCAGGCCACGCCCGTAGGACTGGCTCTCCTACTTGACCGCTGCCCCGCCTCTTCAGGGTTTTCGCTGTTCACCTCTCCCGCTCCCAGTTTATTGTTAGGGCCCCCATCTAACCCTGCCATCCTGTGCGTCTTTATCGGCTCCGGCCTGGAGAAGGGAGCGGGCGGCCCGGGCGTTGTTCACGGCGGCGGCCCAGTGCAGCGCTGTTTTTCCTAGGGGACCACGTGAGAGGTAGTTACCGCGAGGCTGGGGGCCAGACGCCTGGGTTCCTGTTTCCCACGGGTTCTGGTCTTGGGGGAAGGGCTGTTCCGCCCGCCGGGTCCCTCCGAGGCGGAAGCGTTGCCCAGGTGACCGTCGACCAGCAGGAAGCGTTGCCCCTGGTGACGTCACCGGCGCGCGGGAGGGACAATGGGGCATTGTTCTGGGGTCCTTGGGACCGGCAGACCGCATCCCTCCCATGAGACCCCTCTCCGTTTTCACAGATACTCTTCCTCCATCCTGGTTCCCGGTGGGCAAGGACAGCGTGTGTGTGTGTGTTTGAGGATGCTGAGGGCAGACTTATGTGCTGCCTCCTGCAGATTTACCACCTTGACAGCAGGGTGGAGGGGAAGGCCCCAGCTTCCGGTTGGTTCCTCTGCTCTCCCCCGTATTTTTTAGATCTTACCTCATACCCCGTTTGCTCAGCTTCTCTATAGCACAACATCAGCTTCTCCAGATCCATACCCCATTTGTCTCTGGCCCCCACATCTGCTTGGGCTGCAATCAGTTCTTCAACCAGGTCTTCAACAGCCAGCCTGGCGGCCAGCATCAGGGCTGTGGTTCCATCCTCTGTCCGCGCATCCACTGCAGTCTGTCTGCTGCGGAGTAAGAGCTGGAGGGGACAGAGAGGACCAGTGACTGCTGGTATATCTGGACTGCTAGCTAAGGCCCCTTGCACTGCTAACCCACCTCCCAATCCATATTCACTCTTCTGTTCTTGTTTCTCTTATCAGTCCCCAATCATCACCTTCCTCTTTGCCAAACCCTGGAGAAGGATTTTGCTCAGCCTCACTTGCAAGTTTGCAAGTCCTGAAGCAACCGCATTGTGCACTGACCTGGCAAACCTCCCTAGCATCAGCAGCCACAGCCGTATGAAGCGGGGTGCGCCCTGCCCGGTCTGGCTGGTTGGGGTTGGCTCCAGCCTCGAGGAGGCGGCGGGCAGCGGTTGGCCGGGAGAATCGAGCAGCCAGGTGCAGGGGGGTCTCCCCGGTGCCCACAGTGTGAACCTGGGGACAGGCTCCTCCCTCCAGCAGGGGTTCCCAGGGCTCAGGACTTCCCAGCCATGTCTCCTGGTAGGTCCTGGACTCCACACCCCCACAGCAGACTGCTGACATCAGGGGTGTCACCCCATCTGTGGATGAGACATGAGAAATGGGGGACAACTGGGGAAGTGGGAGAACATGGAGGCTCAGGGAGAATCACAGCCTGAAGTGTCAAGAAGCCCAGCTTGGGGTCTTGATTTTGTGTGGCTTGTGTCAGTGACTTTCTGTTTTGCTCTGGGCTTCAGTTTCCTTCTCTGTAAAAGGAAGTGTCGGGCCTTAATACTTTAACATTTTAGAGCAGTGGTTCTCAAACTTGAGTCCTGGTTCAGACTCACCTACAGGGCTTGTTAAAACACAGATTCCCCGGTATCTTGAATTTGAGTCAGAAGCTCTGGAGTGGAGCCTGAGAATTAATATTTCTAACAGTTTCCCTGGTGATGCTGCTGTTTCTGTCCTGGGACCACACTTGGACTGTTCTGAAGCACTTACTCTAGTATTAGTTAATCCAGTTCAGATATCAAAGGACTTTGTGATTCTGAAAGGGGTCAAAGGGAGTTTTCATTTTCTTGGTCTAGGTTGACTCACGTACCAGGTCCCTGGGTGTCCATGTCAGGGACATCCATCTCAGAATCCTGGGGAGGAGTCAGCATGGCTGCCTGGGGGAGCTCTTGGCAGTCACTGCTCAGAGACCAGAGCTGGCACTTGGGGGATGAGGCCATTTCTTCAGCCTTGAGAATCAATACAAGGGTCAGTGAAGGCAGAGTGACTTGTCTCTTCAACCCCTCCATCACTTTAGGACCATTCCTACCCCAGTGCTTTCACCTGGCCTACCTCCACTCCTTCCTTGGGGACTGAGCACATCACAACACCATCCTCATCCATTTCTGCCTCTGCTTTCAGTGCCCTGGAAGGGGGTGGGTGGGGAGAGGACCTTCAGGGCCCCTGAGATTTCCAGCAGTCTTCCCACTTCTCTCCCCTTCCTGTGTCTTCAGCTTCTGCAATAGCATCTCATTGCTTCTGATCACCAGTATCTCCATGGAAAAGAGTCCCCTCCCTGAGCCCCAGTTCTTTCTCACTCTCACTTGAGGCCGATGCTGTCCTCGCCCAGGGGGGGTCGACGTCGTCGGGAAACTGGCTGAGTCCGGGGCCTGCGAGTGAACCCAGGGGGCAGCCAGAGGGCCCCATGCTCTCGGCGCTTGCGACGGATGAGCTGGAGGACGAGAAGAGCCCCGAGGGCCAGGAGAAGGACCCCGACCACTGGGGAGCACAGTACAGGCCAGGGAAGCTGGTTGGCGGAGGGCTCTGGTGGAAGAGACACAGAAAAAAAGGCCATGCCTGGTGAGGCTGGGTACTCTGGTGAGACCTTTGAGCAAGTGCAGATGCCTCTTTTTGCCTCAGTTTCCTCAACTGTAAAAAAGGAATAATAATAGTACTTGCCTCACAGGGTTTGTTGGGAGGATTAAATAGTACTGTAAAATGCTTAGAGCAAGGCCTGGCACATAGTAAGTGGCATATAAGAGTTGTTATTCTTTCATAAGGCTATGACCTGTTTGATTTGCAGATGATTGGATAACTCTTGTCTTATTAGAGAGAATAGGCCAGAACCCAAGGTTTGTGGGCGGTCTGTGATAGAGGTTAGGATAAAAGACTCAAGGAGATGGAGATTGCAGAGCAAATGGGTTGTGAGGAGATCTACTTAGAGAAGAAGGTTAACAAGGGTAAGTCTCCACAAACAACATCTGGGGTCTCAGTGCTTCTGTTCATTTGGCTTCATTGCTGGTTGCTGGCATGGAAGCTGGCCTGGGAGCAAAATTGGGGGAATGATGGGATCACCTACCAGTGCCTGCACGAGGGTGGGCAGCCAGCAGGGGTCCTGGCAGTAGGGGTTCCAGGGCCCCCACTGCAGCCATCGCAGCAAGGAAGCGGAGTAGGAGCCCAGGGTCCCAGGGGCAGCGGGATGCAGGGTGCTCGGGGCCACAGCGGGACAAGTCCACACCCATCACCACCACAAACCTGTGGGGAAGAGACCCCTGGGTTGGTCCCTGGCTCCCCTCTGCCAGTTAAAGAACTAAGGTCTCCCCCCCCCACTTTGTCCCCCCCAGCGTTCTTACCCAGTGCTCAGGGAATCTGTCTCCTTGCCTGTAGGCTGTGTTTGGGGGGCTGCTTTCTCCTGCTGAGAGGGGTCTGGGGCTCCTCCTAGCTCCTCTTCTGCTTGGGCTCCGGGATAGGGGTACACCATGTCCCTGCCTTCCCTGTCCTTCCTCACCCAAAGCCCTACCCTCAGAGTCAGGGACAGCACCCGCGCCAGGGCAAGCAGCTGCTGGTCCAGGGTTGAGGGGCTCAGCACCACCAACAAGGCCAGGGAGGGCCCCCACTCCGAATTCCCATCTTCTGGCCTGCAGTCACCCCCATCCCAGCCGCATTCTGCTGTGTTGCAGCCGTTCTCGCAGTGTCCATTGTGGAAGTGATCGCGGCAGTACTGGTCATAGGCTGGACTGTGGGGTGAGGAGATGGGGGCTCAGGACCCTAAAGAAACCTGACTCCCTCATCCCAGAAAGGATTCCTGATACTCTACAGCCTCTAGGGCCCTGTTTGCTTAGTGGGGGCAGTTCTGGAGTAGTGGGTTTACTCCCTGGACAGTAGCTAGTCCAGACACCCTAATGTCTACTGACCTTTGTTTCCTAACACTGCCCCGTCTCTACCCTCCCCAACTCCTGGCTCCCTAAAAGGGAGCCCTTTTCCTTCAGGGATGCTGGTTGCTAGGGGAGATACTCCATGGCAAAAGGAGTTGCCTGGCTTGAGGCCAGGGTTCCCATGACACTCAGAGGGTAGCCCAAGACAGGCAGTGCCCTCTTTCTTGGTCCCCACGTTAAATATTCATGCTGCCTCATTCCCTTGGGTTGGAGTCTAGTGTCTTCTATCCCTATTTAGCAATGGTTATTAGAGTGGAAGCTTCCCGGAGCGTGAGGCTGTGGTCACACTGTAACTCAGACTCTTCTGTGTCCTTCCTTCTGCCTTCATCCTGCCTCCCCCGCATCCCTTGCCCATCATCCCAGATCAGTTTCAGGCTCACGTGCAGGCTGGAGGAGTCTCACAGTCGTAGCCATCAAACAAACACTCTTCAGAGTCACACTGTGGGTGGCACTGCCCATCCCGGAAGAGAAGCCAGCACCGGGAATGGGAAGGGCAGCCCTTCCAGGGGTCTGGGACCCCCAGGGAGCAGTCCCCCCCGTCCCAGTTTCCTCCTGGGCCACTGCAGCCAGCATCGCAGGCCCCATCTCCACTTCTGCCCTCGCATCCATTGACTCCGGGCCTCTGGCACCGGGGCCCTGGAGAGCTGGCAGGACAGGAACAGCGAAAGCCTGGGCCCCCCAGCCCAGGGGTCTCTGAGCAGCTGCCATTGTGTAGGCACGGAGAAGGAGGGCCACAGCCTGAAGGAGCTGGTGGGGTCAGACAGTCAGGTCCCTCATAACCATTGAGGCAGGCACAGCGGGGTGGGAGTCCAGGCTTGGGGGAGGGCAGACACAGGCCACCATGGTGGCAGTGATGGAGACCGCAGGAGGGGGCTCTGTGGCTGCAAGTGGGGCCTTCAAAACCCTGTGGAAAAATGTAATTTGTAACAATAATGAAGCTGCAGGTGGGGCCTTCAAAACCCTGTGGAAAAATGTAATTTGTAACAATAATGAAGGGGAAAACAGTTATAAAGGGGAAAAAGTGTAATTTGTAACACTAGTAAAGGGGAAAATGTAATTTCTGGATTAAGTTCACCAGTGTTATGTTTTAAAGAAAGGAAGGCTATGCATAAACTAATGTTAATTTGTCTTTTACTGTACCATGAACCAGGGTTTAAGATTAACCTAGAGCTTCTCTCATAGCTCAGTTGGTAAAGAATCCGCCTGCAATGCTGCAGACCCCAGTTTGATTCCTGAGTTGGGAAGATCTGCTGGAGAAGGGCTAGGCTACCCACTCCAGTATTCTTGGGCTTCCCTTGTGCCTCAGCTGGTAAAGAATCTGCCTGCAATGTGGGAGACCTGGATTTGATCCCTGGATTGGGAAGATTTCCTGGAAAAGGGAAAGGCTACCCACTCCAGTATTCTGGCCTGGAGAATTACATGGACTGTATATGTATAGTCTATGGGGTTGCAAAGAGTCGGTCACGACTGAGTGACTTTCACTTTCACTTTCCCTGGGGTCCAGTGGTTAACAATCTTCCGGCCAATGCAGGGGACACAGGTTCGATCCCTGGTCTGGGAAGATCCCACATGCCATGGGGGAAACTAAGCATGTGTGCCACAACTACCAAGACTGCTCCCTGAAGCCTGTAAGCTGCAGCTACTGAAGCCTATGCACCTAGAGCCTGTGCTTGGCAACATTAGAAGCCACCACATTGAGAAGCCCCTGCTGTCTGCAACTAGGGAAAGTCCGTGCACAGCAATGAAGACCCAGGGCAGCCAAAAATAAATATATACATAAAAAAAGATGAACCCAGTTTCATGCATCTGAGGTCTCTAAACAAATACACACACTGAGTTAAAAGAACTTATTCACAGTCACCCAGCCAGCCTTGCAGACCTTCCCACAGGCAATGTCCGTGACTTCTGAAAGTTCCATTGAAACTTCCCTCTGATTCTGCCTTTTCCCATCACTGCTTCTGAGGGCCACGTCCCCCTGTGGACCTGAGATGGCTTTTTCTGATAATTACCTCTCGGGTGCTCTCCCAGTTTCCTGGCTCAGGGTTTCTCTTGTGTTAGCTTTGGGGGCAACAGAGGAAGCAGCCTGTGGTCACTCACCTGGGGGCAGTGGCAGGTGAATCCTGGGGGTGGCCCTGCTGTGGCCTCACATGACCCCCCGTGGGCACAGGGCTGGCTCTGGCAGGGGTCTAGCTCCACTTCACACCACTGGCCTGCGGTGGGGGTGGGATTAAACATGACCACTTCAGTCACTGCCTCCTTCCCAGCCCATTCCTGGGCAGTTGGCCCAGCACTAGTTGCACAGGCACAGGGATGGTGGTGCATGTCCTCTAGGGTGGGGTCTAGAGGCAAGGGAATGGGCCAGATGACTAGGCTGCCTCGTGGGTGGGGCTTGTCTGGGTTTCCATGGGCAATTCAGCTATGGCTAGAGATGCGCACGCCCCTATCTCAGGCCTCACCTGTGTGTCCAGGCAGACACTGGCAGTAGAAGGCATTGGCCAGAGAGTGGCAGGCTGCAGTGCCTGTGGGGTGACAGGGCCGGTCCAGACACTCATCCACGTCCCCCTCACAGCGCAGCCCCACAAAGCCTGGCGGGCAGGCACAGTGGAAGCCTCCGGGTTTGGGGGTGCAGGTCCCCTGGTTGTGACAGGGCTGGGATTGACATGCGTCCAGTTCCTTTGAGCAGTTCTGTCCACTGTAGCCGGGTGCACACTGGTAGGTAAAGAAGGTCAGACAGGGAACCAGCAAGGGAGCCCCTCCGGGCACTCCAGGGAACCCAGCACAAGAGAGTCTGCCTAGCACCCCACCTTCCAACTCAAGGCATCACTCAGCTCACCCTCCATCACTGCCACGTGTAGCCTAACCCTTTCACCTCAACTCCACATGAGACACTAGTGTTCAGTAATATGGACCTTGTCACGTGTAGCCACGTGTAGCCTAACCCTTTCACCTCAACTCCACATGAGACACTAGTGTTCAGTAATATGGACCTTGTCCCCTCCCAAGTCCCAATCTCTATAATTTATTACCACTAGATATAATTCCACTTTTGATAAAATCTTCCTCTTCCAACCACACACCCACTGGGTTCTCTCATGCTTTATTAATTTATAAGCACTTATTAGCTCAGATGGTAAAGAATTTGCCTGCAATGCAGGAGACAGGAGTTCAATCCCTGGGTCGGGAACAACCCACTCCTGTTTTCTGGCCTGGAGAATTCCATGAACAGACCTTGAGATTGCAGAGTCAGACACAATCGAGTGATTAACAGTTTCACTTTCAAGCATTTGTTGAATTGCCTACTTTGTGCCCAGGCATCTTTTCAGGCTCTAGGAATACAAAGAAAATTAGAACTGCTTCCCTGCTTCCATGAAATTCTCAGTCAACCAGAGAAGAGACAGCTAGCACTGATTGTGTGATTTATACACATAACCTCTAGAACTCTCCTGACCACCCGCTCTATGGGTCATCTCATTTGATTCTCGCTTCGCAGAAAAGGAAACTGATTCCTTGAAAGATAAGTGCCTTGCACAAGCCACACAGCTGGTAGGTGGCAGAGCTGGGATTCAGCACAAGTCTATGACTCAGTAACTCATGACCTTAACCATTTTCTGATTGTTTCATATCCTGCTGGTGAGAAAAGGGTCATTGTGAGGTCTGTACCACGTGCTGAGTTCTTGCAGGAGGAAGGAGAGTATGCAAGAATGGGCTGCCAGGAAGTATCAGAAAGATGGAGAAAAAATGATTCAGAGAGCATCTGAGGAATGGCCAGAGGGTTGGAAAAAGCAGACGAGGGAGGTGGGAGATTTGAAAACTTCTGGAGGAGTTTCATGAAAGAGGAAATGGAGCTGAGTAATGGGTGCATGGGGGTTCACTGCTCATCAGTACACTGCTTTTGTGTATGTTTGAAAATGCCTGTAATAAGTTAAAAAATTGAAAATTTAAAGAAAGAGGGTAGTTATGGGATCATGCCTTCTATTCCATGTGAGTACACGAATCAGGATGCTTGGAATTGAAACCCAACTGTGCCTTCCTGTCCTGCTTGTGACCTGAACCACCAAGGAGAACCACCTCCCAGTCTGGAGAGAAGTTAGGGACATTTCCCTGAGGCAGGTGCCTCCTGGGCACCGTCCAGTGGCCAGTCTGGGTGGAGATGCCAACTGCAGTTTTGTGTTGTTGGAGCAGGGTTGAGCAGGGGGGAGGGTGAAGAGAGATGAGGCCTGAAAGGGAGGCAGGGTTGGGTCACGCCGGCTTGGGACGTCATTGTGAAAGAGGTGGGCAGTCACTGAAGGTGACTGCATGCTGCAAGACATGTGGCCATCTTTTGGCCATGCTGCAAGACATGTGGCATCTTAGTTCCCCAACCAGGGATCGAACCCGTGCTCCCTGCATTGGAAACATGTCTTAACCACTGGTGAAAGTGAAAGTGTGTTAGTTGCTCAATCGTGTCTGACTCTTTGTGACCCAATGGACTGTAGCCCGCCAGTCTCCTCTGTCCATAGAATTCTCCAGGCAAGCATACTGGAGTGGGTTGCCCTTCCCATCTCCAGGAGATTTTCCCAACCAGGGCATCAAACCCTCACCTCTTGCACTGCAGGCAGATTCTTTATTGGCTGAGCCACTGGGAGGAAAGTCCCCACAGAAAGGTTTTAAGTAGGAGAGTGACAGGCCAGCTTAATGTTTCCAACAGAGCACCCTAGTGGTGGAATAGAGGGTGAACCTTTAAAGGAGAACAAGTGTGGAGGCAGCGATGATATTGTTAGGAGGAGGATGCAGGTGTTCAGGTGGATTTCAACAAAGGCCTGGACTAAGGCAGTGGGTTGAGGGTGAAGGGACAAGGACAGAGCTAAGACATATTCAGGAGGTAAAACAGCTTGACTTGGTGGTTGGTTGGACGTATGGGGTAAATGAAAATGCTTTCTCCCCGCCCTTTCTGCCCCGTGACTGCTGTTTTCCATATCCAGTCCAACTTTGTCTCCCCCCGGCCACCCCGCCTCCTCTAGACCTTCTCACCTGGCAGAGATAACCATTGGGTTGGGCCACGCAGGTGGCCCCATGCTGGCAGGGCCTGGACTCACAGGGGTTCACCTGGTCCTGGCATGTACTGCCTTGGAATCCAGGGGGACAGTGGCAGAAATGGGAGGGGCCGCTGTCAATGCAGACGCCTCCATTCTGGCACAGGGAAGAGACTTCTGTGCCTGGGAAGAGAGACAATAAAGCTAAGTGGGTTGGGAGGATGCGCAGGGGCCCCAGACACTGAGCAGAGAGGTCCCTGGAGGGGCCACTAACAACTCTCGGCTTGGGGGAGGCCACCTGGAGCCTGAGGAATCAGTAGGCTCCTGAAGCTGAAGAGATTAAACAAGTTCCCAACATGGATGGACCTAGAGATTGTCACACTAAGTGAGTAAGTCAGACAGAGAAAGACGAATATCATATGATGTTGCCTATATGTGAAATCTTAAAAAAAATGATACAAATGAACTTATCTCCCAAACAGAAATAGATTTACAGATGTAGAAGATAAACTACTAGATTACTACTAGACAAACTAAAAGACTACCAGGGTTAAGGAGGGGGAGAGGGATAGGGATAAATTGGGAGATTGGGATTGACATATATACACCTCTGTGTATAAAATAGAAACTAATAAAGACCTACTGTGTAGCACAGAGAACTCTTCTCAGCACTCTATAATGGTCTATATGAGAAAAGAATCTAAAAAAAGACTCTTTCTTTTTTAGATACACTTTGCTATACACCTGAAACTAATACAACATTGTAAATCAACTATACTCCAATAAAAAAAAATTAAGTTCCTTCTCCTGCATATTTTGTCAGAATGGAGAGAAATACTTCCTCTTTGATTTATCAGAGCATTATAAGCAACTGTATTCTTGGCCTTAAACAAGTCTCAAGCAAGAAAGGACTCAAGAGAAACTTCAGGTGGAGGCACTTGGCTTAACAGTCTAACTCCATCCCTTGGGTTTTGCCATTCTCCGATGTTTGCTCACTGTGATTCCCATCAACCGTCTCCACAATGGTCTCTCCCCTGAGTTCTCATATTAAAACTTATTTGAGGACTTCCCTGGTGGTACAATGGATAAGAATCCTTCTGCCAATGCAGAGGACACGGGTTCCATCCCTGGTCTGGGAAGATCCCACATGCCTAGGAATAGCTAGGCCCTCGAGCCATAACTACTGAGCCCACGTATGGCAGCTACAGAGGCCCATGCGCCTGGAGTCTGTGCTTCACAACAAGAGGAGCCACTGCACTGGGAAGCCCCATGCAGCACAATTAGAGAGTAGTCCCTGCTCTCTGCAACTAGAGAAAGCTTGTGAGTAGCAACGAAGACCCAGCACAACCAAAGATAAAATAAGTAATTAAAAAAAAAAAAACTTATTTGAGCAAGGAAGGTATTCTTTTACCAGGGAGTTAGCATAACATCCAAGTGAGGGGGTCATGGTGAAGTGTGTTGCGTGTGGTCAGTTAAGTGTGGTTCACTCTGAGTTATGATGGTAATGACAGTGTTGAGTTGTTCCACCTTGGATCACTGGGTTATGTCCCTGGTGCTTGTGTTAAACTGGAGTCTGATTGGCTGGGCTGCATAGTGTTGCTTGAGTTGTGTTGAATGTGGTTCTAGGAGTTGAGTTGTGTTAGGCTGTCCTGGGTGTTGAACTGCAGCTTCAATAACTGGTTGGTGTGTGTTGCTTTGACTTTTAGTCAATCGGTTGGCCAACTGTTGTGTGTGAATGTCCTTAGGGGTGGGTTAGAGGAGGAGATGCTTTTACTCTTCCTCTGCTCCCTAGCCAGTCTTGGGTTGGTACCTTGGCTCAGAGCAGCCTTCTGGCAGGAGGACAGCGGCAGGTTGCAGAGAGGCCCAGTCCATCCTGGGAGGCACAGGCACTGGAAGGAGGGCCCAGTCTGGAGGCAGTGGGAATTTTGTGGGCAGGGCTTCTGGGCGCATAAGTCCATCAGCGTCTGAAAGTTAGGAGGGAGCGTGAGGCAGGAAGGAGCCCAGAGCTGGTCCTCTGCCAGCTCCTCAAAATCCCTTCCCCCGAAAACTCTCTCCTGAATGGTCTGGGACCAGGTCACCCTCCCTGGTTTCCTTGGATACGTGCATCCCAGAAGAGTTGCCGGGATCAAAAATCTTTTCAGTGAACCATACAGGTCTCGAGCTCTAGTCCTAGGCTCCCAAACCTCGTTTCACCTCTCCTAAGCTTCCCTGCTGCCCCCTGTCAGTGCCCACGGCCCTCTCACTGGAGCTCTCCCACCTCCTCCTTTCTCTGCACTCCTGACTCCTGGCCCCTCACCTGACAGCTGCCTCCTGTGTAGCCAGGGGGACAGAGGCAGTGGGGGCCCTGCGGGCTGTCTTGGCAGGTTGCCTTGTTCCTACAGGGGCTGGATAAGGAGAGAGAGCATATGAGGAACAGGGTCAGGGAAATAAGGGGTGGGAGTGTGTGACGCGTGAGGAGGCAACCGCTGGGAAAGCAGGAGGGAAGGCAGAGTGGAAGGCTGCGGGGCATGGGGGGAGAGGCAGCGTGGAGCCCCGGAGGAGATGGAGCGGCAGGCTGGCAGGGGCTCCCTCCCTTCCCCCAAGGGTCTGTGTGCCCTGCTCACCTGTCTGCGCAGCTGGGACGGGTCCTTCCCTCGCAGCGTGGGCCCTGGAAGCCTGGGGCGCAGAAGCAGGAGGAGGTGCCCGGCCTGTTCACACAGGTGCCCCCATTGAGGCACGGTGCTGGAGAGAGGAGGCTGTGAGGGGTTGGGTTCCTTGCCTGTAACCTGGCCTGTGACCTCAGTCACACACAGGGCACTGCCCCCCCTACCCTGCCAACTTCCCCACCCAAGCAACGGCTCCCTGTGTCCAGTTAATTTTTTACCAACGTACCCTGGCCCCCTTCTGCATCCTTCTGTGGCCCAGCCCCAGGACGTGGTGGGAACTCACCGGAGGCACAGTGGTCAATGCTGGTCTGGCAGCGGAGCCCGGTGTGGCTCAGGGGGCAGGCGCAGGAGTAGCCCCCGGGGCTGGGGCTACAGGAACCACCATTGAGACAGGGCCCCGAGTGACAGGCTGTCACCTCCTCACTGCAGGTGGGCCCTGACGGAAGTGAGTGGGGTCTGAGAAAGCGAATCTTCCTTTTTTCTTCTTCCCTTTCCTTCCCTTCCTCATCCCCATCCCCACTGTTCTCCCTCACCCAACCTTTTTTCTTTTCTCGCCACCTCCTGCACTATAGCCCATGCTCAATTCCCTTTTTTTTTTTGGCTGCACCTGCAGCATGCATGTGGAGTCTTAGTTCCAGGACCAGGGATCAAACCCATGCCCCCTGCAGTGGAAGCGCAGAGTCTTAACCACTGGATCACCAGGGAAGTCCCAGTTCTTTTGGTGGTTACTGAGACCCAGAGCCCTTTGACACATGTCTCCACTGGCCTTGCCCTTGACTTAGATGGTGGTCAGCCCAGAGTATACACAGTTTAGGGAGCAGCTTACCTGTGTAACCTGTGGGGCAGGTGCAGTTGTAGCCAAAGGGCTGGGGGTGGCAGGTCCCTCCGTGGGCACAGGGGGTGGAGACACAGCCCCCCAGATCTGTGTCACAGTCCGGTCCTGTCCAACCCCCATCACACACACACGAAGATCTGGTCATAGAAACAAAGGAGGGGGAGTTCTCTCTTCCCCGTTGATCAGACCCCTATGACCACTCTCTTTCTGGTCCTGAGACTCTGGCCCCTTTCTCAGGGACTTTGCTCTCAGCATTGTCCCCCTTTTGCCTGAAAAACCCCACTAATTTTCTCCAACTAGATCTGTCTATCTATCCATTCATTCCTTCTATAACTTGTTTATTGTCTGTTTTTCCACATTAAAGCAAAAGCTCCATGAGGTTAGATATGAATACTTGGTCTCTTGCTTTGTACTATTTTCCCAGTGCCTGGAAAAGTATCCACATGTAACAGACACTCAATAAATATTTACTGAATGAATGATGAGATGAATTGGCCCTGGGATTTAATGCACTTCTTTCTGCTTTGATCCTCCCAAGTCTTGTTTCCCTCTTTATTTATGAACTCTCCCCTCATTGGATAACACTCACCAGTCAAGCCCTCCCACTGGTTGTGATCTCAGAACTTTGTCCTCCCCTTCCTATTACCTGTTGGTCATTTCCTATAGACTCGCCCCTCACTGGCTGTCCCCTCCTGCCCTAGCTGAGGAGGACCCAGAGGAGACTGTAAATGGGGAGGGCCTGGAAGATGTTACCTCTGGCAGTGCCCATGGTGGCAGGTGCAGTTGTCCTCAGTGGGGACACAGCCTGGGTTTCCATCAGGGCAGAGGCAGTGGACACTGTCCTCCTGATCCTGACACTTGTGTTTGGGCTGGCACAGGTCGGGGGCACACAGGGGAATTTCACAGAGCTGGCCTACAGTGGGGAGATGAGTCAGAAAACAAAGTCCGTCTTTGTCCTTGATGAGGTTGAAGGCCACTTCTTATGCATGACTTGCTCACTCCCCAGTACCCTGTCCTCCAGGGGCTCCCTGATGCCTCAGGATACCAACTTCTTCAGAATGACAAGTGGGGTCCTGCATGACATGACCTTCCTAGAAGTGCTGCATTTCTCACCTTTGCCCCTGGTACCCCAAGTTCTGGATGTCCTACATTTCCTTAAGTGGGGTGTGTTTTTCTCCCCTCCCCCACCCATTGCCTTTGCACATGCTGTTATCTGTGACTAAAACACACTGTCTGGCATTCTGTCTTGACAAACTCCTACTCATTCTTTACGACTCTCTTCAGCCATCCTTTCTCATCTCTAGTCTGGAGTGGCCAATTCTTTGTGTTCTTATAGGATCCTATGCATTCCTCTCTCAGAGCACGTCTCTGGGCCATAATTAACAAGAGAC
The DNA here is from genome assembly GCF_963930625.1 of Muntiacus reevesi. Classification (NCBI taxonomy): domain Eukaryota; kingdom Metazoa; phylum Chordata; class Mammalia; order Artiodactyla; family Cervidae; genus Muntiacus; species Muntiacus reevesi. Next base: position 28,167,021 of record NC_089268.1, on the reverse strand, counting down.
CTTCTGGTCTTTCTGCAGTAGATTTAAAGCCACTCAAGGATAGCAAAATCAACTTTGTGTCTTGTGTCTGGCATAGTAGGCACTTAATAAATGTTTGCTAAATAAGCAAATGAATGGTTTGCCTTTGAATCTCCTCCTCTGCTCCCGATCTCCACTCATATCATTCATATTGAGCCAGATGTGAGTCCTACAGTAACACCCTCAGCTCCTGTATGGTTGTACAGGTTTTGCACTGCACAATTTCCAGGGATTCCATTCTCATTCTGTTCTCACATCCTGATCCTCAGACACTCATCAATGACTCCACCCCAGTTGTGCTCAAATATCCCTCCAGTTCTTTTCAACCTCTCCCCTGCTGACCTGTGAAGCCAGAGGGGCAGACGCAAAGGAAAGCTCCTGGGAGGTCAAGGCAGCTGGCTCCAGTGGGGCATGGGCCGCTCAGACATTCGTCCACCTCCTCCTGACAGCGCGGGCCTTCAAAGCCTATGGCACAACAGGGGAATCAGGGCCCTTCATGGAAGTGTGCCCCTGTCCCCACTGTCACCTCCACTGTTTTTGAGCCCCAGTTTACCTGGGGGACACCTGCAATGGAAGGATCCAGGCTGGTCCTGGCACTCCCCACCATTGGCACAGGGAGAGCTTTGGCATTCATTGATGTCCTCCTCGCACCGGGGGCCGGTGAAACCTGGTGGGGTGGGGAGTGAGTGGGGAGAGATGATCAAGGTCTTTTTTTCTTTTCTTTTTTTTTTTTTTTACTTTCTCTAGACTTTTGAGGGAATTAGTTACAAATGTTTAAGATTTAAAGGCATGATTTCATGGATTCAAACAAGAAATTAAGAGTTAGCACTGGTATTTAGCTTTCTCTTTGTTGTTTAGTTGCTTAGTACAGTCTGACTTCTTTGTGAACCCATGGATTATAGCCTGCTGGGTTCCTCTGTCCATAGGAGTTTTGGGCAAGATTATTGGAGTGGATAGCCATTCCCTCATCCAGGGGATCTTCCCAATCTAGGGATGGGAACCTGTGTCTCCACATCTCCTGCATTGCAGGTGAATTCTTTACCACTGAGCCCCTGGAGAAACCTAGCTTCCTCTTTACAAATATAGAAATAACATGGTTACAAATTGCAAGGGAGAGAATCTTGTTTCAAAGGGTTTGGGTTTTGAGGTTTTGTATAAATGTGTCATTATGTGACAAAGGCACCAATGTGGGGGCTTCTCTAATAGTGATTTGAATTTCGGGACATAACAGAGCATAACTCGGTAACTTTAGCCTTCGTATAAGTAAGGCATAACTGGACATGTGTACTAATGCTGGAAATACACTTTATCAAAAGAATAAACACAAGTCCTGGCCTTTCCCCTTGCTAGGAAAAGTGAACCTGAGGAACTTCCAGAAAAGACACCTGGAGCAGGTGGAGATGACAGGAGGGTGATGCATAAAAGTGAAACTCAGCCATTGTCAGCCATGTGACTTTGGGTAAGCTACTCAACCTCTCTAGGCTCCCTTTTCTTCCTCTGTGGGCTACCCTTGTGGCTCAGCTGGTAAAGAATCCGCCTGCAGTGTGGGAGACCTGGGTTCGATCCCTGGGTTGGGAAGATCACCTAGAGAAGGGAAAGGCTACCCACTCCAGTATTCTGGCCTGGAGAATTCCATGGACTATATAGTCCATGGGGTCACAAAGGGTTGGACTGACTGAGCGACCTTCACTTTCACTTTTCACTTTTCTTCCCCTGTAAAAGGGGAATGTGGCAACCCACTCTGGTACTCTTGCCTGGAAAATCCCATGGACTGAGGAGCCTGGTGGGCTGCAGGCCACAGGGTTGCTAGGAGTCGGACTGAGCGACTTCACTTTCACTTTTCATTTTCATTCATTGGAGAAGGAAATGTGACCCACTCCAGTGTTCTTGCCTGGAGACTCCCAGGGACGGGGAAGCCTGGTGGGCTGCCATCTATGGGGTTGCACAGAGTCTTACACGACTGAAGCAACTTAGCAGTAGCAGCAGCAGCAAAAGGGGAATGATTATATAACCTACATCGTGGTACTACTGAAAGAATTAAATGAGATAATGCCTGAAAGTACATAACCAAGTGCCTGGCTTGGAGTAAATATTCAATAAACATCCATTATTATCATAGCTGGAAACAGAGGAATGTCCTGTGAAACTGGAGAATGAAGGTCTGGGATGACTTTCCCTGCATCCATGGCTATCAGCAGGGACCCCGAGCGGGCAGGGGGAGGGTATGGAGGGCTCTGAAGGAGGGCTGGAGGGGAGGGTCATTTGGGTGACTTGGCAGCACAGAGATGAGGGTGGGGGAGTGAGCAGGGGAAGATTTGGAGGATGTAAGAGAAGACAGTTTGGAGAGCAGGGGAGTTGGAGAGATGGGGCACTCCTTGGCCAGGCCTGAGAGATCTTCGAGAGGCCACCGGCGACCGCCAGGCCTGAACCGTGGAGCGGAATCTGCACTCACCTGGCCGGCAGATGCACCGGAAGCCATTGAGCAGGTCGTGGCAGTCAGCCTGGTTCAAGCAGGGGGCCGAGGCGCACTCGTCTATCTCCACCTCACAGAGCCGCCCTTCTAAGCCTGAGGACATGCAGGTGAGGTCAGCCTTGCTTCAGCTGCCTCCCTCTTTCTGCCCCAAAGGCCGGGTTCCAGAGCCAGCCCTATCCTTGATCTGCCAGGTGCTCCTCCATAGCAGCCCCTGCTAGGGGCCCCTCCTAGGGGGCCGCTGCATGTAGGTTGGAGAGGTGAACCGAGGCCCTGCTGCTCTGCTGGACAGTGGCTCTGCCCCTTTCAAGCATGAAAGCTCAGGGAGCAGGGCACCTGCCAGGACCTCTGGGAGGTCTCCAGGGAAGTGCCTTTAGGGGCCATTCCTCAGTGGACTGAAGGCAGGGCTCACCCAGGACGGCTGAGCAGCCTGGAGGTTCTCTAGGCACCAGTGTGACAAATGGGCGTCTGCTTGGAGGTAATCCACTCCTTCCATGCTACCTGGGCAGGCCTCCATGCCAGGGAGACCAGGGATCCCCAAGGTGGGGATTTGAAGGGCGTTTGGGAATCTGTGTCATTCCCATGCTTGTCCTGTTTCTCCAGGCTCCTCCTGGTCTCCGCTGTCTCACCCTGAACTGACGCAGATCAGCCTCTGGACCTCGGCTGCCTCCCTCTTTTTGCCTGGGGAGCCTGCCTCTGAAGCTCCTTAGTATCTACAACTTTGTCCCTTGGATTACTGGATAGTGTTCTCAGCACTTTTCCTTGGACACTTCTTAGCTTAGGAAGGCTGTGTGGTGTAGTGGGCAAAACTGTCAAAGCTCCGGGTTTGAATCCTGACTCTACCATTTACTAGCTGGGCAACCTTGAACAAGTCACTTAACCCCTGCGTGCTTCAGTTTCTTCATTTATAAATGGGCATAGTAGCAATGCTGACCTCAGAGGGATACTGTAAAGATTATATAATGCCCACAAGATGCTCAGGCAGAAGTAAGCTATTGTTTTTCTAGTTTCATTCAGCTCCCTGCTATTGGCTCCATCACCATCTCCCTGGGAGATGTTTCTCCCCTTAACTCTAACTTACAGGTGGGTGCTGCTTTGCAGCATTCCTTTCCCATTGAGCCAGATTCAAGCATACAGACCCTTTGGAATTTAAAAGTTTGCTCTTGGTCTCTACAGGGGCGAGTTTCCCTGAGTAGGTGGAACATTCTGGGTTGATGTAAGCAGAGGCTGCAGCATGAAAAGTTTATTAACTGCTGCTTTGCTCTCTCTTGATGGGCCTCTGCATACAGTGGATCAGGTTGTGCATGCCACGGTGACCATGAAATGAACACAGAGTTGAGTAGTGTGCAAGCTCACTATCATCTGTGAAAGCTCTTTTCCTGGGGGGGGGGGGTGGGCACTGGTTTCTTAAAGTTTTCATCTGGGGTGGTGAGGAGACGAGGAGAAGCCTTCTTTGCTATCTAACCCCAACTGGCCTCAGGCTAACTATGCTCTGAAGGGGTCACGTCCAGTGGCTTTAGCACCAGTCCCCTGGCTCCTCCCCCCAAGGCCCCATTCAGCTGGTACCTGGTGGGCAGAGGCACTGGAAGGTGGCGAGCAGGTCCAGGCAGGTGCCGCCCTGGTGGCAGGGCTGCGACAGGCACTCGTTGTGATCGGCCTCGCAGCGGGAGCCGGTGTAGCCCGGCGGACAGAGGCACTCGAAGGAGCCGGGTGTGTTGAGGCAGGAGCCGCCGTGTTCACAGGGACTGGGGCCTTGCTGAGCTGGGAGGAGAGATGACCTGGGAGTCCACCGGGCTCAGGGTGGAAGGGCAAGGAGGCCTGAGTGGCGGGGAAGGTGTGGGGGGCCTGTCTGTGGCAAACGAGATGAAAGTGGGGGAAGGGGTTGTGACCCTAAAGTGGAGAAGGAGTGGGACTTCCCTGTGGTCCAGTGCTTAAGACTTTACCTCCCAGCAGGGGGGTGTGGGTTCACTCACTGGTCAGGAAGCTAAGATCCTACATGCCTGGTGCCAAAAAACCAAAACATAAAGCAGAAGCAATACTGTAACAAATTCAATAAAGACTTTAAACAAATGGTCCACATTAAAAAAAATCTGAAAAAAACTGCAGAAATGACTAAATGGGTCTGGAGGGCTGAGTATTGGTGAGAAGACTGGGTAAGAAAGAGATGCCAAATAAGGACACATTCAGGAAAAAAAAAGATGTTCATTTATTTATTTGGCCACTGTGCAGCCTGTGGGATCTTAGTTCCCCAACCAGGGATTGAACCCAGGCCCTTGGCAGTGAAATCGTGGCATCCTAACCATTGGACCGCCAGGGAATTCCTGAGATGATTTTTAATTTGAAAAACAGTTTGCAAACAACAGCAACAAAAACCCAGTTTGCCTGTTTTCCCCTTCAGTGCAGAGGCTGTGTGGGGGCTTAGAGAGGGTCTGATGGGGGGGGTGCCTCACCCATCTGACACTCGTCCAGGTCCTGGTGGCAGGTGGGCCCTGTGTAGCCCGGCTGACACACGCAGAGTGTGGAGCCGCTCAGGGGGTTGGTGCTGCACTGGGCTTCCTCGTGGCATGGCTGACTCAGACACATGTCCTCCATGTGGCACAGGAGGCCTGGAGGGCGGGGTGGGGCGAGGCGCTCAGAGGCTGCTTGAAGCTCCCAGGCGCTCTCCTGTGCTTCGGTCACCTAGCATCTCCGCTTCCCGCCTCCCTGAACCCTCTGCATCACACCTGTGCGCCCAGGTGGGCAGAGGCAGGAGAAGGAGCCCACTCGGTCAATGCAGGTGGATCCGGGGGCGCAGGTGGCGGCCACACAGTCGTCCAGGTTCTCCTCGCAGCCGGCGCCTCCCCAGCCGCTCACACACACACAGTGGAAGTCGCCAGCTGAGTTCTGGCAGGTGCCCCCATTTCTGCAGCGAGGGGGACCCTGAACCTCACATTCGTCCACATCTTCAGAGCAATCCCAGCCTGTCGGGGAGTGAGAAGGGGACAGGCGCTGCAGCTGGGGGCCCTGTGAGGACTGGAGAACAGGGGTTGACCATCTGGGCCACCGGTGCCAGCAACCTGTCTTAGACGACTCACCTGTCCAGGCCTCTGGGCAGAGGCAGGTGTAGGTGCCCAGCCCATCCTGGCAGGTGCCCCCGTTCTGACACTGGTGTCCGACACAGTCATCTGGATTCACCTCACAGCTTGGGCCTGTGAAGCCTGACAGGGTCGTGCGATGAGCTGAGAGAAGGGGGCCCACGTGACACCACCTCCATGCCCAGAGAGGGCCCCTGTGAGGACACACCTGAGGAGCACAGGCACAGGTGGAAGGTGGAGTCTCTCCCTGGAACCAGTTGACAGGTGCCCCCGTTGAGACAGTCCCCGGGGGGGCAGGGTCCCGGCCGGAGTCTGCAGCGTGGACCCTCCCGCCCAGCGGGGCAGAGACACTGGAAGGACCCCAGGGTGTTATGGCAGGTGGTACCCTTGGGGCAGGGTCCCGGGTCCAGGTAACACTCGTTGACGTCGTGTTCACAGGCATGGCCCTCGAAGCCGGGTGGGCAGCGGCACTGGATCTGGGGATAGGTGGCCAGACACACCCCTCCATTGACGCAGGGGTTGGCTGAGCAGAAATCTCGAAGCTGGCACTGCTCACCTGAGGTAGAGGACGGAGGGTGAGGGGGCCATTTCCAACACTGCACATATTCCAGCTCCTCCAGAATGACCCACTCTCACTCTGGGTTATCTCTATGTCTGAACTCCATATTTCCTTCCCTTCTTCCCATCCGCTCCCTGTCCTAGTCCATCATCCTCAGTTTTATCATTTTTGGGGAGGGTTCTCTCTGGAATGACCACCTTTTTTCCCAACTGAAAACTGAACATGTAGCTGTTGGTGGGAGTATTGAAAATCAAACCTGCTTGGGAAAATTTGGGACTCAGTGTCCCTTTAGTGGTGACCTGGGTGAAGAAGATCCCCCGAAGAAGGAAATGGCAGCTCCCTCCTCTCTCATCCCAATTCCCTGATCTTTAAGTGGTTGTAACGGATCATGGCAAAGAGATTCCACAGCCATGTGCACTAGTGGAAATGGTAGCAGTGGCTGCTGGTACTGAACTAAGTAAGCATTTTCTGAGCATCGCCCCCTTTCCTCTCCACAACAGCCTTACGAAGTGTGGACATTGGCTGACAACTGAGGATCCAGACAGCTTAAATATTGTAGGCAAGGTCATGTCTAGTCAGTGGCGGAGCTGGCCATGGGCTTGAGGAGGGGGCTGCCCAGAGCACCTACTCTGAAGCACAAGGCCTTGCAAGCCGCCACTGCCCATCCTTCCTGTTGTCATATATGCTGGTTTCTTACACCCAGTTGCAGGCCCAGTTTCCTCAGAATCTCCTGGTTAGTTTAAGAATCTCCATTCCCTGGGTCTGCTCCAGACCCACTAGAGCAGGCTTTCTGGGCTGGGGGCACTAGCATTTTAAAGGCCTTCCAGGGTGGCAAAGAAGTTGGATACCACTGAGCACACACCATCCATCCATCCATCCATCCATCCATCCATCCATCCATCCACCCACCAATCAGTCAAAGGTGACTGCTGTGCCTACTCAAGTCTGAGAAGCCTCGCCTCTAGTCCACCCCTCCTGAAGGCACCCACGTCCAAGCACTTCCTGGCCACCTGGGCTTTGCTTCCTGGTGTAGTCCTCTCCATCCTGTTTAGGTGCCATGGAGCCTTTCTCTCCAGGTCCTCACAGCTCTGTCCTGGCACCCCTGACCGGGTAGCACACCTGCCCACCATACGTTCTGCTCTTGTGCCCCAGGACTGCAGCCCTCCTTCTGGGATGGGCACACATTCCTCTCTCTGGGTCAGATCCTCCCATCCCCATCACACCTCCCACCACTGCAGCCTTCCCCAATGACAGTGTGGACTCCCACCACTCAGAAAAGGAGCCACTCAGGTGCTCAGAATGGAGAGTCTTAGAAAGACAGTACTAACGTGCAGGGCAGCAAAGGAGACAGACGTAAAGAACAGACTTCTGGACTCACTGGGAGAAGATGAGGGTGGGATGACTTAAGAGAATAGCACTGAAGCACTACACCATATGTAATATAGATGACCAGTGCAAGTTCAACGCATGAAGCAGGACACCCAAAGCCCATACTCTGGGACAACCCAGAGGGACGGGGTGGGGAGGGAGGTTGGAGGAGGGCTCAGGATGGGGGGGCCACATGTATACCTCTGGCCGGTTCATACTGATGTATGGCAAAAACCATCATGATATTGTAAAGCAATTATTCTCTAATTAAAATAAATAAATTAATAAAAAAAAAAGAATGCAGAGTCCTGGAGGTCCCCTGAGGCATTAACCGTCTAGCTCCTGGGTCAGGGGAGGTCGAGGGGGCTGGGAAAGTGGTCAGAGTGCTGTGCTAAGGGGGCTATAGCAGTTGCTCTTTACCAGCTGGCTTGGAAATACCTCAATGTTTTAGCAGTCATTACAATTCTGCTGGTGAATGTCAGTTTCCTGTGAACGAATCACCAAGAATTGGCTGGTTGATTCTCGCGGCCTCCATCCTCCAAAGGCTCACAGTCTCTTGGGCTCCAGTTTCCTCTCTCTACCCCACAGCCCAGCCACAGCCCCCGCCTGTCCGTTCCTCCCTCTCCCATCAGCACTCACCCGTCCATCCCGGCATGCAGGAGCATCGTGGGCGGCCCGAGGCCTGGAGGTGGCAGCGGCCCATTTTGGAACAGAAGGAGAAACAGGGGTCCTTGATCTGGGCCTGGCACCTATCGCCAGTGAAGCCAGAGGGGCAGGTGCAGTAGAAGCTGGGGGCCATGGGAGAGGGGGTGCTGGGGGAGCCAGGAAGCGTGGAAAGAAAGGTGTGGCAGCTGCCTCCATTCTGGCAGGGCTGGGCATCCTGGCAGGGGTCAGGAAACTGGCATGTCTCACCCAGGAAGCCAGGGGCACACCTGGGAGGGGTGGAGAGAGGAAAGTTTACATCCTGACCCTCTGCTCCCGCCTCCCTCCCTCCTTTGCCTTCATTTGTTTCTCTTCATCTGCTTTGCCTCCTTCCTTTCTCCTTGTTTCCCATTCTCCCCATCCCTTCCCTTTTTCCCCTTCCTCGTCTCCCACTCCCACGAGGTGCACTCACTGGCAGGTCCCTTGCCCCTGGGATAGGCTCAGGCAGGTGCCTCCGTTGGCACAGGGTTCTGGGAAACTCCCGCACTGCAGCCCTAGGGATGGAGATGAGGGTGAGATGGGAGCAGGGAGCATCGCGCTCCTCTGGATGCTTGGGAGGGACCAGCCTGCAGCAGCCCACGAGGGTGCTTCACACCACCATCACCTTTACACCCCTGTTCTAGTACCCACGTGGCACTCACACCCCAGCCCCCTAGATCCCAGGTCTCTTGGTTACTAATCCCCACCCTTCCTTTCCTGTTTATTCTCTGGCCTCCCAAGTCCAGCTTCAGGCCCCATCCCTCGGAAGCAAGACAACAGAGATCAGGAGGGGGGGCTGAGGGGACTCCTGGGAGGTGAATGGCTGAAACACTAAAGGGATTTCCTCCCGGAAGGGCCCAGCATTGAGCCACCGGGGGTGGGGTAGCTGGACCGGGAAAGGGGCTTGGTGAGCCCTTGACTTTCCCATGTCTCCATCTCCTGTTCCCTCTCATCTCTCCCCCTAGCAGGTGGTCACCCTGTTTCCTCTCTTCTTCCTAAACGTGACTGCAAGAGCGTAGTGTCCCCTAGTTCTAGGGCCTACTTGGTTCTCCCCGGGGGTGGGCACCTGCTCACCCATCCCCTGCGGTCACCACCCCTGGCACGAGGCCCACAGCCTTGGTCTGTGTAGCTGCAGGAGCAGAGTTGGGTCTCCCTGCCGACTGTCCCGTTTTGGGGGCAAGAATCTTCTCCATCCAGTGTTGCCTCAAAGCGAGAACCTTGGCCCTCTGTCCCCCACCCACCGGACCCCCTCCAAAGGAAGGTGGGTCGGCTGGCCTCTCGCCACCCCCGAGCCTCACCTCTGGTCCTGACGATTGGCCGGCACAGCAGCAGCAGCAGCGGCAGCAGCGGGGAGGGGGGCTGCATTCCAGAGCCCCTGCCCCACGCCCAGATGCCCCCTGCCCCCTCCAGCGGGACCCTCAGAGCCCCTCGCTGAGGCAACAACACCTCCTCTGCTCCCACGGCCCCTTCTTCCTCCTCCTCGGCCTGCTGCGAACCTTACGTCTGAGCTGTTTCCTGAGTCACACAATGTCCTGGACACCCTAGTGATGGTGAGGGGGGGAGTGGAGGAACATTGAGGGGGATGAGGGAGGGGCTTTCTTTCCCTGACCACCCCTGGGGAGGTGGTGAGGAAGAAGGACAGTGTGGCCGGAGGGCAAGTGAGAGAAGGGGGAGCTGGGTGGGCGGGGGCCCCTGAAGCAGCCGTAGCCCTTCTGTTGTCAGTGTGGACTCTTCCCTGTCTATCGATGGGAACTTCACAGTGACTGCCCTGTGCCCTGGGGGAAGGTCAGGACCTGGAAACAGAGGTGTGGGGTGATAAGCGATCTTCTTTCCCCTTCTGAGGAGAGGATATTGTTTCATGCGGTCAGTACAGATGCTTCTCGGAGAATCCACACCTCTCCATAAACTGAAACCACTAATTCTTGGCAGACAGAACCCACAGGACCTCGATCCTTGCTGGGAACCTCGTTTTCTCCTTCTGTGGGGTGGGCAAGATGCTGGGCGGGTTTGGGGGGATATCTTGGGCTTCTTTTGGAGGGGAACGTGTAAGATCATCTTCAATGATAAATGAACACTGGCTCTGCTAAATTTTGCAGTCTGGATTATCCATAGCAAGCACTGCATTTGGGAGAATTCTTCTACCTCCGCGTCTCCCTCCCTCCACCCAGATGTCTCTGGGATGCAAGGAATGCCGGTCATTGAATTAAAAATAGGAATAAATAAAATCACAAAGGAGAATTCAGGGCCCTGACTCAACCAACCTTCTCGAGTCATCCCAGGATGGCTTTGGGTTCAGCCACACACCCAGTTCCTCTAGTAGCTCAGGGAACTGAGAGTCCAGGGTGACCGGAGGTGTCATCAGTAACTGTGCATAGCTACAGCGTTAAGGCCCCATGGCCCAGAATGGCACACCCTGAGTACCTTTCCTTGCTAATGAGTGTACTTTGCCAGCATCATTCTCTCTCTCTCTTTTTTTTAAGTTTCTATTTTTTTTAAACTCTTTATTTTGAAGTAATTTAAAACTCACAGAAGAGAGGCAAAAATACCACAAATTATCCCAAGATATTCTTCACTCAGACTCAACAATTGATATAATTTGACCACACTTATTGTTATTTCTCTAAATACACATTAGTGTTTTTTTTCTGAAGCATTTGAGAGTAAGTCACACATAATATGGGCTTTCCTGGTGGATCAGACTTATTAAAGGGTCGTCCTGCAACGCAGGTGACCTGAGTTTGATCCCTGTCTTGGAAAGATTCCCTGGAGAAGGAAATGACAACCCACTCCAGTATTCTTGCCTGGAGAATTCCATGGACAGAGGAGCCTGATGGTCTAGAGTCCATGGGGTCACAGAGTCAGATATGACTGAGCAACTAACACTTTCACTATGAATAATATATCCCTTTCCTCATAAACACATTGGTGTGAATTTCTTAAGAACAAGAACCTTCTTTTACAAAACCATGATACAGCTATCAAAAGCAGGAAACTTAAATTGATATACTACTATTATCTAATCTATAGTCCATGTGCAAAATTTGCCAGTTGCCCCATGATGTCCTTTATAAAGTTTATTTTTTCTTAGTCCAGGATCTAATCTACGATCATGCACTCCATTTATTTGTCTTGTCTTTTCGGTCTCCTTTATTTTAATAGGATAAAAGGATACAGTTTCTCTTTCCTTTTATTAAATATAGTTGATTTACAATGTTGTATCAATTTCATGTGTATAGCAAAGTAATTCAGGCTTCTGTTCAGTTCAGTCACTCAGTCTGTCCAACTTTTTGCTACCCCACGGACTGCAGCATGCCAGGCTTTCCTGTCCTCCAACTCCCAGAGCTTATTCAAACTCATGTCTATCGAGTCAGTGATGCCACCCAACCATCTCATCCTCTGTCGTCCCCTTCTCCTCTTGCCTTCAGTCTTTTCCAGCATCAGGATCTTTTCCAGTGAGTCAGTTCTTCGCATTAGGTGGCCAAATTTTCAGGTATATATATATATATATATATAATTTTTCAGATTCTGTTCCCTTATAGATTATTACAAAGTATGGAGCATAGTTCTTTATACTACACAATAGGTCCTTGTTGGTTATCTATTTTTATTTAGTTGTGTGTATGTGTTAATCCCAAACTCCTAATTAATCCCTCCCCGCTTTCCCCTTTGGAAACTATAAATATGTTTTCTATGTCTGTGAACCTATTTCTGTTTTGTATGTAAATTCATTGGGTTGGGAAGATCCCCTGGAGAAGGAAATGGCAACCCACTGCAGTATTCTTGCCTGGGAAATCCCATGGACAGAGGAGCCTGGTGGGCTATAATCCATGGGGTCGCAGAGTGGGACACAACCGAGTGATGCAGCAAAACTAACATTAAAAATATAGTTCCTTAGACTTTGTCTTTTGTTATATTGATACTTTTGAAGAATATAGATCAGTTATTTTGCAGACTGTTCCTAAGTTTTGGTCTGTCTAGTATTTCTTCAGTTTATGCATTTTTGACTAGGAATCCCACAGAAGTGTTGGTGTGTCCTTGGTGCATCACACCAGGGGACAGATGAGCCAGCATCATTCTTAATGGTTGCCTAGTGTTTCACTGTTTGGGAGCCCTGGTTCACTGAAACCAGTCTCCTATTGTAGGGCATTTATGTGGCTCTCAATCTTAAGACTACAAGAAACCATGCTGCAATACACGTTCTTGAACATGTCTTTGAAAGGTTGTCTAAATATTTCCTTAGGCTAAATTCCTAGAAGAGAAACTACTGAGTCGAAGGGTCAAAGGATAAACTTTAAAAAATATTTTTTGGCTTTGAGAAGAATTAGTACATATATTTAGTTGTTGTAAGTCCCCTTCCTTTTTCAATATGACGTATTTTAAACACTCACTGAAGTTAAATAGTTCCAGCACTAGTCACATCTTTTTAAAACTAGCCTTTCATGACTATGTACATGATAGATGTGCACTACCAGTATTATTATTTCTTTTGTATATTTAAAAAATCTTTTCCTATTTTGAACTTAGATTTTAAAGGGGATCTTTTTCTGTCTGATTGTAAATAGGGAATAGCTTCAGTAAAAAGCTTCAGTAAAACAAAACAATGTTAGTAAGTTCTAGATTGCTTATATTTCACTTATATATATCTACTTATATGAAAGTAGACTTATTTTTAAAGTTTTTCGTACTTAAGGGGCATTCTTCAGAAAGCAGTGGCTGATTCATGTCAATGTATGACAAAAACCACTACAATATTGTAAAGTAATTAGCCTCCAACTAATAAAAATAAATGGGGAAAAAAAAGAAAGAAAGCAGTACAGGACTTTATATTGTCTTTATTTTTTCGGGGGTACCCCACATGACTTGTGGGATCTCAGTTCCCCAATCAGGGATTGAACCCACCCAGGCCACAGCAGTCCTAACCACTAGGCTACCAGGGAAATCCTAGGACTTCATACTCTTGGCAGTAATGTCTGCATATGTCCTTACTTTCACCAACCCTGGGAGTCAGAATCTATGCCACCTTGGTAGATCAAATAATATCTCATTGTACAAACTAATATGTATAAAATAAGCTACAAGGATATATTGTACAACACAGGAAATAGAGCTAGTATTTTATAATAGCTCTAAATGGAATATAATATTTAAAAATTGTGAATCACTATATTGTAGACCCTGAACCTGGGTCTCCTGCCTTGCAGGCAGATTCTTTACCTTTGGAGCCACCAGGGAAGACAATTTATATAATATTGTACATCAGTTATAAGTCAGTAAAAAAAAGGAAAAAAATTGTTTGTTTGTTTGTTTTGGCCATGTCACAGAGCTTGCAGACTCTTAGTTCCCCGACCAGGGATTGAACTTGGGCCATGGCAGTGAAAGTGCTGAGTCCTAACCACTGGACTGTCAAGGAAGTCCTTTATTGTTGTTTCAAGTTGCATTTTGTGGTAGGGTTAACATTATTTTCACCTGTTTAATGGCTGTTCATGGCTCTTCTTTCATGAGTTGTCTGTTCTTGATTTTGTCCTGTTGTTCTACGCATATCATTTTCATTTTCCCATCACTTTTCTTGGTTAAGGAGACAGCTGTGGGTGTAGAGACCTCAAGCAGAAGAAATCTAGTATGAAAAGTTCCTGCTTTTGCACTGTCTGGGTTGCTGACTTGGATTGGGGAGTAGATTTTGACCATGAGAGAGGAAAGGAAAATAAGAAGACACCAAACTTCTCATGCAAACTGAAGAAGACCTGAGTGGAAAGAGCTAAACTTTCCATTTTTGTCATCTTCTTGACCTCACACTTTTTGTGGAAAGTAGTCTGGAGCATTAGGCTGGAACTTGAGAGAAAGAAGAGGAAATGGTAACAGAGTCAGAGAAAGAGTGGTTAGGTAGAAGGGGAACCTAAAGTGTGGTGGGTAGAAGCTAAGTTTAAGGACAATGTCAGGAAGGTGCACGGCCCACTTTTTGCTTATCTGTGCCTAAGATCTTGGGTTAGACAATGATGTTTTCACATGTGACACCAAATGTACATGCAGCAAAATAAAATACTCACACACCGATCTTCATCAAAATTAAAAACTTTTGTGTTCCAAATGGCACCTTGAAAAAGTGAAAAGACAAGCAACAGAATGGGAGCAAATATTTAACATCATATACCAGATAGCATCACTGACTCAATAGATATGAATTTAAGCAAACTCTGGGAGATAATGGAGGACAGAGGAGCCTGGTGTGCTTCAGTCCATGGGGTCACAAAGAGTCAGACACGACTTAGAGACCGAGCAACAATTCAGATAAAGGACTTGTACCTGGAATATGTAAAGAAACTCTTATGACTCAATAATGAAAGTTTAAAAATGGGCAGGGAATTCCATGGCGGTCCAGTGGTTAGAACTCTGAGCTTTCACTGCTGAGGGCCTGGCTTCGGTCCCAGGTTGAACCTAACAAGCTATCTAACCGCTTCTCTGTCTCTGTCTCAGCTCACCAACAGGGGAATAAACCTTTCTAAGGAAGTCAAAGACCTGTACATGGAAAACCGTAAGATTGATGAGAGAAGTTGAAGGTGACACAAACAAATGGAAAGATATATTGTGCTCATGCATTAGAAGGATTAATATTGCGTTTTTGTTTTGTTTTCTTTTTTTGTTTCTTTTAAAATTAAAAAAAATCGGAATGTAATTGCTTTACAATGTTGTGTTCATTTCTGCTGTACAACAACATGAATCAGCCCCAAATATACATATATCCCCTGCTTCCTGAACCTCCCTCCCACCCCTCCTTCCCCACCCCACCTCTCTAAGTCATCACAGAATACAGAGCTGACTCCCTGTGTTATGCAGCAGCTTCCCGTTAGCTATCTATGTTACACATGGCAGTGTACATACATCAATGCTACTCTCTCAGCATGTCCCACCCTTTCTTTCCCTCACTGTGTCCACAAGTTCATCCTCTAACGTCTGCATCTCTAAAGGATTATCTGTTAAAATGATCATACTACTCAAGGCAACCCACAGATTCAATGCAATCCCTATCAAAATACCAATGGCATTTTTCTCAGAACTAGATCAAATAACTATGAAATTTGTGTGGAAACGTAAAAGGTCTTGAACATTCAAAACAATCGAGAAGGAAGAACAAGCTGGAGGTCTCACACTTCCTGATTTCAAACTATACTACAAAACTACCATAATCAAAACATAATGGTTGGTTCAGCTCAGTCACTCAATCATGTCTGACTCTTTGTGACCCCATGGACTGCAGCATGCCAGGCTTCCCTGTCCATCTCCAAATCCCACAGCTTGCTCAAACTCATGTCCATTGAGTTGGTGATGCCATCTAACCATCTCATCCTCTGTCATCCCCTTCTCCTCTTGCCTTCAATCTTTCCCAGAGTCAGGGTCTTTTCCAAGGAGTCAGTTCTTTGCATCAGGTGGCCAAAGTGTTGGAGCTTCAGCTTTAGCATCAGTTCTTCCAGTGAATATTGAGGACTAATTTCCTTTAGGATTGACTGGTTTGATATCCTTGCCATCCAAGGGACTCTCAAGAGTCTTCTCCAATACCACAGTTCAAAAATATCAATTCTTTGGTGCTCAGATTTCTTTATGGTCCAACTCTCACATCCATATATGACTATTGGAAAAACCATAGCTTTGACTAGACAGACCTTTGTCAACAAAGTAAATCTATGCTTTAATGCTTTAATATGTTGTTTAGGTTGGTCATAGCTTTTCTTCCAAGGAGCAAGTGTCTTTTAATTTCATGGCTGCTGTCACCATCTGCAATGATTTGGAGCTTCTCGGACTTTTGGCCAAGATCAAGTGTAAACATGATGGTACTGGCACAAAACAGATACATAGATCAATGGAAGGGGTAGAGAGTTAGGAAATAAACCCACACTTAGGTGATCAATAAATCTATGCTTTCTTTAGGCAAGAAAGTGCAATGGGGAAAAGGCAGTTTTTTCAATGAACAGAGGAGTATTGTTAATACTGTGATTCTGTGATTGAATTTATTTCAAAAAATGTTACTATTTTTTAGAATAACACACTGAAATTTGTGGGGGTAAAATGACAAAATGACCAGGATTTGCTTCAAAATAGTTCAGGGAAAATAAAGGGATAGATGAGATAAAAGAGACAAAGTTGAAAATTCTAGAATATGGGTATGAAGAGTTCATTATATTGTTTTTACCTATTTTATGTTCAAAATTTTTCATAATTGTGAAAAAGAACCAGATTAGAGCCCAACTACTGAAAATGTAGTTTTCAAACTAGGAACATTGACATCACCTGGGAGTAGGGATGTTGACTTAGCAAATAGCAATACAGGATGCTCAATAAAATTTGAACTTCAGATAAACAATAAATAATTTTTTAGAATAAGTAGGTTTCATGCAATGTTTTATTTATACTAAAAATTATTTGTGAAAATAGCTTGGCAGAGTTTTTTTTTAAAATAAAACTAAACATGTAATTTCTTGGCTTAGCTAAGAAATTAAAAGACGCTTACTACTTGGAAGGAAATTATGACCAACCTAGACAGCATATTAAAAAGCAGAGACATTAGTTTGCCAACAAACGTCTGTCTGGTCAAGGCTATGGTTTTTCCAGTAGTTGTGTATGGATGTGAGAGTTGGACTATAAAGAAAGCTGAGCACTGAAGAATTGATGCTTTTGAACTGTGGTGTTGGAGAAGACTTTTGAAAGTCCCTTGGACATCAAGGAGATCCAACCAATCCATCCTAAAGGAGATCAGTCCTGAGTGTTCTTTGGAAGGACTGGTGTTGAAGCTGAAACTCCAATATTTTGGCCACCTGATGTGAAGAATTGACTCATTTGAAAAGACCCTGATGTTGGGAAAGATTGACGGTGGGAGGAGAAGGGGACGACAAAGGATGAGATGGTTGGATGGCATCACTGACTCAATAGACACGAGTTTGGGTAAACTCTGGGAGTTGGTGATGGACAGGGAGGCCTGGCATGCTGCAGTCCATGGGTTTGCAAAGAGTTGGACATGACTGAGCAACTGAACTGAACTGAACTGAAAAATGTAGTTACTTTATGACCCAGAAATTGCATTCATGGGCATTCATTCCAGAGAAATGGAGACTTATGCTCACACAAAAACTTGTACAAGAATTTTTATAGCAACTTTATTTCTAACAACTCCAAACTGTAAAGAACCCAAATGACCCGCAAAGGGTGAACGGTTAAAGAAACTATGTGTCTCCATACCACAGAAGTAATATAGTGTCTAGGATATTTTAGACATTATATTATTTGTATGATAAATATTTTATTTATTTTTATTTTTTATTTTAATTGGAGGTTAATTACTTTACAATATTGTGGTGGTTTTTGCCATACATTCACATGAATCAGCCATGGGTGTACATGTGTTCCCCATCCTGACCCTCCCTCCCTCCTCCCTCCCCATCCCATCCCTCAGGGTCATCCCAGTGCACCAGTCCTGAGCACACTGTCTCATGCATCGAACCTGGACTGGGGATCTATTTCACACTTGGCAATATACGTGTTTCAATGCTATTCTCTCAAATCATCCCACCCTCGCCTTCTCCCACAGAGTCCAAAAGTCTGTTCTTTACATCTGTGTCTCTTTTGCTATCTTGCATACAGGGTCATCGTTACCATCTTTCTAAATTCCATATATATGCGTTAATATACTGCATTGGTGTTTTTCTTTCTGCCTTACTTCGCTCTGTATAATAGGCTCCAGTTTCATCCACCTCATTAGAACTGATTCAAATGCACTCTTTTTAATTGCTGAGTAATATTCCATTGTGTATATATACCACAGCTTTCTTATCCACTCATCTGCTGATGGACATCTAGGTTGCTTCCTATTTCTATGATAAATATTTTAGTATCTTTTAAGGATAAGGGCTCTTAAATATATCCACAGGACTTCCTTGATGGTCTAGTGGTTAAGAATCCACCCACCAGCACATAAGGGACACGGGTTTGATCTCTGGTCTGGGAAGATTCCACATGCTATGGGATAACTAAGCCTGTGAGATAACTACTGAGCCTGGGAGCTGCAACTACTGAAGCCTGTGAGCCCTAGAGCGGGTGCTCGTCAACAATAGAAGCCACCTCAATGAGAAGCCCGTGCACCACAGCTAGAGAAGAACCCTGACTCACCACAACTAGAGAAAGCCCATGCAAAGACCTATCACAGTCAAACAGAAACAAAAAATCCATATCCAGAGTGTTATTATGATGTCTATCAATTTTAAATAATTCTTTAATATCCTAAAATATGCAATGTTGAAGTTTCCCAAAATTTCTAATAAATACATATGCAGTTTATTTGGTTGAATCAGGGTCAAAACAAGATCTACTCATTGCATTTGGTTGATGTGTCTCTTTAGTCTCTCTGTCTTAAGAACAGTTTTTAAGAACAGTTTTAGTATTATAGAGAATTGAGGTCATAGTATAGAGTCAAGGACCCTGCACTGTGTTCACTATTATTAACATCTTATGAGTAAAGTATATTTGTTGTAATTAATGAATCAATATTGATAAATTATCATTAAAGTTCATAGTTGCTTTGGATTTTCTTAGTTTTTACTTATTGCTCTTTATCTGTGTCGGGATCACATCCCAGATATCACCTTACATGCAGTTGTCCTGTATCCCTGGGCCCTTCTTGGCTGTGACAGTTTTGCAGACTTTTCTGTGTTTGATGTTCTTCGCAGTTTTGAAGAGTACTGGTTAGATATTTCGTAGGATGCCCCTCTTTTAATATTAGTTTGGTGTTTTTCTCATGGTTAGATTGGAAGCTTAAGTTTCTTTTAATCTTTCTTTCCTTGGCATTTATTTGTTGAAGAAATGGCTTGTTTCCTGTAGAATTTTTCACATTCTAAAATCTGCTAATTGCAACCCTGTGCCATTTACCATTTTTTTCTGCCTCCCTCATTTTTCCTCTCTAAGCTGGTAGTTAAATTTAAAGGCTTGATATGATTCAGAATCTATTTTTTTGGCACGGATATGTCATAGGTAGTGTGTGTGCTGTGCTTTTCCACCAGGAGGCATATAATTCTAGTTGGCAGTTATTGATAAGCATTGCCTAGGTCCATGGTTTTATTAGGGGTTGTGAAATGGTGATATTCTAATTCTATCACTTTGTCTCTGTTATTTTATTTATACAGATAAATTATGCCTCAATTACTCTTTCAGTATGATTTATTTAGGAAAGGCATTTACTTTACTCTTCATTTTACTACATTTCAGAATAATGAGTTCATTCTCTAGTATTCTCCAAAGGTAACAAATGAATTTTTATTTAGTATAATTATGAATAAATCCATTTAATATGTGTTAATCCCTTTCAGTGATTATTTTTATTGATGCTTAATTTGTCCCATATTTGGTGAGTTTGAGCCTCAAGCTGATAAGATTCTAATACCTTTGATAGCCTTCTTGCCATCAAGATCATCTTGTACTTATATGGCTACATATGTATATATATTTTAGTGGAAATGGTACAAAAGATCCCAATTTGGGTGCAAGGGAAGGTTTTTACTTCTTTATTTTTTAAGATAGGATGTATAACATGTTTGTTTGGTAATGGGTGTGATCCCCTGCAGAGGTAAAGGTGATGGTGTGGGAGAGGGATTTTTGCTGAAAGAATATCTTTGAGTAGGTGAGAGGGGATGGGTCCAGTGCCTGAGTGGAGGGTTGGTTATCAGTTGAAAGTGAAGAGGAGGGAGGGTGTGTAATGAAGAAAAAGGAAACGTGAAATAATTGCCTTGAAAGTTTGTGATGGAGTGGCCAAGAAAATGGCCAACTTGAGGCTTGTGATGATACATACCCCATGATTTTATCCAACCACTTCAACTGCTTGGGTACAGGGATAGAGGAGGTGGGAAGTTGGATTCAGCCAGAACTGAGCTTTTGCCAGGCTGGTATGATGTGGGAAAGTGAGGGAGACTGTGTATGCAAGGTGGCTATTATAGCAATGGGTCATTAAATTTAAGAGGGGTAAGGTTGGAACAGGGCAGTATCTTTTGTATCAGGGGCAAAGGGGTGGGAAGTCTGGGGAGTAGAATAATTGTTGGCGAGAGGGCCCACGAGAGAGTGACTTGCAAAGAACAGGGGGGTGTTGAGCTCAGGGTGGGAGGCTTAAAGCTGAGATTATTGAGAGGTTACCGGTCCAGGTAACAAGAAGACCAAGGTATGACCGTGGGGGGGTGGGGGCTGCAGTGCAGGGAGGATAGCATCACTGGAGATGAGGAGATACAGGGGTCAGGGTGTGTGGCCAGGGTGCTGGGTGGATTGGCTTGGTTGATGAGAAATCACCAAGAATGGTAGCAAGAGTGGGATGAAGAAAAGACAATGACCCAGACGCTGAACTGTTCAATGACGGTGGAGGAAAGGGGGTCACATCTGGAAGGCTGCTAAATGCTGGCACCTGGAGCAGCTGAGGGTGGTCTAGAAAGGCTGCAGCAGAGGGTCCCAAGATGTGGTGTGGGCAGGGGGCAGTCAGGCTGTAATATGTGATGGAGGCAGCTGGAGGTGGTAAGACCACCAGGCTGGCCTGGTCTGCTCATGACCCGTCATTCCTGGGTGTTTGGGGTAGTAGGTAAATTCTCCAGTCCACGGCCTCTGCTGACCTCGAGGCTGGCAGTGACTTCTTTGTGTCCCAGGCCCTAGCCTGGGGGTTGAGGGTCAAGGGCTACCCACCCATGGCCCACCTTCCTCATGGGGTCTCTGAGCCTGACCCAGCTCTGGGTGGTATGAGAATCTGTCTGCACTCAAGGATCTCCGGCCTCCTATGCTTTACCTTCCAGAGGTTCCGCATCCAGGTGGGAGATCCTGACAGTTACAAGTAGAGCCCTGTGTGTGATGGGAAGTGGTATGAACATTAGCGGTGGAAGCCATGGGGAGAAGCCCTGTGGTTCTCTATCCCCACAGCTCCGGCCACCATCAGATGGTCCTGGAGCCCATAATGATGTCTCCAGCCCAGACCTCAAGGTCTACATGTTCAATTGTGTCCTCCACCTCTTCTTGCTGGATGTTTAATAAGGAAGTCCACAGAGTTTGTCTAAATCCAAACTCTTGCTTCCCTGCTCCAGCGGTTTGCCCTGCACAACGCCTCACCTCCCCCCGCACCAGTCCTGACAAAGCTGTTATCTCATGGCTCAGGCCAGATAGCTGGCAATCATCCTCTTTCTCTCACATTTCATATCCAGTTCACCAGCCAATCCAGTCACTTTGCCTTCAAATTAATCCAGCACTGACCCCTTTTTATGGCCACTTCGAACATGGCACAACTGGTCAAAGCAGTGGGGCCCAGATAGGACTGGCAGAGGCTCTGCCCCTCCCTGGTCTTGCTTGGGTCTTTGCTGTGGCCTTTCTGCTGGTCTCCTGCTTCCAACCTTCTGAGTCTCTTCTCCAAATATTAACTGTGTGATGCTATCCAAGAGGAAGCCTTGTTTTTCCTGGGGTATGAAATGCCAGGAAACAGACATGTTGGTAGATGAAACGATATGAGTCCTGAGATTTGCTTCACAATAATCCAGTCGGAGGGGGAAGTGGGTGGGAATAAACATGGCTGAAGCTAGGAGGTGGGTAAGTGGGTATTTATTATACTGTCATCTTTATACTGTTTGGTCTACTTTTTATAAGTTTAAAACACTTTATAATAAAGGTAAAAGCTGATGGAGGTGGTCTTGAAGGACAAGCCGATTGAAGGAAGTGCAGGTCTGGGGTCCACAGAGCCTGGAAGACAGTCCACGGTCGTGGCACTGAGCCCTCTGCTCCCATCACGGTCACTGTGGATGGTGGGGCTGGTGGGGCTGACTGGCCTGCATTCTCTTCAAGAAGGAGGTGGGGGTGCACAGAACTGTGGTGGTTTGGGGTCCCCACGCCCACATGCTGGAAGAAGAGCGTCTTCTGCCCTGTGAAGATTTAGAAGGTGCTAAGACTCCTCAGGGTGGTGGCTCTTTTTGTATGTGTGTCTGTTAATCTGAAATCCTGTGACCTTGCTAACTCACATTAGTCCTTGGAGCTTTTTTGTTTTAAGAATAACTTATTTATTTTATTTTTGTCTGTGCTAGTTCTTTGTTTCTGCCTGAGGGGCCTTTTCTAGCAGGGCTATGCTTCGTTGCAGAGCACAGGCTTCTCACCACAGTGGTTTCTCTTCTTGCGGAGCACAGGCTCTAGGCGTGCAGGCTTCAGTAGTTGTGGCACCCAGACTTACTGCCCCCTGGCATGTGGGATCTTCCTGGACCAGGGATTGAACCCGTGAGGGAGTGAGGGAGTGGGAATTTGCTTGTGGCTTCTCACTGGGTTTGGCCAATGGTAGGCAATAGGGGGAGACTCACTGTGGGAAGGAGGGAGGATGGGGGTATTTCTCTCACATTGTCTCCCTGTCAGTGTCCAGGCTCCTCGCATTGTCCTCTCATGTGTGTGTGTGTGTGTGTGTGTGTGTGTGTGTGTGTGTGTGATGGGGGCTATAAAGCTTCCCAGTGCCTCAGACTCACCTTTGTTCCCTTCACCCAGCCCTCACCCATATAAACAGCCTCTTCTTTACAGCTCTGTCCTTGAAACTTCCCAGTGGAGTTCTGCTTCCCACTGAGACCCTTCATCTCTCATTTTTCTCCCTCCTGTCCTCACAGGGGCTGGACCAGGACCCAGTTTCTCCTCGGCAGGGCTGGGGGTGGGGGTGGTGGGATAGTGGGGAAGACACTCTCTTCTCACTCTGGACTGTGCTCTTTCTCAGCAGAACCTGGAGGGTAGAGTTCACAGCTTCATCTTCATCTCCCTGCCTTCTGGGATTCAGCCTTTAGCTTCTCCCTCTACCCGGCTCTCCGAGTCTTCTCAGTGAGGAAGATGTCTCTTCTGAGAGGTCAGGCTCTGACCAGCCATTTTCAGCTTGAAAGTGAAAGTGAAAGTCGCTCAGTCATGTCTGACTGTTTGCAATCCCACGGACTATACAGTCCATGGAATTCTCCAGGCCAGAATGCTGGAGTGGGTAGCCTTTCCCTTCTCCAGGGGATCTTCCCAACCCAGGGATTGAACCCAGGTCTCCTGCATTGCAGGCAGATTCTTTACCACCTGAGCCACAAGGGAAGCCCAAGAATACTGGAGTGGGTAGCCTACCCCTTCTCCAGGGATTTCCCCACTCAGGAATCGAGCTGGGGTCTCCTGCATGGCAGGCAGATTCTTTACTGACTAAGCTATCAGGGAAGCCCAATTTTCAGCTTAGTTCCAGGAATTTGGAGTTTGGGAGTCAAAGCTGAAACTGAGAGCACTTCTTCTGCAACTCTGCCCAGGGCCTCCGATAGGTGTATCTTATGTTTGGTGTACCCGAAGGTTCTCTTGTTTTGTGATTTTGTCCACTTCACCATGAGTCCTGTCAGGTGGCCAGGTTGTGAGGCTGCCTGAGCATGCCTTTTTGTCTTCCCCAGTTGCCTGCCACGGCTATCAACAAATGCCCACTGAGCCAGTGATTATGTGGGGAGTGTGTCCTGTAAGTTTCTATTAGGGATGCCGGGAGAGGTGAAAGGGGAGGGGGCAGGTGAAGGAAGAAAGAATTCCATTTGGAGGAAATGGCAGACCCAAGGCTGGGCCTTTGCAAAGTCAGGGTGTGTGTGTATGCGTGCGTGCTCTCATGAACGTGTATTTAGGAGGGGTCTGGCAGAGCGGTCCATGAAGGGGGAGATCCTCCCTTCTCAGACTTCAGGGGAGCAGTAAGACTGGGGAGCCATGGGGCATGACTGGTGAGCGGGACTGGGTTGGACAGAGATGCTGATATTGCTGCGACACCCTCCTGTGGGAACTCCATTTTGTTCTTAAAACAACACTATTTTATTAAAAATAACCAAATAAAATAAAAGCAATACATAAAATAAATAAGAGCTAACTCTCCAGTAAGTCAGTAAGTATTTGAATTAAGTTCCTCCACCCCAGGACAGTCCCTTAGGTCCCTAACCCTAAACCTTACAGCAAGCCAGGGACCTCCTCATCTGACTTCTGTGACAGACACATTTTGCGTATTATTTAACTTCACATATGAGGAACTCAGTAGCCTGCAGTCTTTTGTGTCTGGCTTCCTGTGTCGGTGTCTATTTTTCTAACACTCCTTGTCTGGATCTCCTTTCCTTCCTTCCCTCAGCGTCCTTCACCAGAGAAGCCCTTTCTCAGTCCACCGCGCTGGCCACAAGGGGGCAGCAGAACCCGGTGGAACCTGGGCTGACCCAGCGGAGCAGCCCGGTCTTGGCTCCCGGTTTCTCCTTCCACCCAGGTAGCGTCCTCTTTCTGGGCTGCTTCCCAGGGAGCTGCTACAGGGTGGTGCTGCTGCCTCCCTCTTTGAAACCTGCTGCTTTAGAGAGGATTTCTGGAGCGAAATTTTGGAGCTTGGGTCTCCAGACTTTCTAGATCATGCATTCCTTTCAGTAATGTATTTTTTAACATATGCCTAACATATACACACAAATGTTGTACATGTTGTAAAAATCAACACAAATAACACACTAAAAGAGATCGGTTAGAGCATTTATAGTAGAACTTCTAATATTTCTTCTGTCTCCCTTCTTGCCTTCAGATCCCTAGAGCACCCCTGGGGTGGGTTTGCCCCTACTTGGGGGCTCCCGTTTAGGGTTCAGCTGAGCATTAGGGGGCCTGGAACCTGTGGGTTTGACACACAAGGGCATGACTCTGGGCAGGTCCCTTCATGAGTCTCATCTCAGCTGTAAAATCTCATTATGTAAAAAGAAATAAGACTTTCCTCTGAGGATTGTAATAAAGTATGTGATGTTCAGAGCAAAATGGCACTGGGTGAACAGTGTGCCTAAGTATCTGGTGACATCATTAGAGAGCAGGGCCTGGCCTCAGTGCTTTAGCCCACAACTCGGCCTATGGAGACAAGTCTGACATGAAGGAACAGGGTGGGCATCCTGGGGACTGTTAGAACCAGCCTCTCAGGGTTGGTCAGGCTGCTCCTGCCTCTATTGCCCCAGACCTCTCTCCTCTGATTCTCTCACGGATGGAGGCCAAAGTGCCAGAAAGGACTAAACATTCAGTCCTTTCCCAGAAATTGGTACTCAAATGCCTCCAAGCAGGACTTGCCTGATTTACCCTTGGCCATGGGTGGGCTTGACCTAGGGGATTGGGAGAGTGAGTAAATACTTCCCAGGTCACTGAGTGAGTCACGCATGTGCGCAGTGCAGTAACTCATCTCTGCAAAGTTCACTGGCATCTCAGTGACTGGGGAACGTGCTTGACACACTCTGGGCAGACCTGCCAGGGCTGAATGCCGGGGGGATCCTATCCCTACCTTTTTGCTTCCTCCCTCCCTCCCTTCATCACTGCCTTCCTCCCTCCCTTACACTATCTTTTTCTGGTTCCTTTCCTTCTAATCTTTTATTTTCTTTTGCTATTCATCAAATTAATAAAATTTATTACAATTTCTATAAGACTGTCTTCCTCCCCAGTCTCCCTCCTTTACCTTTGCACATCTCAGGGCTTGAGTGGGAGATATGTCCCCTGGAAGGAATCTGAAACTTTTGAATCAGAGTGGATTGTCTACTCAGAGGGTGGTGGGGTTGGTGCTGTGGGCCAGGTGGGCTTTGCAGCTGATCTCTGGGTGGGCCAGGCAGTGCTCACTCTCAGGAAGGACTGAGGGGCCTAAGGGTGTTCTGAGCTGCCTTTGCTGGATATTCTAGTTTTGGAGATGACAGCCTGTTCTGGGAGGAGCTGTTTTCACTCAGAGAAGGGGCAGAAGTACAGGTTCAGAGGAAGGTCTTGGCCCCAGCTATGCCCTTGGGCTCTGCGCAGCAGACTTCCAGGGCAAAGCTTGCTCACCAGCCAGAATCACTGGTGCTGAGAGAAGAAAGGACAAATGGTAAAGTCAAAACAAGCCATCACTTTGTGTGTGCTTGTGTTTGTGTGTCTTTAAGTAAATAAGCAGAAAACAGTTCTTCAACTTTTTCCTGCAGTACAGTGAACTTTTCACCTTAACACTGTCAATTAATTTATTAATTATATCTTTAAGAAAAGGGATGTAATCCTTTTTATAAACTTTCACATTTTAAAATTACAATTCATTTTACATTCACATTTGTTTTATGGCTTAGATCTGTTATGTGTGTTAAAAAGGAAAGTAAAATATTGACCCCACTAACATTAGGCTAATTTGTAATTTGAAAAAAGGGCTTCCCCATAGCTCAGTTGGTAAAGAATCTGCCTGCAATGCAGGAGACCATGGTTCAATTCCTGGGTCGGGAAGATCCGCTGGAGGAGGGATAGACTACCCACTCCAGTATTCTTGGGCTTCCCTTGTGACTCAGCTGGTAAAGAATCCGCCTGCAATGTGGGAGACCTGGGTTCGATCCCTTGGTTGGGAAGACCCCCTGGAGAAGGGAAAGGCAACCCACTTCAGTATTCTGGCCTGGAGATTTCCATGGACTATACAGTCCATTAATATTAGGATAACTTGGAATTTGACTATAATTAGGATAACCCCACTAACATTAGGATAATTTGTAATTTGGAAAAGAAAAATCATTTGTGGCCAGTGAGCAGTCTTTCTTGTTAACGCAGCTGGCACAGGACCACTGATGCCTTGGCAGGAGCGGGAGTGGGGGATTGGCAGTGCAGTTGGCTGTTTTTGTCCATCTTGCCACTGTGTTCAAATGTTCTTGCAGTGTGCTAAATATTGCCTCTACTTTGTCATTCCCACCCATTCCCCCTCCCAACATGGACTCAAAGGGCTGGTAAGATAAGCTTTCTGGTCAGAAAATCTTGGGACATTTCTGAGTCCAAGGTCCCTGCTTGCTGCTGCTTCCTGTGGAGTCCTGTGGAGCTGGGGATGGGCTGGGCTGGCTTTGAAGGCTGGGAGAGGATGTTTGTGGTTGGGGGGCTGTTACCCTGCAGCTGTAACCCCTCCCTTCTCTGTGAGGGGTCTGGACTAAGTGTTCTCAGTGACAGAACTTACTAATAAGAGGTTCATGACCTGGGAAGGAAAATGAACTGGAGAGGGTGGGGCTGGAGATGGGGTGGGAGACCCATGAGGAGACAACTCCTTGAGACTCTGGCGAATTGACGGTGGTTTGGAAGTATGTAGTGGCCATTGACATGAATTTGTGAAAAATCCAACATTTTGGAAGCACACTGGGTGGGAGAGTGGGGTGTGAAAGATGCCCCTCAAGTTTCTGGCAGAGAAAACTGAGTGAACACAAGTGCCCTTTACTAGGTAAAGAAAATGCAGGATGGGATGAGCTGAAGAGGGAAAGCCATTTTCCTTGGGTTCATTTTTTTTTTTTTTGAGACCAGAGGATCAGGCTTTGCCTGGTATTCACTGGGACCAGGCAGGGAGGGAGTCTGAACGGCTGTACCCAGGCAATGGGTGACACACAATCTTAACAAGCCTTAGGGCACTGTCTGTTCAGCCTGGCGCTGGTCCTGGAAGCTCCATCTGATGTCTGAGGTTAACCCATGGGGGGCCAGGTTGTGAGAGCTCCTGGGTCATCTGTTGGGGAAGAAAAATCAGCCAGGCTGGGGGCCATGCCCTGTGCAGTTTGCCAGCCGACGTGGAATCGTTTCAGTGGTGAGAGGCTGGTGCGAACAGACCAGGCAGGGACTAGATGTTAGTCTTGGCTGTGCCACCCACGGCCCCACTTCCGAGGGTAGATGCCTGTCAACCTGGAGTGGAGCACTTGTCGAGAATGGTTATTGAGCCTGTGTGTCTATCTGTCCCCCTCAGGGTGGTTTCAGCTTTACTTGAATCTACTCTCTTGTTGCTGCTCCGATCAGGCCATTTTCTTCTTGATAACTGGGTGACTGTCCAGAGGGCAGGGCAGAGTCTACTGGGACTGCTTTATCCAGGTTTCCCTTTCCAATAGTGAAGGAACCAGAGAAGGGCGGACTGAGCTGTCCGGGATCATTTCCGAGGGTCCCACGGTCTGGTCTCTGCAGACACCCCTGGGCCAGGCTCTGCTGCTTCTCCACTCTCCTGAGACCACCTGCCCCCAGACATGAGAAACTCAGACTTGGATCTGCATCAGGATTGGGGCTCTGAATGACTAATTTCAGGTGCAAATTCTGAGGGCAGATTTGGGGTCTGCCAGGGTCCCTGAATCTTCTCATGCTGAGTTTAGAGACGCTTCTGAAATCCTGGCCTTTCAGAGCAGGTAAGTGGGTTTTGAAGACACTTGTGGGCAAGAAGAGCAAGCAGGGAGCATCAGGGTTGAGGAGGAGGCTGAATAGGTGGCGGGGCTGGGAGCAGGGTGGTGCTGGATGGTGGAGTTGCTCTAGGGAGACCCACGACCACCACAGTGAGGGGTGTACCCTCATTCATTTGTTTTAGTGTTATTGCTATAGCACTTAGTAGTAATAGGTTGCTTTCTAACTCCATGTAGTGACTACAAATATAAATTCATGTGATTCTTATGAAAACCTTGAGATAGAAATGCCATTAATATCCTCATTTTGCAGATGAGTAATAACACGAGGATGGTTGAGAAACTTGACAGACAGGGGCCCCGTCTTGGGGGGAGGGCTCAGTGCTTAGCCCCCAGCATCTGTCCTTCCCAGGACCCTAAGCTGCCTCCTCCCCCACCTCAAACATTAAGTGTTTTGGGGTCTTTTCTCTGACAAGGACTCATTTTTTCTCCTCGGCTGCTCTGTTTCCACCGGGATGTCCAACCCCAATGCAGAAATCTTCTTCAAAGACTGCAGATGAGGATTAAGCTGTCTGTGGGGACTGACTGGGCACCAGGGAGCGGGCCATATCCTTGGTCCCTGCAGGAAAGGGCGGGGTGGGGTTGAAGTCCAGGCGAACTAACCCAGCAGCAAAGGCAGCACATGGTGCCTCTGATGGACCCAGAGCCCCCTTGAGGAGCACGTTTGTGGGGCCCCAAGTGGGAGCTGGCCTGCACTTCAGTGAGGAGCTGAGTCTTGGCCGCTGTCCCGGGGCATCACTGGTGCTTGTGAATAATGGGAAGACGCAGGATGGTCCCACCTTGGGTCCCCTGTGCTAGGAAAGGAAGCACCTGGTGTTCTGGGCAGAGTGGGCTCGGCTGCAGGTGCCATTAGTGTGGGAAGGGAAAGGGGGTACTTTTCCCAAGCAAACCTTGTGGTTGTTCAGCCACACAGAGGCTTCTCCAGGGCTGGGAGGAGCCCAGGCTCCGTGCTTTGTGGGTGTCAGAGTTGTGGGGAGTCCAGCAGCTCATCAGCACAGGGATCCAGTGGGGGTTTCTGCTCCTGCAGGACTATTTCTGGCCCTGAGCCCTCTTCCCCACTGGGGTCTCTGAGCTCTGGGCCAGCCCCGTCTCCCTCCCTGTGTCTCCCCAGCTCTGAGGAAATGAAGGACTTCTCCCGAATCTCTGGGCTCAGCCACCTCACCTCCCTGCTCCTCATCCTCCTGCTGCCCACTGGGGAGTCCACAGGTGAGTGTGTTCCCACCCCCTTCCTGTGTGGGTCCTCAGGAGCTAGGCTGGTTCTCTCCACCAGCAGTGGGTGGGTATTCGAGGAACCCCTTCTCTAGAATAATTATGATGCTTCCCCAGGCAGTAATTGTCATTGTATAATTGAGAAGAGTTTCTAAACCATAAAGTAAGGGACCTTGACAGTTTTCCAATGTGGAGATTATGATGTTTTCAAAAGTCAAGTATCAGGACTTGCCTGGGGGTCTAGTGTTTAAGACATCATGCTTCCATTGCAGAGGCACAAGTTTGTTGCTGGTTAGGATACCTGGTCATGAATGCCTTGCAGCAAAAAAGGCAACTATGAAAAGTGTTACCATGGGAGAGTGGATACACATATATGTGTAGCTGAGTCCCTTTGCTGTCCACCTGAAACTATCACAACATTGTTAAATGTCTATGTGTTGTGTGCTAAGTTGCTTCAGTCATGTCCAACCCTTTGCAGCAACGTGGACTGGGGTCAGCCAGGCTCCTCTGACCATGGGGATTCTCCAGGCAAGAACACTTGAATGGGTTGCCATGATATCCTCCAGGAGATCTTCCCAACCCAGGGATCAAACTGAGGTCTCCTGAATTGCAGGTGGATTCTTTACCAACTGAGCCACCAGCTATCCTCCAAAATAAAATAAAAAGAACAAAAATGTGACAGTAAGAAAGTGAAAGTGTTAGTTACTTGGTCGAGTCCGACTCGACCAAGGGGTTGTGACCCTGTGAACTGGGGGCTGCCAGGCTCCTCAGACCATGTGGATTCTCCAGGCAAGAATCCTGGAATGGGTTGCCATGTCGTCCTCCAGGGGATCTTCCCAATCCAGGGACTGAACCTGGGTCTCCAGCATTGCAGGGGGATTCTTTACCGTCTGAGCCACCAGGGAAGTCCATTAGGTGTTGTTCTTGAACAAAACAGACAGATCGTATCTTTATAGAGCTTACAATGTAGAAGGAAGCTGTGAGTAATAAATGCACAGAAGAGTGTAATTGACAGTTTGTTGTAGGAGATGAGAGTAGGTGCAGTGAAGTAGTGAGGCTGGAGGGAGGCAGCCAGGGGTGGGGAGGTGGGGAGCAGGTGGCAGCAGGTTCAGTGAGAGGAGAACAAAGACCTGGAGGAGGGGGTGAGTCTGTGACCGTTCCGGTGGAAGGATGGTTTCTGTAGGAGAGAACAGCCAGTGCAAAGCTGCCTGTGTGCCTGTAATGCTCAAAGGACCGTGGAGGCAGGTCTTGGCTGGAGCAGACTGCGTGAGAGGGAGAGACCAAGAGCAGGAGTCAGAGAGTCCCGGGCGTCGACCCCATCGGGCCTGAGGTCCACTGAGGGGACCGAGGAGCCATGGCAAGACTTTGAGCCGAGTAGGGACAAGGCGGATAGCTGTTAAGAGCAGCCTGTCCTTCATGGTGAGGGGCTGATTGTGAGTCCTCACCCCATGGGAGTGGGGAGAGGACACACAGGGAGCACAGTGTACCACTGTCCTCCAGGTGAGAGACAATGGTGACTCAGACCAACTCTGAGCTGCTGAAACCTTTCTTCAGAGATCCTGCAGGGCTGTCTTGCACAGGGGTCATGTCATGACCCATCCATCAGGTCTCAGAAGGACAAAGGCTCTGGCAAGATGTCAGTGGGGTGAATATGGGTTCCTGTGGGTGATGAGAAGAAAGGCAGCTTTTTAACGAAATTAGCATTTGGATCTGATTTTTAGCATGCATTTGAGCCGAGGAGGAAGTCATGAACACACATAAGAAAGTTAGGGCTGGAATAGAGTTATTCCCGGATGTGGCTGAATGATCAAGAATTTCTGACCTAGACCCCGGGTATGTACTTTATTCAGGGTTCAGTCCTGCCGAAGGAGTGGGGGGCAGGATAGAGCTGTGGTTCTCAAAGTGTGGTCCGTGGAGCATCAGTATCAGCCTTCGAGGAACTATTTACAAAGGCACATCCTTTGATCCACCTCAGACCTAGAATATCAGAAGGTGTATGGGGGATGGAGGGGGTCCCTGCCAGTTGTGATTCCCCTGATCTCATGATGCTTCTGTTGCATATTCACGCTGAAGGCCTTCAGAGAAGGACCTGGGACCAGGAGAATAGGAGGATGAGGGATTCTCCTCAAAACTGTTTCTGGGTCACAAAAATGTGATCAGAGATGTTGCCCAGATTCAGAGTCATCAAGCTCAATCCATCAGTCCCATGGTCAACTCATCCAACACTGGGGCCTTCCCACCTGATGTTGCGTGTCCCCTGCCCTCGGTCTGCCTCTCTCCTCCTCTCTCACTGCCGTCTCCATGTCCACAGAGGAGTTCCGGGTGATTGGCCCTTTGGACCCCATCGTGGCAGTGCTGGGTGGAGAAGCTATGCTGCCCTGCTCCCTATTTCCGGCTGTCAGTGCAGAGGACATGGAGCTGAGGTGGTACCGCTCCAATTTTTTGGAAGCCGTATTCGTCTATCAGAACCGACAGGAGCAGAAGGAGGAGCAGATGGCTCCTTACTCAGGGCGGACCTCACTGGTGGGGGACCTCCTCAACCAGGGATATGCTGCCGTGCGCATCCAGAGGGTTCATGCTTCTGACAATGGGCTGTACACCTGCTTCTTCAGAAAAGGAGGCTTCTACAAAAAGGCTGGTTTGGAGCTAAAGGTGGCAGGTTGGTGACTTGGGTAACTAGATTAGAGTTTTGGGGTGTTGGAATTGGGAGGAATCTGAAAGTAATGACTCAGCCCCACATTTATCATAGGATGAAGGGAGGCTCTTTGATCCATTCATTCATTAAATGCAAATGAGTCCCTCCTATGTGTCTGGGCTTCCCAGGTGGCTCAGTGGTAATGAATCCACCTGCAATGCAGGAGACATGGATTCTATCCCCGAGTTGGGAAGATTCCCCTGGACGAGGAATTGGCAACCCACTTCAGTATTTTTGCCTGGAGAATCCCATGAACAGGGGAGCCTGGAGGGCTACAGTCCGTATGGTCGCAAAGAATTGGATCCAACTGAAGCGACTGAGCATGCGTGTACTGTGTGTCTGGCCCTGTTCTAAGCACCTTGGATACATCAGAGAACCTAATAAAGATCCCTGTTGTTATGAGTGTATATTCTCAAGTGGAAGATCAAGCAGTCATGCTGAATAAACAGATCATAGGTGATGTTAGAATGTGGTAAATGCCGAGGATGAGAAGCCAAGTGGAACAGGGGAAGGGGATCAGGACTGGGGGTTGGGGTGAGGCCAGGCTGCAGTGTTACACAGTGGCGCAGGCTGGTCCTGATGGAGAAAGTGTATCTGAACATAGACTGGAAGGAGGTAAAGATTCAGTGTCTTGGACATCTGTGGGTTGCAAGTTCAAAGGGGAGGGAACAGCCAACATTAATGGCCTGAGGAGGGTGTGTGGCTGGTGTGTTCTAGGCACACATGGGTTCGTCATGGCTGGTGGACATGAGTGAGGGGGCATGGTGTTCAGAAGGGACAAGAGTGTGGCAGACAGGGAGCTGTGGATAAAGATGAGTGGAGACGTGGGAATATTTTTATCATCAAGCCATCAGAGATGGGGCCAAATCACATATTCGTCCTGGAATTATGAGTTGGAAGTATATGTGAGGAGTCAGGTGGAGGTAAACCTGAGGATGGAAGGAAGCGGAGTTCAGGGCACAGGGGTGTCAGCTGACCTAATTTTCCTGGTGATTTACAAAGAGAGGCAGTGGGTGTGGAAGCAGACGCCCTGGGAGAGTGTGGGGTGTGGAGAGTCAAGGATGAGGGTGGACCTGAGACCACATTCCTCCCCCTGTTTACATGGCATCTGCCTTTCTTCCTGCATGACTAGGGAGAAGGGGCCCAGCCCTCTGAAACGCTGGGGGTCCCCATGCTCCTTCCTTTTCTTTCCCAAGGCAGGGCTGCCTCCTTGCTCCCTGTGGGAGCAGACTGTCCCCAGAGCCCCCAGAATGCCAAGTGCAGGGCACCCCCAGAGTTGCGCACACGTAGGCACTGCTGGGTCCCTGGGCTCTACATCTTGCCTCCCGCAGGTGTGGGCTCTGCCCCTCAGGTGCGCATCACAGGGCCTGAGGAAGATGGGGTCCGAGTGGTGTGCACGGCCTTGGGGTGGTTCCCGAAGCCCCAGGTGCAGTGGAGAGACCTCAGCGGAGAGAAGTTCCTGGCATTCTCCGAGGCCCACACCCAGGATGCTGAAGGGCTGTTCAGTATGGAGGCGGCTCTGGTGGTGAGAGACAGCTCTGTGGGGAACGTGACCTGCTCCATCCTCAACCCTGTCCTGGGCCAGGAGAAGGCCATGGCCATTTTCATCCCAGGTCAGAGGTGCTCCCAGCTTCCAGCAGGGCTGGAGGAGGGGCCGGGTGTTCCTGGGTGTTCTGGGCTGGGCTGTCCTGGGCGGGGGCCCTGACGGGGTGTCTGGCTGGGCCACAGAGCCCTTCTTCCCCCAGGCCTCTCCCTGGAAGGTAGTTTTCTCGGTGAGCCTGACTGTTTTGGTGATCTTGCTCCTTGGGGCTGGATGTTACACCAAGAGAGAACATTCCTTGAAGGTGCAGGAGATGCGAGAAAAGGAGACTCTGTGCCAGAATAGAGAGCAGGACCGTCAGACAAAGGAGGAAGTGCTGAAGGATGCAGGTAAGGCAGGACGGGTCAAGGCTGGTAAATGTGGCGGCTGGTGCTGAGAGGGAGGAGCTGACCACAGGCCTGAGTCCAGGGCTCTGGGGAAATTCCAGTCCAGAGCAGGTGGCTGGGGAGACCTGGGTGGAGCTGGAGCGGTGGAGGCTCCGATGTGTCTGCAGTTGGAACGTCTTCCCCAGAGGTTACACACAGAGAGGTGGTGTTTTGTGAATTCTTTTTCTTAGGGGTTGGAGTTCATCCTTTTTTTGTTTTCCTTCTCTTTCAGCTAAACTTCAGGAAGAACTAGGTAAACTACTTTTCCTCTTGAGCTCTCTGCACCCCCTTCACAGGAGATATTCTGGTTCTTAGCTTACCTGTTTTCCTGTCTCTTGCTTTTCAGAGAGGAGGAAATCTGCTTACCTGGCTGGTGAGTGACTCTCCAGATGTCCTTGGGTCTGTCTTACCTGTGCCAAGGTGTCCGTTTCCTTGTTTCTGTCTAGACATGTGGACCCCCTTTTGTGAGGTGGAAGTGGAAGCTGGAGGGGCAGAACCCAGCTCCTAGGCCCCTTGCAGAACTGTGCTGGCAGGGAACTTGGGTCTGATGGCCACCTCAGAGTTTCTCACAGACCCTGGGTCTTATTCCAACCATGATCAACCTGAAAATTATTGACAGCTTTGTAGCCTGAATGCATCTGGTTTTTGATCAGTACCCGAGGACCAAAACGACATGCCCTGAGATTTCACTGAAGGAGCTACACAAATAAATGGTGATTAAGTTTGTGTGTGACCTCCTTCCTCTATCCCAGCAACCATCCAGGGAGAGTCTCTTTTCTCCACTTCCTCAAGATGATGATGAGAAAGTGATTGAAGGGATACCTGGGCTGACTGTGCATGGAAAAGTCATGGGCTGCCCAGAAAAATGACATGTGTCTCTAGAATGATTTCTTCTGGGAATGCTTGGCCAGTTCTACCTTGGAGTTGACCTTATATCTATGTTCTTTTAAAATTCCTGCTTCATGTCAATTTTTTAAAAATAATTATTTTTATTTGGCTGTGCTGGGTCTTAGTTGCAGTATGTGGGATCTAGTTCCCTGGCCAGGGATCGAACCTGGGCCCCCTGCATTGGGAGCACAGAGACTTAGCCACCGGACCCCCAGAGAAATCCCCCATGTCAAATTTTCATAAATATTTTTCCAGAAAATACTGATGCAATAATTAATTGTAAAATTGTGGAGTAATTTATCATTTTTTCCCCTAAAATATATTCAAACAAGCAACTTCTGTGCCTGAGTAGCAACATGGAGTAGCAGGTGAAACAGGAGTTTTGAAGGATTTTGAGGGAAGAGCAATTAGGTGAACTAGCCAAAGGCCACACAGCAGTGGGACAGTGGTGGAAGTCAGTGCAGAGAGCTGCAGGCTTCTGACCTGTGCTCCAGGGGATTCCCCACCTCACCTGCTGTCTACAGGTGGCAGGAGGTCACCTCCTCTGAGCCTCTCCCCCACTGTAGTTAGCCTCACCTGCAGAGCAGAGGGGAGGCAACGGCCAGTGGATTCACACTGAGCAGGTTTCTTCTGGCTGAGGTCTCACCAGAGTGTGTTCCCTTTCAGCCTGGAGGAAGGCCCAGCTGTATGCAGGTAAGTGGCGCTGAGTTCCTGTGGCCTCCCCTCCCCAACCTAGACTCTGCTGCCTTCTCCCTGAGGGGACCCCACACCAGGGTGGGTAGGTGTCCTTGGTCTTCTTGTCACCTTTGTAACCTCCAACTGGAGACTGCAGGGACTCCTCCTCGGAACACAGGTGTGCCTCCATCCTGCCCGTCCTCTACTGCAGGGCGCTGTCAGGGTCAGCAGCGCCTCCCCAACACCTGGTGTAACCGGGACTTCTTGTGACAGGGACTAGGAGGCATCAGTGGTGAGGAGGGTTGGCAGCAGGGTAATGGCTGTGTGGATCAGAATTTGCTCATCTCTGGAAGATTTCAGAAGTCATGCTCGCTTGCTTATGGGACCTTTGGTTTGAATCCTTCTTGCTCGACAATTCCTACTCTCTTGGGCTCTAGTTTTGGTTTCCCTGTTTCTCCCTGGTCCTGTGGAATATTGGTCTTGTCTCTGCTTCCTCATGCTCTGACCCCATGTCCAGGCTGGCTTTCATCCTCCAAGCCTCCTTGGTTGATGAGGAGGAGGTGTTCTGACTCTGGGGTCCACCACCTTTGGGATATTTATGGACTCCTTGGATGAGGGTGTGAAAGATCTGAAATTATATGGAAAATCCAAAGTGCGTTTTTTTGTCACAAAGCTAAAAATGTAACATATGATGGATTATTTATGACCATCACCTTCCATTTTAGGAGAATATTTGTCTGAAGGGCTCAGGCTCCTCCTCCCCTTTTCAGGGTTAATGTAGAAGATTGGAAAAGGAGACAGTGAGAGGTTAAATTACTTCCTGGAGAAGGGGTAGGGGAACAAATCACTGAGGAAAAGATTAGAGGGAAGAGAGGAGGAGATGTGAAGGAAGTATAGGAATGTGGGGGGGATATGCCCTGTTGAGGTTTTGAGTGGACCAAGTGAATGAAGAGAGGCCAAAGGTCACAAGGTCAAAAGTTATAGCCACATGGTGTGAATCTGGGAAGTGCACTGAGAGTTTTCAAGGTTCATGACATGAAATTTAATGGACTCCTTGAGTCCTCTTTAAAATATTTCAGAAAAACTTCCATTCCTAAGCCCTTTTAAGGTAAGCATATAATGAGTTTGCCTCTGATAATGAGGCCATTTCTACCTTCCAGAGGAGCTGGGGCAGGTGTGTGGTTCCAGGGATGCTAGTGCAGTGAGGGTGGTCTCGAGGACCCTTAGCCGTGGGGTGAGTGAAGGCTCTGCGCCCTCTGAGCCTATGTCATAGGCTCTGTTCCTGCTTGGAATGCTTCTGTTTAGGGTCAGGAATACAGATAGTGAGAGACCGTGGGGAAGCCAGAGGGTGAAGGAGGCCTGGGTACCAGATGGGTGAGAAGCCACCTCAGACACCTTACTGATTCTTGCAGGGATTTGTTACTACACAGTAACAATTGTGTGGTCTTCTTTTACCATTCTCACCTTCTCTGCCAAATTTAAGTTGCATGTGTTTTAATGTATGTCTATTTTAATGTATACTTTTTATTCTATACCTTTCATTAAACAAAAAGGAAACAGTACCGTGAAACTAGAGTCAGCATTTTAAAATATTTTCACCATATGCCATATCTATAGGGATGGTTTTGTTCCTACAAAAATCGAAGAAGTTATTCGTATTTCATCTTTTCAGCGCTTGTCATGCTTCCTTGTTTGAATGTCTCCATCTCTGGAAACCTCTGCATTGTCTTCTACCTGGGTCAGATTTCTCGAGTGCTGTACGCTGAGCTCTCTTCTCTCCTGGCACTTAGTCATCCTCCAAGTTCAGCTTAGCCAGTTGTGTTCTCTCTACCCATGGCTCAGACACAACCTCCAAGTTCAGCTCCATCAGTTCTTCAATAGTGAACAAAAGTTTTTATCTCCCCAATTCTTTCTCTAGAAAACCTATCTTTCATTATAGATATGTGGCTAAGGCCTTGAGATAGAATAATTTGGTAGGCAAATATGGCAAAGATCTTTCTGTTCAGGTCAGTCTCCTGCTTCTCAATCCCTGAGTATTAAGGTTTGTGGCTAGGTCTTCATCAAAAGGTTGCAAAATGATCATTCTCTGTGAATGTGTGTGTATAAAAGAGCAATAAATGTATCAAGTGAATGTTTCCAAACATTTTCCCCACAAATCCTTCATTAGCAGCTTCAGTACCCACCCTAGGTACCCACCCTAATGTGTGTTTTACAGTCTTTACGAACCCCTGATATGAAATGTGTATTTTCCTTGTAGATTGGCGGAAGGAGAAGTTCCAGGCCTGTGAGTGACTGTGTTTTTTCTGGATTTTCCTACTGCTGTCCCCGTGGCCTCTCCTTCAGTTCTCAGTGGTGATATAGATTCTGGCACCAGCAATAGTGTGGGGTGGGATGTGGTGCTGATAGTCACACACAGGTGGGGTTGATGACTTCGGCTGGTATTGAATGCTAAATAGACATCCTTCTGTCCTTGGAGAGCAGGCTGGTCCTCAAGGGCTCTGTGACATATCTCACCCTGAAATCAGTCTTGTGGGTCCTTTTCCTGCCTGGAGGCCCATAGACTTGAATCACAAGTTCCTACTGTCAGGGTGCTTAGCCTTCCTCCCATGCAGCTGGGATTCCGGTTTGAGGGGTGGTTGTGTGTTCTCGGGGAGGGGAGGACCTTGAATGATAGATAACTTTCTCTGCAGGGCCTGTCACTCTGGATC
This sequence comes from Muntiacus reevesi, assembly GCF_963930625.1. Lineage (NCBI taxonomy): Eukaryota > Metazoa > Chordata > Mammalia > Artiodactyla > Cervidae > Muntiacus > Muntiacus reevesi. Next base: position 28,128,513 of record NC_089268.1, on the reverse strand, counting down.
CAGCATCTGCCCATTCAGACCTTGTCATCTCTCATGAAAACACAAGTGTGACCTTGAAGGACTCCTTTGTGAACTCTGCAGATACCTTCAGTGTACTGGGCTTTGAGGGCATCACATCAGGGCGCTGTTACTGGGAGGTGGAGATCAGGGATGGAGACCAAAACGAGTGGGCCCTGGGGGTCTGTCAGGAAGGTGTGAACAGGAAAGGCTGGTATATAGAGTCCCCAGATAAGGGTTTCTGGGCTGTGGGGAGATTTGAAAGAGGATATTGTGCCTGTACTGTACCTCAGACACCACTATCCCTCATGCAGGCTTTCCACCCCAGGCTTAGGGTGGGGGTGTTCCTGGACCACCAGGCAGGGGACGTCTCCTTCTACAACATGGCTGATGGCTCCCACATTTTCTCCTTCCCTCAGGCTTCCTTCTCTGGGACTCTCTTTCCATACTTCGTGATTAGTTCAGGAGATGTGTCCCTGACAGTCTGCTCCAAGGTGGGAAGGTGTGAGGGGCTCCCTGTTGCCCTTAGCAGTCCCTCTCTGGAGGAGCCTGTGAGCCTCCCAGGGGTGGAGGTCAGCTCAGGCTCCAGTGCTGAAGGTCTCCCCGGGGCCGATTCTCCATTGCTTCCCTGCAACCCCAAAGCTGTGTCCCCCTAGGGCCTGTCACTGTCCTGGACCCACGCTATTGCTCTTTCTGGAGCTGCAGACTCCCTGTGACAGAGGCCTCTGAGGTGCAGCCTGGATGGCTGGGGGTCTCATCCCCCTGCTCTGGAGACAGACTTCTGGGCCTGTAGTTATAACAACCATCAGTTCATGCCATGGACTCAGGTTTGAGAAGCTAGACGTGGACTGTTTCTGAACTAGTTTTGATTAGGCTGTAGTTTGCCATGGGAAGTGATTTTCTGGTGGTAATAACATTTTTTTTATACTTTTAAGAAAAAATTTATTTTTATTTATTTGCCTGCACCTGGTCTTTGTTGTGGCATGTGACCTCTTAGTTGCGGCGTGTAGAATTTAGTTCCCTGACCAAGGATCGAACCCAGACCCCATGCATTGAGAACACAGAGTCTTAGCTACCGGACCACCAGGGAAGTCCCTTTAATGGTGTTTATACACCATTTGGTCATTAAAGGGCACAAGGGCTGAATCATTCTGCAGAATAAAAAGGGGTTATTTTATTGAATCAGTGCAGAGGAACCCAGAATCAAAGGTGGGTCTCTAGTTGTATTTATGAGGATCCAGAGTCTGACTGGAAGTCTTGGCCATCCAGAATCTTTCAGGGAAATGATGGCTGATGAATTTTAGAGGAGTTAGCATTCTCCTTTATATACTTCCTATTCTGGGGTGGATGAAACGCATTTATGTTTATCAATCTCAGTAGATTTCTTTTATTTGTAAAAGCTTGTGCTGTTTGTTTCAGGAAAGAAGGAGAAGGATCTGGGTTTTTCTGTAGTGTCTGCATCAGGAGGAAAGAAAAGATCTGTTACCAGCATTAAGGTGTGAGTGAAGACGAGAGTCTTCAGACACAGGTGCATTGCAGAAAGCTTTGACTGTGAGCATGATTCTAGTAATCAGTGTATTACCTCTTAGTACTTCCAGATCCTATGATAAAGGGCAGAAAAGGAAGCAGGACTCTGAGGGACCCAGACCTTTGGGGATTTGCTCAAGCTCCTTAAATTTCACAGGTGCCTGGGCAGTAAGCCCGCAGGCTGTGGCTCTACTTCACTGAAGATGTAGATTGGCTGCTGTAGCTACTGGTTGGATAGGCACTACCCAATTTTTGATTGCTTGCGTGTGTTTGTGTGTGTGTGCAAACTACTTTATTCAACACATTAATTAAAGGGGGAACAGTAAGCTGTTACGAATCTGTTCAAAGAAGAATTCAAAGTACTATGTATTGATAGATTAAAGTGTGCTTAAATTTGTTTACAAATAGATGCAAAACTGGCCAATATTCAAGAAGTTATAACTGGACTCCACTGAATACAATTTGGAATTCTATGGAATTATTCTGATCATTTCTAAAATGCTTATTTTTAAAGAAGCCATCTTTTATTACCCATTCCTCTATCATTCTTGAAATCTTTTCCTTGTCTTGCAAGCATATACAATTATTTAAAACCTGGAAATATTCACTTTGCTGAATATGTAACTTTGTAAGAAAACATATATAACTTTGTAAACATATAACATTTGTAAATATAACATATAACTTTGTAAATCAACCATACTTTAAAATATTAATTAAAAAAATCCTGAAAATAGACAAAATGTAAGGTGTCATGTTGGAGTAGGAAATTGCAACCCACTCCAGTATTCTTGCCTGGGAAATCCCTTGGACAGAGGAGCCTGGAGGGCTACAGTTTATGGGGTCGCAGAGAGTCAGACACGACTGAGTGGCTGAGCAGAGCACAACATGGTATAAGACATTAACCACTTTCTCCCCCTAACTCAGCATATTTATTTCTCACTGCTTTTCCTGGTGAGACAATAATTAAGCTATCCTTCAAAATGCTCTTTGAACCAGTTTTATAATCATAGCAGTTCCATATCAGATTAATTCTCTGAATAAATGCTTTGACTTCTCTACTTATCTGAGAGCATGTATATAACTTTATTAAAATTATGTATTTTTATAATTTAAAAATTAATGAAAAATTTTATGTTAAATATAAGCAAAACCCTTTTTATACAGATAATTTTAAGGATAAGTACATTGCAAAAATCCCATGTTATTAACATAAAAATAGGAAACAGTGAAATAGCAGGTATAATATACCTAAATATTCTTCCCCTACAGATTGGAAGAGAAGCCTGAAAAGACACACAGACTTTTCTAGATCCCCCAGAGAAGGCTGGGCTTTGGATCTTTATTCTATATTGAAAGCTTCTTATATTCATAGATTCCGTTCTCGTTATTTGTTTATTGGCTGTGCTAGGACTTCCTTTTTGTGTGAGGGCTTTCTCTAGTTGCAACAAGTAGGAGCCACTCTTTATTGCGGTGCACGGGCTTCTCACTATGGTGGCTTCTCTTACTGTGGAGCACGACCTCTAGGGCACACGGGCTTTAGAAGGGGCAGCATGTGGTCCCAGTAGTTGCGGCTTCTGGGCTCTAGAGCACAGGCTCAGTAGTTGTAGAGCACGGGCTTAGTTGCTCTGGGGCATGTGGGATGTTCCTGGATCAGGGATCAAACCCATGTCGCCTTTGTCAGTTCAGTTGAGTTCAGTCACTCAGTCTCCGACTCTTTGCAGCCTCGTGGACTGCAACATGCCAGGCCTCCCTGTCCATCACCAACTCCCAGAGTTTACTCAAACTCATGTCCATTGAGTCGGTGATGCCATCCAACTATCTCATCCTCTGTCATCCCCTTCTCCTCCCACCCTCAGTCTTTCCCAGTATAAGGGTCTTTTCCAATGAGTCAGTTCTTTGCATCAGGTGGCCAAAGTATTGGAGTTTCAGCTTCCGCATCAGTCCTTCCAATGAACATTCAGGACTGATTTCCTTTAGGATGGACTGGTTGGCTCTCCTTGCACCTTCGTAACCTTTGTAGGCAGGTGGATTCTTTACCATTGAACCACCAGGGAAGCCCTTGATTCTTTTCAAGTGCTGAGATGATTTTTAAAGTTTAAAGATGTATTTTTTGGTTTATCATAAATCTCTGTACAATATTACATGTTTTACTGTGAATTTTACATGTTTATGTTTACCTCATGCACAAGTGTGGGGCAGTACTTTATGAGCAATGTAACCAACTTTCAAGGGTTATTTTTTCCATATACAAGACTTGCCAGCCCAAGAATCAACTTCCTTGTGTAAGATGGGACTCCACTCCCTTGACATTTCCATGGAGAAGCAGATTTATTTTTTTGGTTTATCTCCCCTGAACTCTATTTCTCCTTCATCGCTACACATGCAGGTGAGACGCAGGCTCTCTCCAGTCTCAATGGAGTATCTTCACTGTTTGGCCCCATAGAATCCTGTTCCTCACCTTCGACACAGTTATACCAATTTGCAGTCAGTCCTGATAATTCTGAGTGATGTCAATCTCCCCCAGAACATAAGTTTCATGGAGGAGGGCGTGTACCCCAAAGACAAGGGACACTCACTGTCATTTGTTGTTCAGTCACCCAGTTGTGTCCGACTCTTTGCGATCCCATGGACCTCAGCACGCCAGGACTTCCTGTCCCTCACCATCTCCTGAAGTTTGCTCAAGTTCATGTCCATTGCATTGGTGATGCCATCTAACCATCTCATCCTCTGGCACTCTCTTCTCCTTCTCACTTCAATCATTCCTAGCACCAGGAATTTTTCCAACGAGTCGGCTGTTTACATCAGGTAACCAAAATACTGGAGCTTTGGCTTCAGCATTAGTCCTTCTAAAGAGCATTCAGGGTTGATTTCCTTTAAGACTGAGTGGTTTGATCTCCTTGCTGTCCAAGGGACTCTCAGGAGTCTTCTCTAGCACCACAGTTTGAAGGCATCAGTTCTTTGGCACTCTGCCTTCTTTATGCTCCAGCTCTCACAACCGTACGTGACACTGAAAAGACCATAGCCTTGACTATATGGACATTTTCCAGCAGAGTGATGTCTCTGCTTTTCAACACACTGTCTAGGTTTGTCATGGCTTTCCTGCTGAGAAGCAATTGTCTTCCAGTTTCATGGCTGCAGTCACCATTTGCAGTGATTTTAGAGCCCAAGAAGAGGAAATCTATCACTACTCCCACCTTATCCTCTTCTGTTTGCCATGAAGTAATGGGACTGGATCTTAGTTTTTTAAAAATACTTTTTAAAGCCAGCTCTTTCACTCTCCTCCTTCTGCTGTCATACAGAGGCTCAAATAGATGTTTATTCAATGAATATGTTTGTCATACAAAGACAAACATCATATGGTATCGCTTATACATGGAATCTTAAAAAATGGTAGAAATGAACTGATTTACAAAGGAGAAGTACAGTGACAGATGTAGAAAACAAACTTATGACTACCAGTGGAGCAAGTGGTGGGGAGGGATAAATTGTGGAACTGGGATTGACACACACACACACAATTATGTATAAAATAGATAACTAATAAGGACCTACTGTGTAGCATAGAGAACTCTACTCAGTATTCTGTAACGACCTATATAGGAAACGAATCTAACAAAGAGAGGATATATGTGTGTGTATATCAAGGAGCTCCATCCAGTCCATCCTAAAGGAGATTAGTCTTGGGTGTTCATTGGAAGGACTGACGCTGAAGCTGAAACTCCAATACTTTGGCCACCTCATGTGAAGAGTTGACTTATTTGAAAAGACCCTGATGCTGGGAGTGATTGGGGGCAGGAGGAGAATGGGACGACAGAGGGTGAGATGGTTGGATGGCATCACCGACTCGATGGACATGAGTTTGAGTAAACTCCGGGAGTTGGTGATGGACAGAGAGATCTGGAGTGCTGCGATTCATGGGGTCGCAAAGAGTCGGACACGACTGAGTTGACTGAACTGAACTGAACTGATAAACAGGTACTCTTTGTTGCACTGCAGAAACTAATGCAACATTGTAAATCAACTGTACTCCAATAAAAATTAAAACATGAATTATTAAAAAAATTTAAAAAGTGTTGAAAACAAGGAACAAACAGAACAAATGCAATGTTCTAAAACTGTAGTAAAATGACTAGTGAATATAGCTAACTTCATCAAAATCAAAGAAACAAAGATTAGAGCTAAAGTACTGAACTTTAAGAAATAAAGAATTTGTTTGTATATTGAATGTATATGTTTTCTTTTTTGTATTGATGCTATGAGTTCAGGTTACATCTGTGGACCATTTCTAAGAAGTCTAATTATAATATGCTCTCACAGGACTTTATCTTACATTTCCACCTTTGTTTTCTTTTTTTTATCGACTACTTATTTTAGTTTGTATCATTGTTCTGAAATCATTTGTATGAGTTGCTCTAAACCCTTATTTAGAATAAGGTAGTTTATATATAAATACATAACAACTACACTTGAGTGAAATATTTAACTGAGTCATTGGACTTTGCTGATCACTACTTTCTCTGTGTCATTTTCTCCTCTTTGGCTCCTGCAATGCAAGCCCTTCCACTCGTCTGTCCCAGTGTCTCTTCTTGGCCCTGGAGGGTCTCTTTGCACCAGCTTTAACAGTGTTCCAGTTTCTCAGGATTCTCTCCTCATCTCCCTCTTGATGCTATATCTGGGAGGTCCTGTTCACACCCCAGAAGTTGGCTCTCCCTCACCTACTCATGACTTCCTCATCTACATCTCCTGCTCAGTCCCTTTCTTAAGCCACAGAACTACATTGTCCTCCACCTTCTACACACTTGAGGTACCTTGTGACTCAAGAGGTGGTTTTTATTTTTTATTAAGAGGAGAGGATAAGCTAAGCCATTTAATTAGTAAACATTTTCAGATTTTATGTAGATTTGAGAATCACCCTTTTGTATAACAATGCAGTTCAATGCAAAGTTGTTGAAAATGTCACACATTCCTCTCATTTTTGTTTGCAGAAAGTTGTTTTCCTCTCTGTAGTCTCTTGAATGTGCCCAAGATAGAAATCTGAGACTCTTCCTTGATGCTTCCTTTTAATTATTACTTTCAGCGTCATCTCTGTCATTTCTCTCTTTCCAAATGTCACATAAATCCTCCCCAGAAGTTTCTGTTTTTTGTTTTAGTTGAGAGGCAGAAAGAAGGAGGAACAGGGGAGCAAAAGATAATAAACAAATGGAATAAAAGGCACTGATGTCCAGTGTGCAGTGTGATGAATCTTTTCGTATGCACATAGCTGAGTAGCTCCTTGGTGTCCCTCTCTAAGTGTCCCGTCAAGCTTCCTGGACCACCTTATCTGATTTCTGCCACCACAGACGCATTTTGCCTATTCTTTAACTTCACATATAAGGAATCCTGTAGGTTGCAGTCTTTTGTGTGTGGTTTCCTGTGTCCACGTCCGTTTTTCTAACATTCCTTTTCTGCATCTCCTTTCCCTTCATCCGTGTCCTCATGCAGGGAAGCCGTTTTTTTCAGTCCACGGCGAGGGCCACAAGGGGGCAGCAGAACACGGTGGAACCTGGGCTGATCCAGCAGAGAAGCCCTTCTGGCCGCTGGGTTTCTCCTATCCCCGTAGCACCCTGTTTCTGGGCTGCCTCTTAAGCAGCTGCTGCAGGTTGATCCTGCTGCCACCCTCTCTGATACCTGCTGCTTTAGAGAGGATATCTGGAGTGGAAGATTGGAGCTTGGTCTCCAATTCTAGATCATGCACTCCTTTCAGTAATGTATTTTCAACAAGCAAAATATTGTACAGATTATAAAAACAAACACAAACAACCCATTAAAAAAGAGTTAAGATGAAAGGTATTCTAACATTTCTTCTGCCTCCCCTCTTGCCCCCAGATCCCTGGAGCACCTCTGGAGCTGGTTCGCCTCTACCTGGTGGCCCCTGTTTAGGACTCAGCTGAGCTTTAGTGAGGCCTGGAGCCCGTGGGTTTGACACACCTAACTCTGGGCAGGTCCCTTCATGTTGTTGAACCTCTGTCTCTCAGCTGTAAAATGAAGAAGGTAAGACTTTCCTCTGAGGATTGTAATAAAGTATGCAATGTTCAGAGTAAAATGGCACTGGTGAACAGTGTGCTTGAGTGTTTGGTGACATCATGAGAGAGTAGGGCCTGGCCTCAGGGCTTTAGCCCACAACTCAGCCTGTGGAGACGTCTCTTGACATGAAAGAACAGGGTGGGCATCCTAGGGACTGTTAGAACTGTTGCAGGAAGGGAGATCCCTTCCAGGTCCCAAAAATGGGCTCTTGTCTAACACTCGGAAATGAATTGTCTGAGGAAACACACACGCTGACAAAGCAAGAGATTTTATTGGAAAAGGGGGCCCCAGTGGAGAGCAGTAGTGTAAGAAAACCCAGGAGAACTGCTCGGCCACGGGCTCGCAGTCTCGGGTTTTATGGGGATGGGATTAGTTTCCTGGTTGTCTTTGTCCAATCATCCTGATTCAGAGTCCTTCCTGGTGGCTCACGCATTGCTCAGCCAGCGAGAAGGATTCTGGGAGGTAGTTGGACACGTGTGTCTACTTTTGACCTTTCCTGAACTCTTCCGGTTGGCGGTTGCTTATTAATTCCATGTTCCTTACCAGGACCTCCTGTCATAAAAGAACTCATGCAAATGTTTACTAGCATGCCTGGCCAGAGTGGGTGGTTTTCATCATTGTGCTTCCCCAAATAGAACCAGCCTCTCAGGCCTCTCCTGCTTTTCCTGCCCCAGACCTCTCTTCTCTGACTCTCCCAGGAACAGAGGCCAAAGTGTCAGAACTTCAAGTGGTTCTCGGACGTTGGTACTCAAATCCCTCTGAACAGGACTTGTCTGACTAACCCTTGGCCATGGGTGGGCCTGCTCTATGGGATTGGAAGAGTGAGTAAATACTTCCCAGGTCACTGAGTGGGCATATACCCAGGCCCTGTACTCAGGGCACGCACACAGCTCACTGCCATGTGGGCAGCACAAACACTCACACTGTAGATCATACCCTGACACCTCAGTGCCTGGGGACATGCGTGAGACACTCTGGGCAGACGTGTCCATTCTGGTGTCCAGTCCCACATGTGCCAGGGTAAATGCAGGGGGATCCTACCCCTTCCTTTTTGTCCTTTTCTTCTCTCCCTTTCTCCTTCCCTCCCTCCTTCTTTCCTTCCTTTCCTTTCCTACACCTTCTTTCTGTCTGCCTTCTTTCCCTTTAGATCCTTACTGTTGAACCTGAATCTGGCCTCTGTACCCCGACACCATGTTAAATCTTGGGAACAGAGTGTTGGGTGAAGTAGAAGATAGTAGTTTTATTGCTTTGTCAGGCAAAGGCAGCCACGGTAGACTAATGCTCTCAAAACCGTGTGATCCTCCCTGAAGAGGGCAGTGAGGAGTTCTATAGTAATGTTTTCAAAAAAAGGCATGATCGGCTTGCAGACATTCTTCTGATGGGTTGGTGGTGAGATGAGTGGGAGTCAGCATCATCAGCCTTCTGGTTCCAACTGATCTGGGGTCTCTGTGGTTGTAGTCGGCATACCATCCTTGTTAAACATTAACTCCCCCCACCCCCCACGCCCCCATGGGGGTTTCAGTATCTCTGAAATAACTCAAAGATATTTTTGTGTGTTTCCTTAGATGGGGAAACACTGACCTTGCCCCAAGGCCGCACTACTGTACCTCTGACTATTCCTCTCTTATCTCCCATCCCCTCCCTTCCTTAATTAACAACCACTTGAACCTGCCTGTTGGACTCAGGGAAGGTCTTGGAAGTTGAATGAATCCTATTTTCTGTAATCAGAGAAATTTGGGGCACAGAAAGGCTTTTGTGCCCAGGAGTCCCACTGGGTCATGCTTGGTATCGTAATCTTTTATTTGTGAAATAAAACATATTATATTTTCTGTAAGCCTGTGTGACTCCTCTGTCTCCCTCCTTTACCTTTAGATATCGCAAAGAGTTGGACACGTCTTGGGGACTGAACAACAACAAGAACAATCTCAGGGCTTGGGTGGGAGCAATGCCTTTTCATGTTCCTGGAAGGAATCTCAGACTTCAGAATCACAGTGGATTGTCTACTCAGAGGGTGGTGGAGTCAGTTCCATGGACCAGGTGGACTCTGCAGCTGACCGCTGGGTGGGCCGGGCAGCACCCACTCTTGGGAAGGACTGAGGGGCCTAAGGGTGTCCTGATCCACCTCTGCTGGATATTCCAGTTTTGGAGATGACAGCCTGTGGTGGGAGGGCCTCTCCTTCCTCAGCAGAGGGACAGAAGTGCAGGTTCAGAGGAAGGTCATGGCCCCCAGTGTGCCCTTGGGCTCTGCCCAGCAGGCTTCCAGGGTAGACCTTGCCCACCAGCCAGGATATCATGGGTTAGAGAACAAAAGAAACCTTTTAAGATTGAAATAAAATCATTGCCTCTGGAGTGTGTGTGTGTGTGTCTTTCTAAAAATAGCTATCAAAGGAATTGTTTAAACTTTGCCTACAGTATAAATTAATCTAGCAAACCATTCAACTTAACAATGTCAAGGATAATAAGCTTTCCCAGATTGCATATTATTTAAAACAGGAGTTTAATTCTTTTCATCTACTGTAACATTTAAAAAAAAATCACAATTCATTTTATATCACTATGGTTTTATGGATTAGGAGTTGTCTGAAACTGTTTTGAAAGCTCTTGAAGCGAATGAAAGATAAGGGATATTATGACTGTTAAATATTAACCCTGTTAGCATTAGGATAATTTATATTTTGAGAAAGAAAAGTCTTTTGTGGTGAGTGAGCAAGAAGCAGCTGGCACATGACCCTGATGCCTGGGGTGGCAGGGGAGGTTGGTGAAGTTGGCTGTTTTTGTCCACCTTACCAATATGTTCAAGTGTCCTTCCAGTGTACTTCCAGAAAAATCTTTCCTGTACTTTGTCATTCCCGTCCCTCTCTCCTCCCAGTGTGGACTCAAAGGGCTGGCATTCAGGGTGAGATAAGCTTTCTGATCAGATCATCTTGGGGCATGTGTGAGTCCAAGGTCCCTGCTTGTTCCTGCTTCCTGTGGAGTCGTATGGAGCTGGGGTGGGCTGGGCTGGGTTTGAGGGCTGGGGCAGGATTGAGGAGGCAGTCTCCCTGCCTCTCTAACTCCTCCCTCCTCTGTGAGGGATTTGGACTAAGTGTCCTCGATGGCAGCACTCATGTCTTACTTCATGTCTGTCTGCACGTGTGAGAATGAAGTAGCATAAATGGAATTTGTGTGGCTCGGTTCTTGACACATAGGAAGTATTCAATAAAAGATGGTTGTCACAAAATTCACCTAATGTTTCTGAGACCTTAAAAAGTCTCCTCGTGGTGAAGGCATTGGTGGTGTAAGTGGGGGATAGAGATTAAGGGGGCCCTGGAGGCTAATTTTTGAACTTGTCTCGTTAGATCTCCTGCGGTTAATATAAATATTCCAAATATTCCTGAGTCCAGGTGGATATTAGAGGGAGTGGACCTTTTGGGGAAGACAAACTGGGATGTGTTCAGGTATACCCTGATGCTCTGGGTTTGCCCAGAGCTGTAACACCTCAGACCAGACTTGCGGGCTCTTATGAACAATTTGTGGCTTTGTGGGTCTGCCGGTCCTTACTCTGTGGAGACAAATATAATGGGTCATTCAGAACAACCCAGAGTGAACACAGGCTGAGAGAGATTTTCTGAGTGTGTGGTTGTGAATCTGTGAGGTTTGGTTTTCTCATCTGCAGAATGAAGACAATAGTGACAACCACCAGGCAGAGGTGAGGAGGGAAAGCCACCAGCCCAAGTCACTTCAGACCTGAGCCACTGACACTGGGACACTGGCAGGCTTGAGGGGGCATTGTGCTTGTGTGTGCTTAGCCAGTCAGCTGTGTCCGACTCTTTGTGACCTCACGGGCTGTAGCCTGCCAGGCTCCCCTGTCCATGGGATTCTCCAGTCAAGAGCACTGGAGTGCGTTGCCGTGCTCTCCTTCGGGGGATCTGAACACAGCCTCTCACTCTGCAGGCAGACTCTTTACCATCTGAATTAGCAGGGAAGCCCTGAGGGAGCATTAGTGTTGGTTGAACCTGGTGTTGCCAGTCCATGGCTGTAACTAGTGGTCTTTTTATGTCTGGGGTAGACAGGAAAGCTGGAGAAAGCAATGGCACCCCACTCCAGTACTCTTGCCTGGAAAATCCCATGGATGGAGGAGCCTGGTAGGCTGCAGTTCATGGGGTTGTGAAGAGTCGGACGTGACTGAGCGACTTCACTTTCACGCATTGGAGAAGGAAATGGCAACCCACCCATCCCTGGGAGAATCCCAGGGATGGCGGAGCCTGGCGGGCTGCCGTCTATGGTGCCGCACAGACTTATCAGCAACTTAGCAGCAGACAGGAATGCAGAGATGGGCAGATGGTGGGGCTGTTGTAGCCTTCCACAGGCTGACTCTATTAGTTCAGAGATAGCAGTCTTCCTGTTTCTCTGTGGACTGGAGTGTTGTGAAATTGTATGAGGTTGAGTAGCCCATGTGCTGCTGAAGAGACTCCTGCCTGTCAGCTCAAACATTGTTTACGGAGTGCTTTCTTTATGCTGGGATAGAGAGCCTCCTCTCCTGGATTTCTTCGACATTCCTCAGGTGAACACAGGTCAGGGCTGTGAAAGAGACAGGGTGCCACCAAAACCCCAAAAGGCTTGTGTATGGATCTCACAATGGGGGTCAGGAGGTCAGCAAAGCATGCCTTGAGCAAGGTCATTTGAGGTGAGAGCTGAACAGTGGACCGTGAGGAATGTGGGGGAGGAGGGAGAGGGCAGGATTATCCAGTGGCTGGTGAGACCAGTAAGGGGGCAGCTGGGTGAAACACGGGATGAGTTCAGACAGAAAGTTGGAGGCTTCAGAGCCACAGAGGAGAGGTTGAAGAAGAGGGGTCCCTTGAAGCGTGAGGCATAAAGTTGACATAAACTGAGCTGCGAGCATCATGACATCGGAAGGAAAATGACCTGGAGGGAGTGAGGCTGGAGGTGGGGCGGGAGACCCATGAGGAAAACTCTGTGTCAGCATAGAAATGAGACTATGTGATGGCTGTTAACATGAATTTGTGAAAAATCTTTAATGTTTTGGAAGCATGTTTTATGGGAGAGTGGGATGTGATAGATGCCCTTCATGTTTCCGGCAGAGAAAGCTGGTTGAACAGAGGTGACCCTTATTAGTAAGGAAAATTCAGGAAGGGATGAGCTGGAGAGGAAGAGCCAGTCCCGTTGTTTTTTTTTTTTTTTTTTTTTGAGACCAGAGATTCAGGCCTTTCCTGGTGTTCACTAGGCCTGGCAGAAAGGGGGTCTGAATGGCTGTACCCAGGCCATGGATGATACACAATCTTAAGAAGCCTTAGGGCATTGTCTATTCAGTGAAGGGTCTGGAGTTGGTCCTGGAAACCCCTGAAGCCTGGGGGTTAGCCCCTGGGGGGCCAGGTTGTGGGAGTTCCTGGGTCAGCTGCTGGGGAAGAAAAGGAAGCAGCCACGCTGGGGACTGTGCCCTGTGCACTTTACTAGCCCACATGGAATGGGGTGGGGTGGGGCTAGGTGTTAGTCTGTGCGGGCTGCGTGGTGCACACAGTCCCCACTTCCGAGGTTAGAAGGCTGCCAACCTGGAGTATGTCTTCCCAGGTGACGAAGTAGTCAAGAATCGGCCTGCCAGTGCAGGAGACCCAAGTGATATGGGTTTGATTGCTTGGTTGGGAAGATCTCCTGGTGTAGGAAATGGCAACCCATTGCAGTATTCTTGCCTGGAAAACTCCATGGACAGAGAAGCCTGACAAGCTACAGTCCATGGGATCATAAAGAGTGAAACACAGCTGAGTGACTGAGCACACATGCACAGCCTGGAGTGTAGCACTTGTCGAGAATGGTTATTGAGTCTGTGTGTCTATGTGCCCCCGTCAGGGTGGTTTCAGCTTTACTTGAATCCACTCTCTTATTGCCGCTCCGATCAGGCTGTTTTCTTCTTGATAACTGGGTGACTGTCCAGAGGGCAGGGCAGAGTCTGCTGGGACTGCTTTATCCAGGTTCCACTTTCGAATCGTGAAGGAACCAGGGAAGGGCGGACTGAGCTGTCTGGGATCATTTCCGAGGGTCCCACGGTCTGGTCTCTGCAGACACCCCTGGATCGGGCTCTGCTGCTTCTCCACTTTCCTGAGACCACCTGCCCCCAGACATGAGAAACTCAGACTTGGATCTGAATCAGGATTGGGGCTCTGAGTGACTAACTTCAGGTGCAAATTCTGAGGGCAGATTTGGGGTCTGCCAGGGTCCCTGAACCTTCTCATGCTGCTTCTCATGCTGAGTTTAGAGACGCCTCTGAAGCCCTGGCCTTTCGGAGCAGGTAAGTGGGTTTTGAAGACACTTGTGGGCAAGAAGAGCAAGCAGGGAGCATCAGGGTTGAGGAGGAGGCTGAGCAGGTGGTGGGGCTGGGGGCAGGGTGGGTGGTGCTGGATGGTGGAGGACTCTAAGGAGACTAACGATCACCACAGTGAAGGGTGTACCTTCATTCATATGTTTTAGTATTATTGCTATAGCATCCGATTCTGTTCTAATTCCCTATAGTGATTCTCATGAAAACTTTGGGATCTAGATGCTGTTAATATCCCCAATTTGTTTATGAAGGAACAGGCACAAAAGATTAAAAAGCTTGACTAAGGTCATCACACAGACAAGGCCTCAGCCTTGGGGGAGGACTCAGCACTCACCCCCAGAGTCTGTCCTTCCGAGGACCCTAAGCTGCCTCCTCCCCAACTTTGAAGGGAAGGCATTTGGGGTCCTTTCTCTGATGAGGACTCATTTTTTCTCCTTGGCTGCTCTATTTCCACTGGGATGTCCAACTCCAATGCAGAAATCTTCTTCAAAGGCAGTGCGGATGAGGATTAAGCTGTCTGTGGGGACTGACTGGGCACCTGGGAGCGGGCCATGTCCTTGGTCCCTGCAGGAAAGGGCGGGGTGGGGTTGAAGTCCAGGCGAACTAACCCAGCAGCAAAGGCAGCACATGGTGCCTCTGATGGACCCAGAGTCCCCTTGCGGAGCATGTTTGTGGGGCCCCAAGTGGGAGCTGGCCTGCACTTCACAGTGAGGAGCTGAACCTGGGTCTCTGTCCGTAACTGGTGGACAGGTGTTGCTGGTGGTTGTGAATAATGGCGAGATGTAGGATGGTCCCAGCTCGGGCCCCTGGTGCTGGGAAAGGAAGCACCTGGTGTTCTGGGCAGAGTGGGCTACGCTGCAGGTGCCACTGGGGTGGGAAGAGAAGGGGGGCATTTTCCCCAAGCAAACCTTGTGGTTGTGACCCCACAGAGGCTTCTCCAGGGCTGGGAGGAGACCAGGCTCCGTGCTTTCTGGGTGTCAGAGTTGTGGGGAGCCCAGCACCTCATCAGCACAGGGATCCAGGGGGGCTCTGCTCCTGCAGGACTGTTTCTGGCCCTGAGCCTCCTCCCCACTGGGGTCCCTGAGCTCTGGGCCAGCTCTGGGTCTGCCTCCTGCCCTGTGTCTCCCCAGCTCTGAGATGGAGGACTTCTTCCACGGCTCTGTGCTCTGCCACCTCACCTCCCTGCTCCTCTTCACGCAGCTGCCCACTGGGGGTTTCGCACGTGAGTGTGCCCCACCCCTCTTCCTATGTGGATTCCTGGGAGCCGGGCTGGTTCTCTCCATCAGGAGTGGTTTGCTGTTTGAGAAGTCCCTTCTCTAAAAAAGTTATGATGCTCCCCAAACCAGTAATTGTCATTCAATTTTTGAGAGTCTTTAAGCCTGGTAGCTCAGACGGTAAAGTGTCTGCTTATAATGGGGGAGACCTGGGTTCGATCCCTGGGTCAGGAAGATCCTCTGGAGAAGGAAATGGCAACTCACTTCAGTACTCTTGCCTGGGAAAATCCCATGGATGGTGGAGCATGGTAGGCTACATTCCATGGGGTTGCAAAGAGTTGGACATGACTGAGCGACTTCCCTAAGCCTCAATATAAAGACTATAACTTTATAAGTCTTTAAGCCTCAAGGCAATATCAAAATGCCTTGATAGTTATCCAATGAGGTGTTTATGATGTTATAAAAATTCAGCTGTGACATATGTGACAATATCTTTCACCTCAGTTTTTGGGTAGTATCTTTATTTTACTAAACATATTCATTAGCTATTTTTTTTTCCATTTCTCATATGAACATGTGGTACATGTTGAACATGTGGTAGGTACAACATGAACACGTTGAACATGTGGTAGGTGCTTTTTATGAGCAAACCAGGCAGATTCGTGTCTTTGTAAAATCTTACAATGTAGCAGGGAGGCTATAATAAATGCATGAAATAAATGCATGAAATAATAATGGCATGAAAGTAGTATGATGAATAGTTTTTTATAGGCAACGAGAGAAGCAGTGAAGCAGCGTGGGGTAGAGGGCAATCAGGCATGTGGAGGTGGGAAGTGGGCAGCAGTGTTCAGTGAGCTGTTCAGTGAGATAAGAATAAAACCTGGAAGAAGGGGTGAGCCTGTGAGTGTTCCGGTGGAAGCATGGCTTCTGTAAGAGAGAACAGCCAGTGCAAAGCTGCCTGTGGGCCTGGAATATTCAAGAGACTGTGGAGGCAAGTCTTGGCTAGAGCAAAGTGAAGGAGAGGGCAAGAAGTAGGAGCTTGTGTCCAGAAGCCCTGGGGGTCATCCCCATTGGGCCTTTGGTCCACTGAAGGGACTGAGGAAACTCGGCAAAGCTTTGAGTAGAGTAGGGACATGGTTTGCAGGTGGAAAGAATTGCAGACTTGGGAGTGAGGAGAGGAGACCCAGGGAGGCCAGTGTACTGTTGTCCTCCAGGTGAGAGACCATGGTGACTCAGACCAGCTCTGAGCAACTCAGGAGCTGAGGAGTCATTCTCTGTAGATCCAGCAGGGCCGTCCTGCACAAGGGTCAGATCGTGGCCCATCCTCCAGGCCTCAGAAGGCCAAAGGCTCTGAGAAGATGTCAGTGGGATGAATATGGGCACTTGTGGGTGAAAAAAGTGAAGGTAGGCTTTTAATGGAAACAATATTTGTGTCTAGTTTTTAACACACGTTTGAGCTGGGGAGAAAGTAATGAACACAGATAAATTTAGCTCTGGAATAGAATAGTGTGGCTATAATAGGATGTGACTGAATGATCAAGGAGTTTTGACTTTGACCACAGGTATTCTCTTTGGTCAGGGTTCAGTCCTGCCCAAGAGGGGCAGGATAGAGCTGTGCTTCTCCAAGTGACGCCCCTGGAACATCAGTACCAGCATCTTGGGGAATTGTTTAGAAATGCACATCCTTGGGCCCACTCCAGACCTTACTGAATCTCTGGGGGTGTTGGCCCAACATTGTGATTTTATAAGCCTTCTTGCTTATTTTGCTGCATGCTGAAGGTAGAAACCATTGAGTTAGAATTTTCCATGGAAGGGTGTGAAGACAGCGATACAGATGGATGAGGGACTCTCTTTGACATCTTTTCTGGGCACAAAATTATCATCAGTCTAGCTCTAATTCAGAATCATCACAGCTCAACCTATCAGGTCAGGGTTCATCCCACCCGACAACTGTCCCTAGCCTGCTCAGGTCCTTCTATCAGACTGAGCGTGTGTTCTGCCCTCCCTCTGTTTCTCCTCCTCTCTCACTCCTGTGTCTGTGTCCACAGAGGAGTTCATCGTGATGGCCCCCCCGGACCCCATTGTGGCAGTGCTGGGCGGGGAAGTCCTGCTACCCTGTAGTGTATCTCCACCCATGAGTGCTGAAGACATGGAGCTGAGATGGTTCCGCTCCAAGTTTTCAGAAGCTGTGTTCATCTATCAAGACCGACTGGAGCAGAAAGAGGAGCAGATGGCTGCTTACACAGGGCGGACCTGGCTGGTGAGGGACCTTCTCAACCAGGGAGAAGCTGCTGTGCGTATCCAGAATGTCGATGTTTCTGACAATGGGCTGTACACCTGCTTCTTCAGAAAGGGAGGTTTCTACGAAGAGGCCAATTTGGAGCTGAAGGTGGCAGGTTGGTGACTTGATATTTTTGATCCTGGAGTATTGGAGTTGGGAGGAACTTTAGGGATAATGGCAATCAATCCCTCATTTTATAGATATGGGACAGGAGGCTCATCCACTCATTCCATTATTTGGTACAAACATATTGAAACCCTTCTCTATGTCACATCCTGCTCTGGGCACCTGGGATACATCAATGAACCAAACAATGTTCCCTGTTCTGTGGAGTCTATATTCTAGAGTCAGTACATAAATACTTTGATAACTAGGTTATAGAGGAAATTAGGAGGTGGTAAGTATTAATACTTAAGATAAAATGACAAATATAACAGTGGAAGTGGACCAGGATGGGGGTGGGGTGGGCTTGTTTTATGTGGGGCCTCAGGTTGGGATTTTTTGACAATTTGAGCAGAAGCTCAAAGGAAGTAGGGATTTAGCCACGTAGATATCTGTGGGACCAGAGTTCCCAGCAGAGGAAACACCTGGCATGAAACCCTGAAGCAGGAGTGTGGCTGGAGGAGGAGTGTGACTGGAGGAAGATGACTGGAGCAGAAAGCTCTCGTGGTTGATAAGATGAGTAAATGAAGGGTTGTAAGAGATAACAACAATTGAATATAGATATGTTCTTGGCATGGGGTGCACAGAGAAGGGATTGATTAATGCTCTCTCTGGTGGTCAGGAGAATTTTGCAGGTAATATACACTGAAAGGGGCACCTGAGCTCACTAGATCAGGCTGCAAAGAGTCCTTGAGGTTGATGGAGTGGAACATGAGAAGTCAGGGGAGAGGAGAAGAAAGGAGAGGAGGAGAGAAGAGAGGAGATAGAGTGTGGTGATTGCAGTTGCTAGCAGTTAACCAGAGTCCTTTGGGGCTACAGTGTGTGGTCCCTGAGGGGTACAGACAGTGGAAGCTGGGGGGAAGAGGAGAGGAATTTGAAGGGCAAGGTAGATGCTAGGTTGTAGAAGACTTTGCAAGCTGTGCTATGGGTGTTGATGCACCACTGCAGAAATTTTAAACAGAGCAGTGCCTGGGGCATTTCTTTGGTCAGCTATGAAGAGGGTGGATGAAAGGTGAGCCAGGCTGAAGGCATGGATGTAGTTACGAGGTCCACAGGATGATCCCCAGAAAAGGCAATGGGATCACATAGAGGGACGAGGGGGTCAGACATCTGTGATGTTTAGAAACTAGAGCAAGCTAAGTGAGTGGATTTGGGGACACAGAGTTTGGGGGGAAGAGGAGACTGCAGAAATTCTGAGGGTTTTGCATTGGCTGTTTGTTGTTTAGTGGTAAAAATATTGAAAATTATGTGTGTTGATTGAAGAAAAACACACAACTTAAGAACTGTGAGCTGTGTTTTATTCAGGGTCTTACTGAGGGGTATATAATCCAGGAAATAGCTTCTCAGTAGCTCTGAGAAACTGCTCCAATGAGGTAGGGGGATAAGCCAGTTTATACAGGTTTTGGCTAGGGAATAGGTGCAGTCAAGCATGCTTAGTATGCTAAGTGGCTTCATTCGTGTCCGACTCTGTGACCCCATGAGCTTGTAGCCCACCAGGCTTCTCTGGCCATGGGATTCTCCAGGTAAGGATACTGGAGTGGTTTGCCATTTCCTCCTCCAGGGGATCTTCCCAACCCAGGGATTGAACCCGAGTCTCCTGTTGCTCCTGCATTGCAGGTAGATTCTTTACTGCTCATGAGCCACTGGGAAAGCCCAGAAGTCAAGCATACGCTTCGGTAAAAGGTTACTGTTTGTCACAAGGATCAGATATCTCAGTTAATAATATTAGCACTTTTCTAGGAAGATGCAAGAATCTAGGTTCATTAAATATTTTTTTCCTGAGACATCTCTAAGTATCTAAGGGGCCTGTTTTTCCAAAGCACAGAGTGCCTTGCCCTATTTTCACCTTGAAGTTCTTTCAGAGTGTACTGTCAGTGAGTGACTGAGAGGTTAATGTCTTGATTCTTGTAGAATTGGATGGTGGGCAAGATTCTTTGCTTTATGTATGTTAGTTATCTGTTGTCAAGATAATGCTGTGTAATAAACAGTCACAAAGTTCACAGTGGCGTGCAACAATAACCATTTATTTAATTCAGGCATGAAGGGAGTACAGCTAGTTTGGGCTATATTTGACTAATCTTATCTGGGTTTATTCATAACTCTTTGGTTATGTTGGGTACAAAACAAAAACAAAATCTCCCTAACCAGAAATCATCTTCACAGTTAGTGGAGAAAGAGCACAGTTTTATTATTGAATGGACATTCAACCAGAATGTGATAGACATCACAGGCAATCTACTAAGAGATTGCAAAGACAGAAAGATATCTCCCCCCTTTTATAAAGCCAAGCAGATACAACCCATTATATACTTGCTTTTAAGATGAACAATAACTATTCCTCAAGTTGGAAGACTTGATAGGACCATCTGTCACAGAGTTCACTCTAAATTTTCCTGGTAATTGAGGTGACCATCTGTGTTAGCTAACTGGTTTAAGCCAGAGGAAAAACAAATTCTTATGTTTTTATGACAGGAGGTATTTTTACACCTTGTAGCTTGGTGATGGCTGAAATTGGGCTCCTACCCTCCCACAGGGAAGGGGAAAGTGGGGTGCTGTTTCCCTTGAACTTTATATTTACGAATGACTCCTAGGTCCTAGTGAAAGACATTCTTGCGTCAAAATTCTTGTCTAGTTCTCAAAAAGGATTTATATACATTTAAAACAGGGGAGAAAATACATATAACAACAGGTTTTCTCAAGTAAATATTCTAAGAAAACAAGGGAAGGGGAATCTCTTCCCTTATTTTCAACAGGGAGAATGAAGCCTGTTATTTTTAATCCTTATTTGTCATTTCAGTCAGCTGAGGAGGTCCCATAAGAACCTTTGCTGGGTTGTTCATGTGGGTTTGTTCAACTGGCTATTGATTGATCTAGGAAAGTTTCAGCAGGAAAGACTGTCCTAGAGCAAACATGTTCTCCCTCTGGTGGAGAGCAGCTCAATGACACAGGACTTTGCAACCTAGTCACATGACCTAATCTCTTATTGGCTAGTTGAGTCACAGGACTGGCCCAGAGGCAGAGTGTGGAGGCACCAAAAACTGTGGCAGACAGGGAGCTGGATATAAAGAGGAGTGAAGAGTTGGTAATATTTTTATACAGAATCCATAACGGATGGAGCCAAATCACATATTCAGTTCTAGAACTATGAGTTGGAAGTATATGTGAGGAATTCAGGTAGAGGTAAACCTGTGGATAAAAGGAAGGGAAGCTCAGGACATAGGGTTGTTAGATGACTTAATTTTGGTGGTGATTTACAAAGAGAGGCAGTGGGTGTGGAAGCAGATGCCCCGGGAGAGAGTGTGACGTGCGGAAAGTGTAGGATAAGGGTGGACCTGGGACCACATTCCTCCCCCTGTTTACATGGCATTAGCCCTTCCAAATGCATGACTAGGGAGAAGGGACTTAGCTCTCTGAGCCTATGGTCCCCGTGCTTCTTTCTTCTGTTCCCTGAGACAGGGCCGCCTCTTTGCTCCCTGTGGGAGCAGTCTGCCCCCAGAGCCCCCAGAATGCCAAGTGCAGGGCGACCCCAGAGTTGTGCACACATAGGCACTGCTGGGACCCTGGGCTCTACATCTTGCCTCCCACAGGTGTGGGCTCTGCCCCTCAGGTGCGCATCACAGGGCCTGAGGAGGATGGGGTCCGCGTGGTGTGCACGGCCTCTGGGTGGTTCCCGAAGCCCCAGGTGCAGTGGAGAGACCTCAGCGGAGAGAAGTTCCTGGCGTTCTCCGAGGCCCACACCCAGGATGCTGAAGGGCTGTTCAGTGTGGAGGCGGCGCTGGTGGTGAGAGACAGCTCTGTGGGGAACGTGACCTGCTCCATCCTCAACCCTGTCCTGGGCCAGGAGAAGGCCATGGCCATTTTCATCCCAGGTCAGAGGTGCTCCCGGTGCCAGCAGGCCTGGAGGAGGGGCCGGGTGTTCCTGGGTGTTCTGCGCTGAACTCTCCCGGGCTATGGCCCTGACAGGGTGTCTGGTTGGGCTGCAGAGCCCTTCTTCCCCCAGGCCTCTCCCTGGAAGGTGGCTTTCTCGGTGAGCCTGACTGTGTTGGTGATCTTGCTCCTTGGGGCTGGATGTTACACCAAGAGAGAACATTCCCTGAAGGTGCAAGAGATGCGAGAAAAGGAGACTCTGTGCCAGACTAGAGAGCAGGACCGTCAGTCAAAGGAGGAAGCGCTGAAGGACACAGGTAAGGCAGGACAGGGGTCAAGGCTGGTGAATGTGGCGGCTGAGGAGAGGGAGGAGCTGACCACAGTGCTGAGTAAAGGGCTCTGGGGAAATCCCAGTCCAGAGCAGGTGGCTGGGGAGACCTGGGTGGACTGCTGGAGCGGTGGAGGCTCCGATGGGTCTGCAGTTGGAACGTCTTCCCCAGAGGTTACAAACAGAGAGGTGGTATTTTGTGAATTCTTTTTCTTAGGGATTGGAGTTCACGCTTTTTTTTTTTTTCACTCTCTTTCAGCTATACTTCAGGAAGAACTTAGTAAGTTCTTCTTTTCCTCTTGAGCTCCCTGCATCCCCTTCATAGGAGACAGTCTGGTTCTTAGCTCACCTGTTTCCTGTTTGTTACCTTTCAGAGAGGAGGAAATCCGCTTACCTGGCTGGTGAGTGACTCCCCGGTGTCCTTGGGTTTCCGTCCTACCTGTGCCATGGTGTCCCTCTCCTCCGTTCTGTCTAGGTATAGAAATGTGGACCCACTTCCCTGGGGCAGAAGTGGAGGCTTCTAGGAGGCAGAACCCATGCATGGGCTCTCCCAGATCTGGACTGCTGGTTCCCACCCATTTCTTGGGATCCTGGGTGTAAAGATGAACCCAGAGCCTATCATGCACCTTTGGTCTTATTCCAACTCTGACTGACCCACCATATTAATAGTTTACTATTCTTCTGCATATGGTTTTCAGTCAGTATCCAGAAGCAAAAGTCATGTGCTGTGAGATTTCATTAAAGGAGCTATACAAATAACCAGCTTGATTAAGTTTAGGAGTGTGACCTCCTGTCTCCATCCAAAACACTGTCCTAGGAGTCCATTCCCTCTAGTTTCTTTGGGTGATCAAAAATTTATGGGGTGGAACTGAGGTGACCATGCACAGAAATGCCATGGAATGAGCTGTCAATACCCCTGAATAGTGTTTATCTCTAGAAATATTTCATCTGAGAAAGATTAGCCCCTTTTACCCAGAGTTCATCTCACTTCTTAAAATAGTTCCCAGGTCATCTTACTTCTAAAATAGTTCCCATGTCAAGTTTTTTCCCAAATGTATTTTTTCCAGGAAAAAAACTGAATATGATAATGCTTTCTTAAAATTATATAATAATTTATATTTTACTCCTTAAAATGTTTTCACACATAGTAGAATTTTTGACCCTGAGCAGTAAAAGTGAAAATAGATAGAATAAGAATTTTTGAGGGTTTTGAGGCAAGAACAGCTAAGTGACTTGCCAAACATCACATGCAGTAGTGGGACAGTGGTGCAAGTCAGTAAGGAGTGGGCGCAGGCCACCTGACCTGTGCTCCAGGGGATTCCCAACCACACCTGCTGTCTGCACATGGCAGGAGGTCACCTCCTCTGCAGCCTCTCCCCACTGTAGTTAGTCTCACCTGCAGAGCAGAGGGGAGGCAAGGGCCAGTGGATTCACACTGAGCAGGTTTCTTCTGGCTGAAGTCTCACCAGAGTGTGTTTGTTCCCTTCCAGCCTGGAGGAAGGCCCAGCTGTACGCAGGTAAGTGGATCTGAGTTCCTGTGGCCCCCCCGCAACCTAGACTCTGACCCCTTTTGCATGAGGGGACCCCACACCAGGGTGGGGTAGATGTTCTTGGTCTTCTTGTCACCTTTGCAGCCTCCAAGTGGGGACTGCAGGGACTCCTCCTCGGAACACAGGTGTGCCTCCATCCTGCCCGTCCTCTACTGCAGGGCGCTGTCAGGGTCAGCAGCGCCTCCTCAACACCTGGTGCAACCGGGACTTCTCTTTGTGACAGTGACATTGGAGGGGTCAGTGGTGAGGAAGGATGGCAGCAGGGAACGACTGTGTGGATCAGGAATCACTCATCTCTGGAAGATTTCAGAAGTCACGCTTGCCTACTTAGGATTCAGTTCTTCCCAAGGTGGCCCTTGATTCCTGATCCGTCTTGTTTCAAAATTCCTACCCTTTTTGGCTCTAGTTTTGTTTTTCCCATTTTCTCCTGGTCCTGTGAGATATTGATATTCTCTCTATCTCAGTCTCTGACTCTGTGTCCAGGCTGGGTTTCATCCTCCAAGCCTCTTGGTTGTTGAGGAATTAGTTGCTGTAGAGCAGGTATTCTGAATCTGGGGGTCCAAAAACTATGGGATGTTTATGGGCTCCTTGTGTGAGGGTCTATGAAAGTTCTTAAATTCTATTCAAAATCTTCTGTATATGTTTGTGTGACAGGGACACAAATGTAACAACCATGATCTTCCTTTTCAGAGAATTCTGTATTTGCTGATGAGCTCATTCTTGGTTGGGTTTATTAGGGGCCATGGATGAAGACTGGGAAAGAAGAAATGTAGAGGAGACAAAATCATTTCACAGAGAAATGGTGGGAAGCAAATCAGGGAAGACAAGACCAAGAGGAAGAAGAGAGGAGGAGATGAGGAGGAAGTGCCATGTCTGAGATTTGTCTTGTAGAGATGGAGTGGCTTGTAGTGGTGGAAAAGAGACCACAAGTCATAGCCATGGTGGTCTGTTGGGGAGCACACAGAAGGTGTGCAAGTTATTTGGGTGCATAAAGTGTGATCAACTCCTTGATATCTCTTTAAGAAATTTCAGTAAAGGCATATTTGTTTTTAAGCCATTAAAAAATAACCATGTAATTCAGTCTGCCTCTGATAATGAGGCATCTCAACCTTCCTGTAGTGGTTAGGGCAGGAGTGTGGTATGGGGCATCCTAATGTAATGTAAGGTTGTTCTGAGAACCCTTTAACTTTGGGGTGAGTTAAAGATCTGTACCCTGTAAACCTGTGCAGCCTGCCCTTTCCTTGATTGGAATGCTTCTGTTTACAGACAGGAATATAGATCGTGAAGGCAGAGAAGGGTAAACCAAGGGTGAAAATGCCTGGGAGCCAGAGACGTGAGGATTTAGGATCCCACCTTAGGGATTCTTACTGATTCACCCTAGGATTTATGTTAAATATCAGGATCAGATTGTCCTCTTTTACTATCTCTCCCTTACCTACTACATTAAAAAGTGTGTGTTTTAATGTATACCTTGTGTAACCTTCTGTTTTGTAAGGATAAACCCCATTAAGCTAGAACCAACATTTTCATATTGACAAGTGTCAAGTGGGAGGTGGTCAAATGTCAGATCTCTTTTTATTCATAAAATTGGAAAAAAATGTATTAATGATTTGCTGTAGCAATTAAGTGAAGAGTAGCATCACACTTGATACCTGTTGGAGTCTCACAATTAAATGTCAACTCTCTTTTTTTCTCCTCCCTCTTTTTCTTGTTGCTAATTTCTATCACTTGTGGCATAGAAATTTATAGCTAGGGATCAACTAGTGTGTTGGTGAAGAACAAATAAATTAAAGTCCATTTTTTCTCAAAGGGTCACATAGGTTAGGCCACTTTATGTGATCTTATTTCCATCAGGCAAATAAAAGGAATGTCAATTTCAGCATGAACCTGTATTAAGTAGGAACGATGTAATAAGTTTACACACCAAAATCGCAAAAAAAAAAAAAAAAAAAAAGAGCCATTTACTAATTTCCATAAATGTTCTAATCTTGTTCCTGATTCTCCACCCTGTTGGAGGCAACAGCTCTCTGAGTGCAGACATTTCAGTGTCTTATGACATACAGGGTTTGCTTTGCTTTGATTGTTGAGCATCCATTCTTTTTCCCAAAAATGAGTATGGAGGTTGGAAGAAATTATTTGGCCTTGGGTCAATTGGGAAAGGGATCCTTATGTTCTTTTTTAGTCATATCAGGCCATTGCCCTGGGGACACTAGTCTGATCTGGTTTTTAAGATTCTTGGTTTGGGGCTGGCTGAGGATCAGCAGGTCTTGGCTAGGTATTTGGGTTATTTCCCCCTGACCCTTGGTCACATTGTTAGGTTCTTAATCACACCTGTAAAGTTCCCTTTACCACAGTGTATTCACACAGTCCAAGGTTTAGAACATGGTCATCTTTCGGATCCTCTTGTTGTGGCTCTCCTGGAATCTTACTGGGCAATTATAGGGTGAAGCAGATGACTAGATCCAATATTTTGGGTTTTCCTTCACAGGTAAAAATGTTTTTGTTCCACTAACCCTGCAAAAAGCAGGAAAGAATTCATGAGTGTCTTTCCTCTCACTGTATGTCTGTCTTTCTCACTTCAAACCTCTCTCTCCTTTCCTTGAAACCTCACCTATGCCTCCTAACTGAGCAAGATTTCTCTGATGCTGTATCTCAGATTTTCTCCACTAATGACTTATAGTCATTCTCTGAGTTCAGTTCAGCTAAGTTGTATTCTCTCTACCACTGGCTTAGAGGTAACCTGCATGTTCAGTTCAATTAGCTCTTCATAATTGCTTAAGAACCTTGGAAATTTTGATCTCCCCAAGTCTTTCTCCAGAAAACCCAATTTTAAGGATGTGTGGCTAAGGACTTGAGAAAATGTTATTTTATAGTGAAGTTTGGGCAATGACCTTTATGTTCAGATTGATATCAAGCCTCTCAACTCCTCAGTTTTAAGATTTATGGCTTTGCCTTCATGGTAAGGTTGTAGCATGGTGGTTCTGTGTATGTTTGTGAAAAGAAATACATGCATCAATTGAATATTTCCAAAACATTTCCCCCTATAACTCTCTCAAAAGTATGCTTCACAATACCAAGCACTGACTTTGATATGTATAGTCTCTATAAACCCCTGACATGAAACGTGTGTTTTCCTTGTAGATTGGCGGAAGGAAGAGTTCCAGGCCTGTGAGTGACTTTGTGTTTTTTCTGGATTTTCCTACTGCTATCCCCGTGGCCTCTCCTTCAGTTCTCAGTGGTGATATAGATTCTGGCACCAAAAATAGTGTGGGGTGGGATGTGGTGGTGATAGTCACACACAGGTGGGGTTGATGACTTTGGCTGGTACTGAATGCTAAATAGACATCCTTCATCCCTTGGAGAGCAGGCTGGTCCTCAAGGGCTCTGTGACATATCTCACCCTGAAATTAGTCTCGTTGGTCCCTTTTCTGCTTGGAGGCCCATCAACCTGAATCACAAGTTCCTATTGTCAGGGTGCTTAGCCTTCCTCCCATGCAGCTGAGATTCTGGGTTGAGGGGTGTTTGTGTGTTCTTGGGGAGGGGAGGACCTTGAATGATAGACAACTTTCTCTGCAGGGCCTGTCACTCTGGATCCAGCATCTGCCCATAAAGACCTTGTCATCTCTCATGAAAAGACAACTGTGACTTGGAAGGACTCCTTTGTGTACTCTGCAGATACCTTCAGTGTACTGGGCTTTGAGGGCATCACATCAGGGCGCTGTTACTGGGAGGTGGAGATCAGGGATGGAGACCAAAATGATTGGGCCCTGGGGGTCTGTAGGGAAGGTGTGAACAGGACAGGCTGGTACGTAGAGTCCCCAGATAAGGGGTTCTGGGCTGTGGGGAGATTTGAAAGAGGATATTGTGCCTGTACTATACCTCAGACTCCGCTATCCCTCATGCAGGCTCCCCACCCCCGGCTTAGGGTGGGGGTGTTCCTGGACCACCAGGAAGGGGACGTCTCCTTCTACAACATGACTGATGGCTCCCACATTTTCTCCTTCCCTCAGGCTTCCTTCTCTGGGACCCTCTTTCCATACTTCATGATTAATTCAAGAGACGTGTCCCTGACCGTCTGCTCCAAGGTGCGAGGGTGTGAGGAGCTCCCTGTTGCCCTTAGCAATCCTTCTCTGGAGGAGCCTGTGAGCCTCCCAGGGGTGGGGTTCAGCTCAGGCTCTGGTGCTGATGGTGTCCCCGGGGCCGAGTCTCCCCTGCTCCCCTGCAACCCCGAGGCTGTGTCCCTCTAGGGCCTGTCACTGTCCTGGATCCTTGCTGTGGCTCTTCCTGGAGCTACAGACTCCCTGTGACAGGCCTCTGAGGTGCAGCCTGGATGGCTGGGGGTCTAGCCCTCCTGCTCTGGAGACAGACTCTTGGGCTTGTGGTTATGAGAATTTTCAGTTCAGGCCATGTGCTCAGGTAACAGATTACAAAAGTTGACTCTCTGAGCTGGTTTGGGGGTAGCCTAAAGTTTACTACGGGACATTGTTTTTCTTTTAGTAATGAAAAATATTTCATGAAGCTTTTATACTGTTTGGATATGCTAAATGATGAGAGGTTGAATTATTCTGCAGACTAATGTCGTGTTTTTGTTGTTGTTTAGTTGCTAAGTTGTGTCTGACTCTTTTGTGATCCTACAGACTGAAGCCCACCAGGTTCCTCTGTTTTTTCCCAGGCAAAAATACTGGAGTGGGTTGCCGTTTACTTCTCTAGGAGGTCTCCCTGACCCAAGGATTGAATTCAGGTTTCCTCCATTGGCAGGTGGATTCTTTAAGGCTGAGCCACCAGGGAAGCCTGGTGGTGTTACTTTATCCAATTTGAGTTTGTTAAATAGAACCCAGAGAGTGATGGGTGGTCCCCAGTTCTATTTTGGAGGATGGACACTATCAAATCAGAAATGCTGGCTAGCCAAAAATTTCCAGGGAAATGGGTGGTTGACGGAGTTTTAAGGAGTCTAATATTTTACTTTTTGTATTTCCTATTCTGGGATGGATAAAACACATCTGTTTCCCCCAAATCTCAGTAAATATTTGTTACCTATAAAAAACCTGTGTTGTGTTCATTTAAGGAGCTAAGGAGAAGGATCTAGGTTTTTCATTTCTGTTAACAGCAGCTGGAAATAAGAGAACTGCTATCTGAATTAAGATGTAAATGAAGAAGAGAATTTTCAGAGGCAGGGTGAAATGCAAAAAGCTTTGACCAAGAGCTGGAGCCATGGTCATTGTATGCCCCTTATCACTGTATTGCCCCTCTGAACTTCCAAGTCCAATGGTAATGGTTAATGGAAAAACAGGCCGCTTCAGGCAGCTCAATGCCTGTGGGCCCTTGGGCCTGGCCAGGGTTAGTGGGGTGGGTTCTGCGAGCATGGTGCCGGCTGAAGCGAGCTGTGAGGCTCAAGGGACCAATGAGTGCTGGTCAAGTTTAGAAATGACTTATGTGGATCATCAGAATCGCATTTGTGATTTTGCAGACATTAAGGAAAATGAATAGAGTGGGAAATTTCTTTGGAGGTACTTCATACTGGATACTAGAGGAGATAGTTTTGTATGATACATGGATAATCCACAGAACCTACCTTCTGGATTGATAATTGTGGAGCCATTAAAAAAAAGTGAAGGTGTTAGTTTTGTCTGGCTCTTTGTGATCAGATGGATTGTAGCATGCCAGGCTTCTCAGTTTATGGAATTCTCTAGGTAAGAATACTGGAATGGGTGAGTAGCCATTCCCTTCTACAGGGGATCTTCCTGCCCCAGGAATTGAACCTGGTTCTCTCCCATTACAGGAGGATTCTTTACTGTCTGAGCAACAGGGAAGTTCTCTAATTTACCTACATTTCAAAGTTATGAATGCAGGGATGAGGAACTATTTCCTACAAGCCAATGATCAGCAGAACCTTGTGGAATGGATAAATGTGTTGAACAAAGGTATAAAAATTACAATATCAAAGCAGTCAGTCT
This sequence comes from Muntiacus reevesi, assembly GCF_963930625.1. Taxonomy (NCBI): domain Eukaryota; kingdom Metazoa; phylum Chordata; class Mammalia; order Artiodactyla; family Cervidae; genus Muntiacus; species Muntiacus reevesi. The sequence continues at coordinate 28,099,254 of NC_089268.1, read as the reverse complement.
CACAGCCTCATTCTGATAACAGGTCACCAAGGTGAATGTAGGAAGAAGTAAATGTCTTACAGAACTGACACTACTGGTAGTGTGGCCATCATTACTGCAACTCAAAAAAAAGCAAACTAATGTGGTGAAACTATTGACAGGAATAATTTGAAGCAGTCACAAATCTATCTTCCTTACTTTACTCCTAAACCACCTTCAGATAGTGCAGTTATCAAAGCTGGATATTGTGTAAAACAAGGAACAGTGATGAAAAACTGGAAGAGAAGACATTTTTAACTGGATAAAAACACAGCAGGTTACCTTAGACCTGACTGGAAAAGGAACCTCTCCATGTAATACCACTTAAAGAGGTTCATAAAGTCCAGGAACATAAACCAAGTGACATAATGAGAGACAACCTCTTTGAAATTGTAACATCCTCTGGAACTTTCTATGTGCAGGCTGATAGCACTGAAGAAATGCACAGTGGGATTAAAGCAGCCTCAGGCGCCATCGTAGTACAGCGGGGACCTGGCAGATCAGCGTCCCCTAGAGTAATGTCTCACACTGAGTTACTAATCTTATTGCTAATGATTGCCTGTGTCTGACCACCACTCCTCTTTGCAGGAACATTCCAACAGTCTTTCCAAATCTAAACACGCTCTCTGCTCTGCCAGTGTGCTGCAGCCACCCCACATTCCACAGCCTCTCACAGCAACTCTACTCTTTGATCTCAAGCTTTACCATGGAGAAGCTAGAATTTTTTTTTTCTTTTTTTTTTTTTTTAATTTTATTTTATTAGTTGGAGGCCAATCACTTCACAACATTTCAGTGGGTTTTGTCATACATTGTCACGAATCAGCCATAGAGTTACACGTATTCCCCACCCCGATCCCCCCTCCCACCTCCCTCTCCACCCGACTCCTCTGGGTCCTCCCAGTGCACCAGGCCCGAGCACTCGTCTCATGCATCTCACCTGGGCTAGTGATCTGTTTCACCATAGATAACATACATGCTGTTCTTTTGAAACATCCCACCCTCACCTTCTCCCACAGAGTTCAAAAGTCTGTTCTGTACTTCTGTGTCTCTTTTTCTGTTTTGCATATAGGGTTATCATTACCATCTTTCTAAATTCCATATATATGTGTTAGTATGCTGTAATGTTCTTTATCTTTCTGGCTTACTTCACTCTGTATAATGGGCTCCAGTTTCATCCATCTCATTAGAACTGATTCAAATGAATTCTTTTTAACGGCTGAGTAATATTCCATGGTGTATATGTACCACAGCTTCCTTATCCATTCGTCTGCTGATGGGCATCTAGGTTGCTTCCATGTCCTGGCTATTATAAACAGTGCTGCGATGAACATTGGAGTGCATGTGTCTCTTTCAGATCTGGTCTCCTCGGTGTGTATGCCCAGAAGTGGGATTGCTGGGTCACATGGCAGTTCTATTTCCAGTTTTTAAAGAAATCTCCACACTGTTTTCCATAGTGGCTGTACTAGTTTGCATTCCCACCAACAGTGTAAGAGGGTTCCCTTTTCTCCACACCCTCTCCAGCATTTATTGCTTGTAGACTTTTGGATAGCAGCCATCCTGACTGGCGTGTAATGGTACCTCATTGTGGTTTTGATTTGCATTTCTCTGATGATGAGTGATGTTGAGCATCTTTTCATGTGTTTTTTAGCCATCTGTATGTCTTCTTTGGAGAAATGTCTGTTCAGTTCTTTGGCCCATTTTTTGATTGGGTCATTTATTTTTCTGGAATTGAGCTTCAGGAGTTGCTTGTATATTTTTGAGATTAATCCTTTGTCTGTTTCTTCATTTGCTATTATTTTCTCCCAATCTGAGGGCTGTCTTTTCACCTTACTTATAGTTTCCTTTGTAGTGCAGAAGCTTTTAAGTTTCATTAGGTCCCATTTGTTTAGTTTTGCTTTTATTTCCAATATTCTGGGAGGTGGGTCATAGAGGACCCCGCTGAGATTTATGTCGGAGAGTGTTTTGCCTATGTTCTCCTCTAGGAGTTTTATAGTTTTTGGTCTTACATTTAGATCTTTAATCCATTTTGAGTTTATTTTTGTGTATGGTGTTAGAAAGTGTTCCAGTTTCATTCTTTTACAGGTGGTTGACCAGTTTTCCCAGCACCACTTGTTAAAAAGGTTGTCTTTTTTCCATTGTATATCCTTGCCTCCTTTGTCAAAGATAAGGTGCCCATAGGTTCGTGGATTTATCTCTGGGCTTTCTATTCTGTTCCATTGATCTATATTTCTGTCTTTGTGCCAGTACCATACTGTCTTGATGACTGTGGCTTTGTAGTAGAGTCTGAAGTCAGGCAGGTTGATTCCTCCAGTTCCATTCTTCTTTCTCAAGATTACTTTGGCTATTCGTGGTTTTCTGTATTTCCATACAAATTGTGAAATTATTTGTTCTAGTTCTGTGAAAAATACCGTTGGTAGCTTGATAGGGATTGCATTGAATCTATAGATTGCTTTGGGTAGAACAGCCATTTTGACAATATTGATTCTTCCAATCCATGAACACGGTATGTTTCTCCATCTGTTTGTGTCCTCTTTGATTTCTTTCATCAGTGTTTTATAGTTTTCTATGTACAGGTCTTTTGTTTCTTTAGGTAGATATACTTCTAAGTATTTTATTCTTTTTGTTGGAATGGTGAATGGTATTGTTTCCTTAATTTCTCTTTCTGTTTTCTCATTGTTAGTGTATAGAAATGCAAGGGATTTCTGTGTGTTAATTTTATATCCTGCAACATTACTATATTCGTTGATTAGCTCTAGTAATTTTCTGGTAGACTCTTTAGGGTTTTCTATGTAGAGGATCATGTCATCTGCAAACAGTGAGAGTTTCACTTCTTCTTTTCCTATCTGGATTCCTTTTACTTCTTTTTCTGCTCTGATTGCTGTGGCCAAAACTTCCAACACTATGTTGAATAGTAGTGGTGAGAGTGGGCACCCTTGTCTTGTTCCTGATTTCAGGGGAAATGCTTTCAATTTTTCACCATTGAGGGTGATGCTTGCTGTGGGTTTGTCATATATAGCTTTTATTATGTTGAGGTATGTTCCCTCTATTCCTGCTTTCTGGAGAGTTTTAATCATAAATGAGTGTTGAATTTTGTCAAAGGCTTTCTCTGCATCTGTTGAGATAATCATATGGTTTTTATCTTTCAAGTTGTTAATGTGGTGTATTACATTGATTGACCTGCGGATATTAAAGAATCCTTGCATTCCTGGGATAAAGCCCACTTGGTTATGGTGTATGATTTTTTTAATATGTTGTTGGATTCTGTTTGCTAGAATTTTGTTAAGGATTTTTGCATCTATGTTCATCAGTGATATTGGCCTGTAGTTTTCTTTTTTTGTGGCATCTTTGTCTGGTTTTGGAATTAGGGTGATGGTGGCCTCATAGAATTAGTTTGGGAGTTTACCTTCTTCTGCAATTTTCTGGAAGAGTTTGAGTAAGATAGGTGTTAGCTCTTCTCTAAATTTATGGTAGAATTCAGCTGTGAAGCCATCTGGTCCTGGGCTTTTGTTTCCTGGAAGATTTTTGATTACAGTTTTGATTTCCTTGCTTGTGATGGTTCTGTTAAGATCTTCTATTTCTTCCTGGTTAGAAGATAGAATTTTATGAATCTCTTGCCAAGTTCAAGTCATGGAACTTCAAGGTCTAGACTGTCTCTCCAAGAGAACCAGCTTCCAAAGTAACCAAATAAGCTCTGCTTAAACCTCAAAGAAAAATGGCCCTCAGAAACAAAATTGTGACCCTGTGGACTTGGATAATGCAAGCCTTCCAGTCAGTGATGTGTGAGGTAGAAGGACATGCAGCCTGATATACCTTATTAGCTCTCAATGTCCTTTCATGAGGCTTCTCATCAAAGATGATTAAGGGGAAATGGGTTTTAATGCATTTAGGATCCTGCCTCATTGCTGTACTGTTTATAAGCTGGTAAGCCAAGAATCTAGGGAATGGCCTAACTAAATGTAATTTCTTTAAAAATAAAAAGAAAAAAGTCCAAAGTGTCTCAGTGTCAACTGGCTGAAGCTTTGTTCTCACTGGGGTGATAAAAGTGTGTGACAGTTTTTCCTAATGAATTGGACAATTAAAATGTTTCACAATTTAAAACATGAACAATGCTTATTATTTTGTTGTATTAAAAATGCTACTGTGACTTCCTAGTAGATATTCAATTTCTACACATTCTTATTGGTTAATATTATTGAATGAAATATTGCCAAAGATATCTAAAGTCATGATGTCTGTGTGCTGTAAAATTTATACTACAGTGTGGACAATTTTGAAATTATAACCATTTTTGATGCTCTGGATCTCAAGGTGAGTGATGTGTCTTGTGTAGAAGATGTATGCTAATCCCAAGCTCCTGGTTTACTCCTGCCCCCCCCACCCCCCCCCCCCCCCCCGCACCACCAAGTTTCCCCTTTGGTAACCATAAATTACACAAATTTATTTTTTATCTTACCCTCTCCCTTCAGTTCTTTCTATAGTTCTTTGCTTTTCATTCAGTTGGTGCTCAGGCTGTCTCTCCAGTCTAAATGGAATGCATTCATTATTTGGTCTCACAGAATCCCTTTTCTTAATTTTGGAGCAGTTATTTGAAGTTACAGTTAGTCCTGACTACTTGATTGATGCCCGAGTTTCCTTCAGAGTGTAAGTCTCATAAGGGACATGTATCCCCAAAGTCTGGGGTTATAGTTCCTGTTATATATGTCTAATTAATAAATATTTGTTGGATGAATATAAACTACTATTTTCCCTCTTTGTATACTCTGATAGAAGTTCAGTGAAGTTGTAAGAGGAACTATGAGGAATGTTGGTGATGAAGAAAATTGTGAGAAAAGCAGGACATGAGGAGAATAATATGAGAAAAGATGATGGTGAAATGAAACTGAGGGAAAAAAGACAGTGGGGGCAAATTTTAAGGCAAAAAAGCCTGAGGGGAAAATGTAAGCTCATAAGTCAGTGACAAGAAACTTGTGAGAGGAGGAGATATTGAGGGGGAAATGTGAGAAGACAATGAGGTGAAAAAGAAAGCATGAAGGGAAAATGTGGTGAGGTGAGATTATGAGGAAAAACCTCTTGAGGGAAACTTGCAAGAAAAAATTATGAGGAGAAACTGGGAGTAGAGAAATCAGTGAGTGTGAGGCTGTCACGGCTAATGTCATGACAGGCAGCCTAGATTAGGAGTAGGCCTGGTTTCCTGGGGTAACATAATTATCAGGCCACCTGGAGCCAGCCAATCAACATGTGCCTAGCAAGAAAAAGGGAACCTATCAGGGGAAAGCTGAAAGCCCACGAAGGATTGGGCCAACAAAAATTGCCTTGCAACTGTGTAACCAATCCACTTGCGCCAACTAATAATTGTACCCAATAAATACCCGAGAGAACTGGGACTCGGGGCCTTTTCGTCCTCACACCCTTGGTGAGGGCGGGAGGCCCTGGCTCGAGTCAGTAATAAATTCCCCTATTGCAAGTTGCATTGTCTCGAGGAGTCTTCTTTCCCAATCGGGGATTCGGACTACGGGCAGAACATTTGGGGGCTCGTCTGGGATCCCTTGACCGGGGAAGAACACTCTTTGTAACAAAGGGGAAAAAGGACAGGTAATAGCACCGGTGCTCAGGTAGGTCTGGAAAGTCCAGTGTAAATCTGAGGCCCTGCTAGAAGGCAGGAAGGTGTCTGACATGAGGGAAAGCTTTCCATGAGGGAACCATTGGCTGTTCCGGCCAGCATAAGGCCGAGGCCAGCGAGCATGCTGGAAGGCAGCCGGCTCTGCAGGAAGGAGATCTCCTCTCCTAAGCCCGAATCTGGGGAACGATGAACGCCATTCGGTAAGGTGACCCTTGTTCCAGAGGATAGGGAGACTCAGGGGGTCCCGCCCCCCAGTTCTGTGTTGTTGGCTGATGTGTGTCTGTCTATGTGTTTTTCTATGCCCCCTCGCATCTGTATAACTGCCGGCATTGTCTCCTGTCTCGTTGTTCTCTGGTGTGTCGTTGTCTACTTCCTTCTATAAAGCCTTGGAGTCTCATTTCTGTTTGTGAGAGTTTCAGTGAACGGGCAGACAGTTGTCGGGGCAACTGACAAGTCCCGGCCAGGGCTACTCTCTGGCGGATTCTGAAGGCCTCCCAACAAGTCAGCCCCAGTAACGGGAGCTCGAGAGGGTGAAACTCTTTTCTTTTTTCTTGTATTCTAAACCGAGAATCTGGCCAAATAAAAACTCGTCTGTGTGGGCACGGGACAGGCACTTAAGAGCCGATAGGGCGCCTGCCACTGGAAGACTCCCGTGAAAGGATAAGGGGGTCACAGAACGGGCTAGAAACCCTTAGGGTGCCCGTCCCCAACAAGAAAACTTCTGTGCAACGACTAAAGCACTCAAATAGTTCCATGAAGCATACCACAAGCCCAACCTCCTGGCTGCCACCACTCTCAATAGGATTTTTTGGTGGTAATTCTCGGTGACCTTCTTCTGACTCTCGCTATGGGGCAAGGAGAATCTACCCCACACTCTCTCATGACTGATCATTTCTCAGATGTCAGGGCTAGAGCGTATGATCTGTTGCTACTGGTTAAAAAGAGTAAATTAATAACCTTTTGCTCTGCAGAGTGGCCCGCCTTCCAAGTTGGACGGCCTCCAGAGGGAACTTTTCAACCTTCTATTATTCGGGCGGTGAAAGAGAAAATTATGGCTCCTGATCCCTGGGGCCACCCGGGCTAAGTCCCATATGTTATGGTCTGGCAAGATCTAGTAGAAGATCCGCCCAAATGGTTAAAACCTTTTGTTCACAAACTCCCTGATTCTCCTAATGTACAGGCCCTGGTTATGGAAACCTCCACTCCCCCAGAGGAAGCTGAGAAGAGCAAGGGCCCAAAACCGGTCTTGCAGGAATCCTTGTACCCGAGCCTGATTGACTTGGAGATGGAAATTAGGCCCCTGCCATATGCCCCTCCTCTGTTGCAGGTTCCCCCAGGGAGAGGAGCCCCCCCGATGAATCAGAAGGGATAAGGGAACCCCGACCCCGGAGAAGAAATAGAGGAAATAAGGGTGAGCAGGATCATGGGGACCCAGAGTTACCTTCATCTACTGTACAGGCACTCCCCGTCCGGGTGGGACCAGCTAACCTGGGCGGAGAGCGAACCTATCAGTACTGGCCCTTTTCCACGAGTGATCTGTATAATTGGAAAACCCAAAATCCTCCTTTTTTGGAGAAACCCCAAGGCCTCATTGACCTCTTAGATTCCATTTTGTTCACTCATAACCCCACCTGGGATGATTGTCAGCAGCTGTTGCAGGTGCTCTTCACCACGGAAGAACGGGAGCGAATCCTGGCAGAGGCACGGAAACGGGTCCCGGGGGTCGATGGGAGGTCAACCACCCAGCCTCATCTCGTGGACGAGGGGTTTCCTCTGTTGTGGCCTAACTGGGATCTTGAGCGAGTGGAAGGTAGGGAGTGTCTCCGAGTGTACCGCCAGACTCTAATGGCTGGCCTGCGGGCCGCAGTTAGGAAGCCGACAAATTTGGCGAAGGTAAATTTAGTAAGGCAAGAGCCCACTGAGAGCCCATCAGCCTTCCTAGAGAGGCTAATGGAAGCCTTTAGGCAATATACACCTATGGACCCCCAGGCTGAGGAAACACGGGCTGCAGTTCTACTAGCGTTTGTGAATCAGGCAGCCCCAGATATTAGGAGGAAATTACAAAAGATAGAGGGGTTAGGAGAACAGACAATACAAGACTTACTGAAAGCAGCTGAAAAGGTATTTAATAATAGGGAGATCCCAGAAAAAAGGGAGGAATGACTTCGTCGGGAGGAAAGGGAACTAGCTGAGAAGATCAGGAAAGAAGATAGGGAACGTAGGGAGAAGGAAAACCGGAAGAACCAGAGAAGCTGGCCAATATTCTTTTTGCTGGGATGAATGCCGGAACAGAATTGAGGGAGCCTCGAGGCCCCCAGATGGGAGAAAAAGAAAGACCGAAAAGGCAGGCCCTAAAGAAAGATCAGTGCGCTTACTGCAAAGAATGGGGGCACTGGAAAAATGAGTGCCCTAAGAGGGACCCGAAGAGAGGAACAACCCAGAGAGAGAGAATTTCCCCTGGAACTCGAGTTCTATATGCGGGGGAAGACAGTGACTAGGGGAGTCAAGACTCGGCACCCCTCCCCGAGTCCTGGGTAACCATACATGTGGAGGGGAAACCCGTTGGCTTCATGGTGGACACTGGCGCCCAACACTCTGTTTTAAATAAAAAACTGGGACCAATGTCTAAGAAAACCAGCTTGGTGCAGGGAGCCATGGGGACAAAAAGATATTGTTGGACCACGGAACGGAAAGTAAATCTGGGGACCCACCAGGTGTCCCATTCGTTTTTGGTGATACCAGAATGCCCAGCCCCTCTACTTGGACAGGACTTGTTGACTAAAGTTAATGCTCAGATCCATTTTGACCCTGGGGGAATGTCAGTCACGGATGGACTTGGACAGCCGATACATGTCTTGTCTCTAGCTTTAAGAGATGAATACAGACTTTTTGTGCCTAAGCCCTCAGAGGTTATAGCACCAGATATACAACCGTGGGTCCACAAATACCCGTTGGCATGGGCAGAAACAGCAGGAATGGGACTGGCTAAACAGAGACATCCGGTCGTCATCAAACTAAAAGCCGAGGCAACTCCTGTGAGGGTGAGGCAATACCCTATGAGCCAGGAGGCTCGGCGGGGGATCACTCCCCACATTCGACGACTCATGGATGCCGGAATTCTCAAGCGGTGCCAATCCCCTTGGAACACCCCCTTACTACCGGTGAAGAAGTCAGGGAGTACGGAGTACAGACCTGTCCAGACCTACGAGAAGTCAACAAGCGGGTGAGTGACATACACCCTACTGTCCCCAACCCGTATACCCTCCTGAGCAGTCTGCTGCCTGAGTACACTTGGTACACTGTGTTGGACTTGAGAGATGCTTTTTTTCAGCCAACCCCTGGCGGCCCAGAGCCAGGAAATACTTGCCTTTGAGTGGACTGAAGGGGAAGGCCAACCGGTAGTACAACTAACTTGGACCCGCCTCCCACAAGGGTTCAAAAACTCCCCTATCTTGTTTAATGAGGCTTTGAGTGAGGACCTCTATGAATATCTGACTCGCCACCCAGAGGTCATCCTGCTGCAATATGTAGATGACTTTATGTTGGCTGGAACCACAGAGGAGGCATGCAGCCATGCCACCGGTGACCTCTTACAAACTCTAGGCACCTTGGGGTATCGCGCTAGCGCAAAGAAGGCACAAATATCCCGGCAAGAGGTCACATATTTGGGGTATAAGATCAGACAGGGGAAAAGGTGGCTAACTCAGGCCATGAAGGAAACAATATTGCAGATACCAGAGCCCAAGACCCCCCGCCAGGTGAGAGAGTTTTTGGGGACTGTTGGATATTGTAGACTGTGGATCATGGGGTTTGCTGAGAAGGACTGGCCCTTGTATGAGGGAAGTAAAGAGACCCCAAACTGGACTTGGACTGAGCTAATGAAACAGGCTTTCCAGACACTCAGACAGGCCCTACTGGAAGCCCCAGCCCTTGCCCTGCCTAACTCAAATAAGCCATTCCAGCTGTTTGTAGATGAAAAGCAAGGAATAGGAAAGGGGGTCTTGACGCAACAATGGGGACCATGGAAGCGGCCGGTGGCATACCTTTCAAAGCGATTAGACCCGGTGGCCTCTGGGTGGCCCCCTTGCCTTCGCATCATTAGCCACTGCCCTCCTCGTCTGCGACGCTGACAAGTTGACATATGGACAGCAACTCTGGGTTTACACTCCCAACACCATCGAAGGGGTTTTAAAGCAGCCGCCGGGTAAGTGGGTCTCCAATGCCCGCTTGACACATTACCAGGCCTTGCTGCTCGATGCCCCACGGGTGCGTTTTCAGACCCCTTGCTTCCTGAATCCAGCCATGCTTCTACCTAACCCAGTGAAGGACCGCCCTCTCCATGATTGCAGTGAGATACTGGCTGAGGCCCTGGCAGCTCGAAAAGACTTAACTGATGTGCCGCTAAACAACAGTGAGCTAGTATGATTCACTGATGGGAGCAGCTATGTAAAAGATGGACAAAGGAAGGCGGGAGCCGCTATAGTTGATGATTCAGGACAGACAATATGGGCTGAAACACTTCCCCCAAACACGTCTGTGCAAAAAGCAGAGTTGATTGCCCTAATACAGGCTCTGGAACAAGCAAAAGGGAAGAGAGTCACCATTTTTACAGACAGCCGATATGCTTTTAGCACTGTCCATATTCAAGGTCCGATATACCAGGAAAGGGGATTTAGAACAGCGGAGGGAAAAGAAGTCAAGAATTTGCCCGAGATCCGCAGGCTCCTGAAAGCTGTTCAACTGCCCCGGGCAGTAGCAATTGTACATGTCCCCGGTCACCAGAAAGGAGAAGACCCTAGGGCACAGGGCAATCGGGCTGCTGATGCGGCTGCTCGAGAAGCGGCCAGCCGGGACTACGCCGCCCCCATATTAGCCGTGGGACTTCCACCTCCTGGTATGGGGACTCTGCCTCCAGTCCCCGACTATTCCCTCCCTGATCTCGTTTGGATCAACGAGGATACCACCCTCCAGAAGGATGACAAAGATGGATGGTACTGAGATCAAAACAACAACCTGATATTGCCTGCCATCCTGGGTCGTCACCTATGTGAACACCTGCACACAACTACACACTTGGGTGAGAAAAAGACCTTGACACTTCTCCAGACGGCCTGCCTGAGGTTCCCTCGACAAAATGCAACTGTACGAGAGATAATCCAGGCTTGCAAAGCATGCCAGCTGATGAGGACAGGGAAAAGGCAGCACACTGGAACGAGGTGCCGAGGGGAAGAGCCAGGGCAACACTGGGAGATAGATTTCACTGAGGTAAGGCCAGGCAAGTACGGGTATCGCTATCTGTTGGTTCTGGTAGATACCTTCTCGGGGTGGGTAGAAGCCTTCCCCACTAAGGAAGAGACAGCAACAGTGGTTGCTAAAAAGATCTTAGAGGATATAGTGCCTAGGTACGGGCTGCCAGTGACTATGGGCTCTGATAACAGACCTGCCTTTGTGAGCCAGATTGTACAAGGGCTGGCCCAAGTTCTGGGGACAAAATGAAAGTTACATTGTGAATATAATCCCCAGAGCTCAGGACAGGTTGAGAGAATGAATCGGACCCTAAAAGAAACTTTGACAAAGTTGGCAATAGAGACTGGCGGGGACTGGGTGACCCTCCTTCCCTTCGCACTCTTTCGAGTGCGTAACATCCCTTATAAGCTGAATCTTACCCCCTTTGAGATTCTGTATGGAAGATCCCCTCCTGTGTGTCCTATATTCGAGGGAAAATGCCTACCACCCCCTACCTTGGGACAATTCCAGCACACACTGATGGCATTAAGTAAGGTGCATAGTCATGTTTGGAAATTGATTCGAGAGATACACGAGGGTCCAAGCAAGGGGATCGTCCCCTCACATAATATTGGCCCGGGTGATTGGGTTTGGGTAAAACGACACCAATCTAAAGCATTAGAACCTAGATGGAAATGTCCTTATGTTGTTCTCCCTACCACTCCTACTGCTGTTAAGGTCGACGGGATCGGGCCCTGGGTTCACTGCAATCACATGTGGCAGGCCACCCCGGAAGAACAGGAGAAGGCTCAAGCAGAATGGGAGGCAAGACCTCACCTGTCAAATCCTTTGAAACTGAAACTCGTACGACAGGAGCCCTCTTAACTCTCCTGCTGATAACAGTTTTCATCGGCCCAGGAGCAACCAGCCACAACCCCCATCAGCCAGCTAACCTGACTTGGGTGATCTACAATCCTGAGACTGGAGAAGTGCTTAATTCGAGCTCCAACGTGGCCCTCAAAGGGACATGGTGGCCAGTACTGACCTTTGATTTGTGCGTGCTGGCGGCTGACGGTAATGGGTTTGGTCCCAACCAACTGACCAAGTTCTTTGCCCACGGCTCTTTCGGTCTGTTCACCCGTAACTATGAGTGAAAAGGCCCACAGTACTACGAACAGGTGCCTGTCTATGTCTGCCCCGGGGGGAGGAAGGGATCGGAACCAAATTGAAAAATGTGGGGGAGTTGACTCTTTTTATTGAGCCGCTTGGGGTTGCGAAACCACGGGAGCAGTCCATTGGCTCACTAACTCCGACAAGGACCTCATTCCAAGGACCCCCGAATTCCCAGAAATGTCCAACTAAGGGAGTATCATCCAAACCCGGGCAATGTTTCCCATTACAGATCAAATTCACAGACAAAGGAAAGAAATTTACCAGGTGGGATGTTGGCCGAGCTTGGGGCCTCCGTCTTTACAAGACTGGCTATGACACAGGATTCCGGTTTGAGCTTAAATTAAAACTGGGACCGCTCTATTTGGCACCCAAAGTAGCCTTAGGACCAAACCAGGTGATAGCCCCAAAGCCCACTCCCCAGGGAACAACCCCAAAGCTTCCCTCCTAGAACCAAAGTCAGGCTAATAGATCGACTCCACGCACTGTGGGAACCCCCCAGGGTTGACATGTCCCCACCAACAGACCCCTTTATGAAAATGATCTCCTCAGCTTATCTCACCCTAAATGCCTCTCGTCCGGACTTAACAAATGGTTGCTGGATTTGTTATAAAATTAGGCCTCGCTATTATGAGGCGGTTGCCTTTTCTTCAAGATTCAATGTGACCTCTGATGTCTCGGCCTGCAGATGGCAGCAACAACTTGGGTCAGGCCGGTTGACAGTAGGCTCCATTATGGGCATAGGCACCTGTATAGGAACTATCCCTAAGACTTTTATCAACACCTATGTAATAATAATTCAGTCCCTAGGACTAGCCTCCCCAATTCTACTCACCAGTGGGTACTTCCGCCAGAAAACGGGTGGTGGGCTTGCTCCGCCAGACTAACCCCGTGTGTCCATAAGGCAGCACTTAATGCCTCCCAAGATTTCTGTGTCTTAGTCCACCTGATCCCCCGGCTAAACTATTACTCAAAGAAAGAGCTGCAACCAAGGTTAGACCCATCGGGTCAAAATAGGGTAAAACGAGAACCAGTCACTGCCCTGACTTTAGCAGTCCTATTGGGTGCTGTAGGAATGGGAAGTGGGATCGCAGCCTTAACGTTGCAAGATAAACAGTATAATCAACTAAGGGCTGCAATAGATGAAGATATTGAGCAACTTGAGAAGTCCATTTCACACCTCCAAGAATCCTTGAGCTCCTTGACTGAAGTAGTGTTACAGAATAGGAGAGGTTTGGATTTGTTGTTTCTGCAACAAGGAAGATTATGTGCAGCACTGGGAGAAGAATGCTGTTTCTATATCGACCATTCAGGGGTGGTACAAAAATCTCTCCAGAAAGTAAGAGAGAGACTAGCCCAGCAGAAGAGAGAACGAGAAGCCCAACAAGGCTGGTTTGAATCTTGGTTTCAGCACTCCCCCTGGTTGACCACTTTGATTTCCACCCTCCTGGGTCCACTCATAATATTAATATTGTTACTGACCTTTGGTCCATGCATTTTACACCGTCTGGTCTCATTTATTAGGGAGCGCCTAAATACCATCCAAATTATGGTATTGAGACAACAATATCAGCCAATTTCACAGGGTGAAGAGAAGGATTCCTCTACAAAAGTACAAAGACAGGGGGGGAAATGTGAGGCTGTCACGGCTAATGCCATGACAGGCAGCCTAGATTAGGAGTAGGCCTGGTTTCCTGGGGTAACATAATTATCAGGCCACCTGGAGCCAGCCAATCAACATGTGCCTAGCAAGAAAAAGGGAACCTATCAGGGGAAAGCTGAAAGCCCACGAAGGATTGGGCCAACAAAAATTGCCTTGCAACTGTGTAACCAATCCACTTGCGCCAACTAATAATTGTACCCAATAAATACCCGAGAGAACTGGGACTCGGGGCCTTTTCGTCCTCACACCCTTGGTGAGGGCGGGAGGCCCTGGCTCGAGTCAGTAATAAATTCCCCTATTGCAAGTTGCATTGTCTCGAGGAGTCTTCTTTCCCGATAGGGGATTCAGACTACCGGCAGAACATGAGGAAGAATCTTTGAAGAATGAAAGGGTCTGAGGAGAAAGTTTGAGTGAGAGCAGAGAGTACCATGATGACTGAATGCTGTGATAGAGAAAACTGATGGGAATGACTTCAGAAACAACACCCAGTTGTGGATGTGACTGGTGATGGAAGTAAAGTCCAATGCTGTAAAGAGCAATATTGTGTAGGAACCTGGAATGTTAGGTCCATGAATCAAGGCAAATTGGAAGTGGTCAAACAGAAGATGGCAAGAGTGAATGTCGACATTTTAGGAATCAGCAAACTAAAACGGACTGGTATGAGTGAATTGAACTCAGATGACCATTATATCTACTACTGTGGGCAAGAATCCCTTAGAAGAAATGGAGTAGTCATCATAGATAACAAAAGAGTCTGAAATGCAGCACTTGGATGTAATCTCAAAAACAACAGAATGATCTCTGTTCATTTCCAAGGCAAACCATTCAGCATCACAGTAATCCAAGTCTATGCCCTGACCAGTAATGCTGAAGAAACTGAAGCTGAACAGTTCTGTGAAGACCTACAAGACCTTCTAGAATTAACACCCCCCAAAGATGTTCTTATTGGCTATTTATCTTATGTATAGTAGTGTGTGTATGTTCATTTCTAGCTCCTGACTTATACTCCTCCCTCCCCACTTTGATAACCATAAGTGCATTTTTAATATCTGTAAGTCTGTTTCTGTTTTGTAAACAAGTTCATTTGTATCTTAAAAAAATTAGATTCCACATATGAGTGAAGTCATATGATATTTGTGTTTCTCTGTCTGACTTACTTCACTTAGTGTAATAATCTTTAGGTCCATCCTTATTGCTACAAATGGCATTATTTCATTCTTTTTTTATGGGCTTTTTCATTGGACTTCATTCTTTTTCATTGGACTTTATTGAGTGGGATTACTGGGTCACATGGTAGTTCTATTTTTAGAGATACTATGACAAAGGAAGGCAGTTATGGGGAAACTGAGGAGAGAAGGCAGTGAGGGGCAAAGGTGAGGAGAGAGGGTTGTGAGGAAGGGGTTGTGAAAGGAAAAGTCAATGAGGGGGAAAGGAAGAGAGAAGGTGAGGGCAAACTGTGAGGGGAGAAGTAGTGAAGCGGAAATTGTGATAGAGAAACCCAGTGAAGGAAAAAACTGAGAAGACAAGCTGGTGAGGGGAAGGATTAGAAGGGTAAGCAGTGAGGGGGACATTTGTGAGGGGACAAGGCTATGAAGGTGGAACTGTGATAGAAGAAGGCAGAGAGGAGAAACTGAAGAGAGAAGGTTGAGGAAAAACTAAGATAATAGAAGGTGGTTAGAAGGAAACAGTGAGGGGAGAGCTGATGTGGGGGAATACGTGGGGAGGACACAGAGGGTATAAGTTAGTAAGGGCAAACAGTGAGGAATAAAGGGCCTGAGGGGAAAGTGCGAGGAGAGAAGGTAGTGAAGGGAAACCGAGAGGGGAGAAGGTAGTTAGGGGGAAACTGTGAGAGGAGAAAGTCCAGGGGAAAACATGAAGAGAAAAAGTAGTGAGAGGGAAATATGTGTTGAAGGGGACAAAGAGGGGAGAGACTTTGAGGGAGAAACTGAAAAAAAGGTACTGAGAGGGAAAATGCATTGGAGAAGCTGGTGAGGAGGACAGTGAGGGGAGAAAGGAATGTGGGGAAACTGAAAATAGAAGATGGTGAGGGTGAAGCTGAAGGGAGAGTTGGGTGAGGCAGAGACTATTACGGGTGAAGGCAGTGAGGGAGAAACTGAGGGGAGAGGAGGTAAGAAAGAAATTGTGAAGAGAAAAGGAAGTGAGGGAGAAACTGTGAGAGGAAAAGGGAGTGAGGGGAAAATTTTGAGAAGAGAAGGCAAGGAGGGGGAAAGTTGGGGGTGAGATTATGAAGGGGAAATTGAGAATGTGATGAGTAGACAGTACAAGCAGAAAAGGCAGTGAGGAGAAATTATTACCGAACCAAACTTGGGTTCATTTGCCAAAGCACTAAAGTCAATCTATTGACACTGGGCTGTAGTGAAGGAAAGTGCAATGTTTATTGTAGGGTGAGGAACAGGGAGTTCCAGACTGCTTGTACTCTAAAAGCTGTATTCTCAGATGGTTCAGCAATGCATTTTTATTTTTTTGACTTATTTTAAAGTTAAATTATTTTTATCTGTGCTGGGTCTTCGTTGCCCTGCAGGCTTTTCTCTAGTTGCGGCGAGCCGGGGCTACTCATCGTTGTGGTGCGAGGGCTTTTCACTGCAGTGGTGTCTCTTGTTGTGCAGCACAGGCTATAGGCTGTGAGGTGTGAGGGCTTCAGTAGCTGTGGCATGTGGGCTCAGTAGTTGCAGCTCCCAGGATCTAGAGCACAGGCTCAATAGTTGTGGAGCATGGGCTTAGTCACTCTGTGGCATGTGGGATCTTCCCAGTCCAGGGATGGAACTTTTGTCTCCTGCGTTGGCAGGGAGATTCTTTACCACTGACTTACCAGAAAAACCCAGCAAATCATTTTTAAAGGCAAGCTGAGGGATGGGCTCCCAGAGTGTGGGATCAGCTGCTGCCCGATTCTCTGACTGGTAGATGGTGCTTTAAGGGGGCAGTGTCATATTATCAATCCTTATGCGCCAGTAGGTCTGAGGGCTACTGGGCTCAAGGTTGTCAAGTAATTAATTTCTTTGATTTGGTAGGGTTTCTCCATCTGTAAAATAACTCAGGAATGTCTATCAGATATTATTACCAAGATACTTCAGAGAGGAACTAAAGCACAGGACAGAGTCAGAGGTGTCTATCCAGGAAGTCCCCATGGTGTCCTGCTGCTGCTGCTGCTGCTAAGTCGCGTCAGTCGAGTCCAACTCTGTGCGACCCGATAGACGGCAGCTCACCAGGCTCCTCCGTCCATGGGATTTCCCAGGCAAGAGTACTGGAGTGGGTTGCCATTGCCTTCTCCGTAGTGTCCTGCAGGGTTACAAAACCAGATGGAGAAGGCTGTGATGGAGAAACTGAGGGCAGAAAGTGGTGAAAGGAAATTTTGAGGGCAAAAGATGGTGAGAGGAAAACGGAGGGGAGAAGGCAGTGACGGGAAAACTGAAATGAAGGGACGTTAGAGGAGAAATTATGAGGAGAGAAGGCTGTGAGGCAAAACTGTGAGGGGAGAAAGCAGGGAGGGGGAAACAGGGGAGAAGGTGTAGAGGATGAAACTGAGAGGAGAGGGTGGTGTCAGGAAAATGAGAGGAGACGGTGATGAAGGGGAAACCGAGGAGACAAGGCGATGAGGGAGATAGGGAGAAGATGAGAAAGCGTGATGAAAAAGAAATCAAAGCTGGAAACAGAGGAGAGGTTAACGCCAGGGATAGTAAAGGGTGACGCAAGCTCCGCACAGGATGACGCAAGGTCGGCAAGGTGAGGAGGAGCCTGACGCAGAGGGGCCTGGCGAGGGGCCTGGTAGCAGCTGTAGTTGGGAACCCCAGAAAGAGCTCTACCCGGAGTTGCTGCAGCCTGAGACTGTGGTTCCCCACCGGTTTGTCTGATACCTTAGATACAACATGAAGTACACCTAGTCACCCTCTGCTCCGTGTGATTAGGAGGATGCCTTCCGGATCTCGGTCCTTAGACCCACCACCGAAAAGAGCCTTGGCTTTTTTTTTTGTTTTTGTTTTTGTTTTTATTTTTTTTATTTTTTATTTATTTATTTATTTTTTTTATTTTTATTTTTTTTAATATTATTTTATTAGTTGGAGGCCAATCACTTTACAACATTTCAGTGGGTTTTGTCATACATTGGCATGAATCAGCCATATAGTTACACGTATTCCCCATCCCGATCCCCCCTCCCACCTCCCTCCCCACCCGTCTCCTCAGGGTCCTCCCAGTGCACCAGGCCCGAGCACCTGACTCATGTATCCCACCTGGGCTGGTGGTCCGTTTCACCATAGATAGTATACATGCTGTTCTTTCAAAACATCCCACCCTCACGTTCTCCCCCAGAGTTCAAAAGTCTGTTCTGTACTTCTGTGTCTCTTTTTCTGTTTTGCATATAGGGTTATCGCCACCATCTATCTAAATTCCGTATATATGTGTTAGTATACTGTAATGTTCTTTATCTTTCTGGCTTACTTCACTCTGTATAATGGGCTCCAGTTTCATCCATCTCATTAGAACTGATTCAAATGAATTCTTTTTAACGGCTGAGTAATATTCCATGGTGTATATGTACCACAGCTTCCTTATCCATTCATCTGTTGATGGGCATCTGGGTTGCTTCCATGTCCTGGCTATTATAAACAGTGCTGCGATGAACATTGGGGTGCACGTGTCTCTTTCAGATCTGGATTCCTCAGTGTGTATGCCTAGAAGTGGTATTGCTGGGTCATATGGCAGTTCTATTTCCAGTTTTTTAAGAAATCTCCACACTGTTTTCCATAGTGGCTGTACTAGTTTGCATTCCCACCAACAGTGTAAGAGGGTTCCCTTTTCTCCACACCCTCTCCAGCATTTATTGCTTGTAGACTTTTGGAAAAAAGACAATCTCTTTAACAAGTGGTGCTGGGAAAACTGGTCAACCACTTGTAAAAGAATGAAACTAGAACACTTTCTAACACCATACACAAAAATAAACTCAAAATGGATTAAAGATCTAAATGTAAGACCAGAGACTGTAAAACTCCTAGAGGAGAACATAGGCAAAACACTCTCCGACATAAATCACAGCAAGATCTTCTATGACCCACCTCCCAGAATATTGGAAATAAAAGCAAAAATAAACAAATGGGACCTAATGAAAATTAAAAGCTTTTGCACAACAAAGGAAACTATAAGTAAGGTGAAAAGACAGCCCTCAGATTGGGAGAAAATAATAACAAATGAGGAAACAGACAAAGGATTAATCTCAAAAATATACAAGCAACTCCTGAAGCTCAATTCCAGAAAAATAAACGACCCAATCAAAAAATGGGCCAAAGAACTAAACAGACATTTCTCCAAAGAAGACATACAGATGGCTAAAAAACACATGAAAAGATGCTCAACATCACTCATCATCAGAGAAATGCAAATCAAAACCACAATGAGGTACCATTACACGCCAGTCAGGATGGCTGCTATCCAAGAGCCTTGGCTTTTTAAAAGAATTCTCTGAAGGATCAGCCTCAGGAAGAGAGATTGCGCTCGCCTCTTCCAAAGAGCTAAGTTCCTTTCCACCACTTTCCATCTCTCATATACATTGGTATCTCGCAGTTTGAAACCTGAACAAATGCAATGCGTTTTGACTTGTACTTTCTTCGAGAACAGCAGGTATAATATGATCCGTTTTGCTGTTTTTCCTTTCTCCCGTCCTTCTTAAAATCTTTTTGTTTTGAATTAATTTAAGATTTACCAGTAGTGGCAAAAATAGTGTGTCCCAGACAAAGTAGCAAACAAACCATACCCCCCGCCCCCCAACTGCCGCTTCGACCCTACCACCCCTCACCCCTCGGCAAAGTAGACTTCACCCATCTTTCCCCAGTGATAGCATCTTACATATTAATAGATTTTTCAAAATCAGGAAATGGAAATTGGAATAGTATTATTAAGTAAAACTACAGAGCTTGTTCAGATTTCACCAGTTTTTATATACTCTTTTTGAATCTATAGTACTATGAGATTTTATCACATATGTAAGTTTATGAAATTATCACTGCTATCAGAATGCAAAATAGTTTTATCATCACAAAGACTCTCCCTCAGGCTATGGTTTTTTTAGTTAGGCCTTCCCCTAACTTTAACCTTAGACAACCACTGACTTGTTCTCGATCAATTTGTCACTTCAAGAGTGTTATAAATAGAATCATACGTGTATAATTATTTGAGATTCAAACAGCATAACACCATGGAGAGCCATCCAGATTAGTGTTTTGGGTTAGTAATTTGTTCCTTTTTTGATGGCTTATGGCATTTCCTTGTATGAATATGCCACATTTTGCCATATACCATATACATTTGCTCATTGAAGGACCTTTGGTTTCCTGCTTTAGCCTGTTAGAAATGAAGCTGCTATGAATATTCCTGTACAGTTTTTTGTGTGGACATTTAGCCTAAACATTTCTCTAGGCTAAATATCCAGTAGTATGATGGTGGCTAGATTATATAGTCAGTGTAAGTTTTGCTTTACAAGAAACTGACAAGCTGTTTTCCAGAGTTGCTGTGTTATTTTACAGTCCCATAGCAATGTATAAAAGATTCAGTTGCTCTAATTGTTGTAACAGTTGATATTATAAGTACTTTTAAAATTTTAGCCAGTTTGTGGATCTTTAGTGCTACTTCATCATGTTTAAATTTGCATGTCTTTAATGTCTGACGATGCTGAATATCGTTTCCTCTGTTTCCTCTTTGGTGAAATGTCCATTTGCATCTTTTATTCAGTTTTTTATGGGATTGTTTGTTTTCTTACTGTTGAATTTAGAGAGTTCTTGATACTTTCTGGAGATAAGTCATTTGTTGAGTATGTGTTTTGCAAATATTTTCTCTGAGTCTGTTTCTTGTATTTTCATCTTCTCATCAGGAAGTTTTTTTTTTTTTAACTTTTTATTTTGTATTGGAGTATAGCTTATTAACAATATTGCGATAGTTTCAGGTGCATAGCAAAGCTACTCAGTCATACCCATACATGTATCTGTTCTCTCTCAAACTCCTTTCCCATCCAGGCTGCCACATAACATTAAGCAGAGTTCCCTCCTCAGGAAGTTCTGAAAAGCAAAGTTTTAAATTTTGAAAGAGTCCAGTTTATCTAATTTTTTTTTAATGGATAGTTATGGCTTTTATGGCTCTTTTATGGATTGTTAACATGGCTCTTCATGTTGTATCTAAGTCACAATATTTTTCCTCTTATAATTGCTTTTAACAGTTTTAGTTTACATTTTAGATTTAGATTTATGATCAATTTTGATTTAATTAAAAAATAAAGTGTGAGATTTAAGTTGCAGCTAATTTTTTTTTGTTTGGTAGGAATCCAATTGTTTCAGTCATACCATTTATTGAAAATGCCATTTTGAAAGGATCCAAAATCACCACTGAATTGCTCTTGATTGTTCTTGTGTAATCTCAGTTCTGTTGGTAACCCTGTCCAGTGATTTTTCATTTTGGTTATTTTATTTTTTAGTTATAAAATTTTCATTTGCTTTTTCAATTACCACTCCCATGGATGACAAGTTTATATCCACAGTTCAGATATCTCTGAGATTCTTACCTCTTTATCAATTGCCTATTTGATAATCCCTCCTGAAAGGCACATCAAGCTCAATATATACAAAATGGAAATATCTCCTAAATCTATCTATTTCTATCTCCACTAACACCACAAGGTTACCTTCATCTTTCATATGATTGTAGTAACATCTGATTTGGTCTTCTGATACCACTTTGGCCCTTCTTCAAACTCTCATTCACTTGCAGTTAGTTATTTTTGGTTCAAAATGCAAATCTAACCATGTCTCACTAAAACCTTTTGTTGGTTTTCAGTTGGCAAAGATTAAAGACAAAATTTAACATTCCTCAGTTCAGTTCAGTCGCTCAGTCATGTCCAACTCTTTGCGACCCCATGTCCTAAAGATTCTAAATAGTGTACCTTCTGGCCTGCTTCTCCAGCTTTGTTTTGAACTATCTTTGCTATTGATTTTTGTGCTCTGGCCACACAGGGCTTCTGTCAGTCCCTGTTACTGACTGTGTTAGTGCTCATCAAGATGCCTTTGCAGTCCTATCCTACTCTTCTCTTTCCTCTGTTTCTAATGCTTCCTATTCCTCCTTTAGTTCACAGTTTAAGTAGTACTTTCTTCTTTTTTTAAAAATAAGTCTCTTAAAATTAAAAAAATTGAACTATAATTGATTTACAATGTTGTGTTAGTTTCTGGTATACAGCAAAGTGATTCATTTCTACACATATGTATATATATATTCTTTTCCATATTCCATTATAGTTTATTACAAGATACTGAATATAGTTCCATGTGCTATACCATAGAACCTTGTTTATTTTATGTATAGTAGCTTGTATTTACTAGTCCCAAACCCCAAATTTATCCCTCCCTGCCCCTTTCCAGTTTGGTAACCACAAGTTTGTTTTCTCTGTCCCTGAGTCTATTTCTGTTTTGTATACAAATTCATTTGTATCATATTTTAGATTCCACAAATGATATTTGTCTTTCTCTGTCAAGCAGTGCTTTATTAAGATTATGCCTTCCTTGACCTAGTTGACTAGGTAGAAATCTTCCTATTACAGATCATTTTACGAATTATGCTTATTAGAATTGCAATTTTACATGTTTTATTATTGGATTAATGTCTTTCTACTTGGAGTAAGTTTCCATGAGGGCATGAATTGTGCCCACCACTGCATTTTCAGCACCCAAGGCAATGCTTGGCATGTAATAGGCACTTGATATGTTTGCTCAATGAGTCAATCAAAATGGAGTACTAAAGTATGCAGTTGGGAATATAAGCTTGGATCTCACAGAATTAAAAAATGAACTCTACATTGACCTTATAATGGTTATTGTAGGAAGTCTCTCAAATGCAGTATAATTATTATAGGATAGTGCAAAGCCATTATTTATTATGCCTCAATGGTTCACAAACAATTTAGTATCTTTCTTTTTCTGGATTCCCCTTCTTCAATCAAGGGGCCATCATCTTAGCAGTTACCCAGTGTCAAAAAACCTAGGATCCTGTATGAGTTTATCCTTGTCATATACATTCCGTTAGTTGTCAGAGTTAGCTCATTTCCTTTTCAAGATGATTCTCACATCTGTTTCTTTCATTTTACCTAATCACTTCCAAATTAATTTAGGCTCTTATCTTTTTATGGCTATGTCACTACAATATGTGTTTCCCTGGTGGCTCAGTGGTAAAGAATCTTGCTACCCAGGTGGCATTAGTGGTAAAGAATCCGCCTGCCAGTGCAGGAGACATGAGATGTGGGTTTGATCTCTGGGTTGGGAAGATCCCCTGGAAGAGGGCACGGCAATACACTGCTGTATTCTTGCCTCTAGAATCCCATGGACAGAGGAGCATGGGAGCTATAGTCCATGGGGTCGCAAAGAGTCAGTTATGACTAAAGCAACAGCATGCATGCACCAGTGCAGGAGATGTGGGTTTGATCCTTGGGTCGGGAAGATTCCCTGGAGAAGGAAATGGCAACCCATTCTTGCCTGGGAAATCCTATAGACAGAGGAGCCTGGCAGGCTACAGTCCATGACACCATGAAGAGTTGGGCACAACTTAGTAACTAAACAGCAACAGCAACAGCAACAACAGTCACTGTAGTAGTCTTCTACTGATCTCTCAGCCTCCTTTCTCTTGTCCAGACTACCAAATTACTCTTTCTGCAAGTCATCCCAGCTTATGTTGGTATTTCTGTTGCCTATCAAATAAATAAAATAAAAGCTCAAATCCCTCAAGAACCCTGGTTTTAAATTCCAACCTTATTTTCTTCTGATACCCTCAGTGTTTGGCAAATTTCAATCATTCAGATCCCGTCATCTTTTTTGCCATATCTAAGAAGATGTGTACTCTTTCAATATTCAATATTTTTCCTTAAATTAACTCACCTTTTTACTGAGTCTCATCCTAATCTATAATTTCTTCAAAGTCAAGGGCTTGATGGGTTTGATACACTTTTTTCCTAATTCTTATGATAAATATTAAATGTTACTATTACAATGTTTACTTGGGTACCACCTGAAGTTGTCTTATATGTTAGTGGTGGTCTGGGGACTACACTTTGGGGAACTTTGCTATATACAAATTCTCTACTCTACTCCCTGCCTATAGAATATATTTTTCGTGTCTAATCTTTTTTTTTGTTGTTGTTATTGTTCCCTCACTTCCTTTCCTAGTCAATTCAATTTAGTAAATGTTGTGGCAGGCACTGAGGATGAAGATAATGATAAGATACTGATTTTCCTTTTTCTTTCAAGGAGTTTATACTTTGTTAGAGGAATTACTAATCCACGGGCCTCAAACAATATACAAATCTTACTTGTCTTTTTTGTGATGACCAGCTCAAATTTTACTGCTTATTAGAGTCCTTCATGTATTACCTCTGTTCAAAGAGATTTTTCTTTCCTGAATTTTTCCTGTTGTATTTGACTTTCTGAATCATGTTTTGATATTTGTCTTTTAATATTGTTTTAGTATTCTCATATTTATCTTTTGATGAAGATATTCTTGCATTCCTCTATGGATGTTGCATTTAGTAGAGACTAAACAGTTTTAGGGAATACCTAAATAAGGAAGTAATACCTAAGTACCTAAGTAAGGAGATACCATACTTAGTTGAGAGAAAGAGCTTGACATTTCTTTATCAGGGTTTTATTTCAGAAAAATTGTGTTTTGTTGACAATTATACATAATGGACTTACATTTTGAAAAATTTACATTTGGAAGCTGAAGTTTGAAATTGAGAGATCTAAGAAGATGAAATTTATGAAGAATTTTTTGCCAGGTTGCAAGCAAAGAAGCAGAAATTTTGTGGCTAAAGAAATGTGAGGAATCTGTCATTTTAATTGATACTGTAAAAGGCTGGGAGCTAGTTTTGAAGTTGATAGTGTTGGAATGAAATTACTCAATTCTGTTTGTTAGTTTACAAAATCTGGTGCTGTTTTTCATCAGTGTGACTTTTTACTGTCCTTTTTCTGCCTGGAACTTTTTCTTTGGTTTATATCCTTGTCCTCTTTGCTCATTTTTATTTTATCTCTTTTTTTCATAGAATCTCCTTTGATATTCTTGCTCTTTTTGTCCTCATCTCTCTTTATGTCCTTGTCTTTTATCTTGTCCTCAAATCCCTTTGTATCTTTGTCCTCTGCCTTATTCTCATCTCCCTTCATGTCCTTGTCTTCTGCCTTGTTCTCAGTTCCCTTCATGTCCTTGTCCTCATCTCCCTTTATATCCTTGACTTTTATTTTGTCTTCATCTCCCTTCATGTCCTTGTCCTCTGTCTTGTCCTCATCTCCTTTCATGTTTCTATCCTCTGTCTTTTCTTCACTTCCCTTCATGTCCTTGTTCTCTGCCTTGTCCTCATCTCCCTTCATGTCCCTGTCATCTGTTTTGTCCTTATCTCCTTGTATGTCCTTGTCCTCTATCTTTTCCTCATCTCCCTTTACATCCTTGACTTCTATCTTGTCTTCATCTCCCTTCATGACCTTGTCCTCTGTCTTTTCCTCATCTCCCTTCCTGTCCCTGTCCTCTGTTTTTTCCTCATCTCCCTTCCTGTCCTTGTCCTCTGTCTTGTCCTCATCTCCTTTCATGTCCCTGTCCTCTGTCTTGTCCTCATCTCCCTTCGTGTCCCTGTTCTCTGTCTTGTCCTCATCTCCCTTCATGTCCTTGTCCTCTGTCTTGTCCTCATCTTCCTTTCTATCCTTGACTTTTATCTTATCTTCATCTCCCTTCATGTCCTTGTTCTTTGTCTTATCCTCATCTTCCATCTTGTCTTTGTTCTTGTTGCTATCTTCATCTTCTTTCTTGTCCTGGACCTCCCTGTCTTCATCTCCCTTCTTGTCTTTATTATCTGTGTCCTCGTCTCCCTTCTTTTTCACATTCACCCTTCGTTCCCCAGTTTCACCTTCATCTTTTATACTATGTCCTTTCTTTGATTGGCCCTTTTCTATTTTATTTTCCTTGTCCATAACCTCCCCGATACCTTTTCTTTTTTCATCTTTTACTCTCTTCCCTTCTTTACTCAGAGTTTTCTCAGGAAGCTTTTCAAATTTCACTTCAGGCTTCAGTTTTTGTCCCTTTTCATAGTTCTCCTCAGGGTCACTTAAATCTCTTTTATGCTGGTATTTAGGACCACTTTGGCTAATTTGTGGTGGCACTACTTGAATTCTCAAATAAATATCCTGTTTTGGGGTAGTTTTTCTTGTTTCTCCAGTGCCACTTTTTGCCTCTGTTTTTGAACATTCTCTCAAATTACCTGAAAATATAACAGAGCATATAATAAAAGTACATAATTAACATCTTAAGTAATTTTGATCTTTTCATATCAAACATTTTTGCTTTGGGTTAAGCTTGAGTCATTAAATTTGCCTTCCCAATAATATAAAATTTGTGAAGCTGTACACACACAAACAGATAAGAGGTCCTTGAAATACAGTATCTTTTCAAGTATTGAATTGAGAAAAGGGAAAAATACAGCACAAGAAATTGGTGATTGCTCAGTAGAATATATCTAGAGTGTATGATTAAAATTAAAAAGAGATGTAAACTGAAAAGGAGAACTTTTCCTGAGAAAATTATTATATAATATTTATGATTCCTTAAGAAAATTCCATCTCACTTTGAGTGATAACAATTGCCAAACTAGCATTTTGAAATACTGTGAAGCTGTAACTTTCCTTAGCTCTCTCACAGGTTTTCAAGGATTCTGCATTAAAAATAATTTAGAAATGGTAGCGTTACTTAAGGTAGGAAAACAACTGGTTCTTATAGTATATAAGCATATGACAAATACATTGAGATTACTACAGTGATCTTTTAATTTAAAAATATTTAACAGTTATATGTCAATAATATTGATTGATAAGATCATTTAAATGTTTACATAAATTCTATTTATAAAATCTTATGATTTTATAACAATCTCATATTAAATATTATTTTCAAATTTTAATTATTATAAATAATGCTGTGTTAAACCACCTAATACATATCCCTTTGAAAAGCTGTCCTAGTTTTTCTTAGAAAACATTTCTGGAAGTATAAATTCTTAGTCAAAGGGTATGTACATTTTATATTTTGAAACATTGCCAAATGTACTTTTGAAAAGTTAAACCTTAATATCAATAGGGCATAGAAACAGAAATTTGGCCAAACTCTAAAAACATTATACTCTGTAAACCTTCTCAATCTTTCACAAACTGATAGATTAAAACAAAAGAGCTCCTCTTTATCTGTATTTTTAAAATTAACTCATGTTTTTGGATCTTTAGCATTCTTTCCTGTATACTCAGCTCATTTATTTTTAGATTTCTCCATCATTTTTATTGCTTGATATGTTTTAGAGAACATTTTTTAGAACTTATCAAGAGGCTATAAATGTTTGGCTTAAATAAACCAAAGAAATAAGTTAGATTAAACTTCTGGATCAGCTACTGAGTCATTATTTAGACCATAAATTATTTTCCTGAGAAATGACAAACACTTTCAGTTATATTGAAATGTATCATAAGTTCAGTATTATGACTTTAAGAATGGCTTTGGTTTTTGGGATTTTATGAACCCTCAATTTGGTAGGCTTCAGGGACAGTTGGGTAAGTGGAGCTCATTCTAATTGTTTTTCAATTCTTTGCTCCATCAAGAATTGAAAACTTTCTTTTGACTAGTATTTGCAAATTTAAGTCCTTCCTTTCCTTTCTTTGCTTAGCTACATCTGTCTCTTTATTCTCTGCTACCTCCTCATTTTTGTTTGAATCACTGAATACTGTTTTTCAAGAAGAATGCCAATTTTTCTAATAAATAATTTTATCAATATATTTTCCCTTCATATTTATTTTCCTTTCAGTTATAAAGAGTTATTTTTTTTTTAAGTGGCACTAATCCCACAGCAAGGGAAAGGAAGAATTATGTGGTCTCCTCTTCTGCTTAAGTGGTAGTACTAAGCTATTATGTTGTTCAAGACCAAGGTGTTTCTATATGAAGAAAATGGAAAGGGAAATTATTGATATAAGTTCTTACTATAAACTTTTCTAAAGTTAAAAGTTTCTTTTTAATCTTTTATTCTTGAATATGGTATATATTTAATGTTAATCTTCTTTTCTTAAGAACATCAGTGGTCTACATCCCAGGGCCATCAAATCCTCTATGATATTTGCTGGGGTTGGTAAAGAATCTGCTTGCAATGCGGAAGACCCCAGTTCGATTCCTGGGTTGGAAAGATTGCGTGGAGAAGGGATAGGCTACCCACTCCAGTATTCTTGGGCTGCCCTTGTGGCTCAGGTGGTAAAGAATCTGCCTGCAATGAGGGGACCTGGGTTTGATCCCCCGGTTGGGAAGATTCCCTGGAGAAGGAAAAGGCTACCCAGTCCAGTATTCTGGCCTAGAGAATTCCGTGGACAGTCCATGCGTGAGTGACTTTCACTTTCAACTTTAGTTGCAGTAGAGATAGACCTTAAGAGGGCTGGGAAGGAGACTACTGCTTCTCCTCAACAAGTGCCTTTTCCCCTTCACTATCTTATTGGGAATTAAAACCTGAAAAGCATTGTAACTGTTGTCTTTAGACCACAGTTTCCTAAATTCAACAGTTAATTTCTTTCACTTTAATTTTTAACTTCTTTTTAAAAACATTTAATTAAAACCAGGAGATACTTTATTTCCTGTTCTTTCATTTTGTGATTTAAATATTTTACTTCCCTGAAATTCCTCTATGAACTGTGGAAATTCTGGGTAAAATGGAAACAAAGGAGACTGAGATACGGGAGTCTGAAATGAGATAGACAGTCTGAATTGAAAGTAGACATTTTGTGAAAAGTTCCCTGGATCCTGCAGGAGATTAATACATATTAGAATTGACAAACGCCAAGACACTTACTTGAGGGTGCTGAAGCTGCTCCTAAAAAACAAAACCAAAAATTATTTAGACAAAATCCAAAATATGTTTCAAAAATATATTGTTTACTTTCACATTCTTCCAGAAAGAATGCTTTAAAATGGGACATTTGCAGAGCACTAAACCAACCCTGTTTGTTTTTAAAGCAATATGGTAACTTTATGGATCTGGAGGAAGGATAGGAAAGATAGCACCTATGCCACATTTCTCCATGTGTTTTCACTGTTTTTCAACATTTGAATTTTCTCTCCCTTTTTAATTCTTTCAGTTTTCCTCATGTAATCTCCTTCTGCTCTCTTCTTTATCCTAGGGAATCTGTCTGTCCTTCGCTATTAAAAATTTGTTTTTGAACTTGTGTCACAGAGTCAATATATTGCTGACCAATTGGCTTAACACTTTCTCTGTGGGCAATGTTATCACAAATCATATGGAATATCTTTTTTTTTCTGTTAGTAAAGAATATCTACTTTAAAATTATCAGTAATCTATCATATTTCAGAGCAATTAGAAGTCTTTGTAAGGGCTAGAAATGGTAGCCCTTAAATATTATGGAAGACAGAAAAATACCCTGGGAATAAAACAACAAAGGAGCCAATGAGTATCACTTATTCTTCTCAAAGAAAAATACTACCATTGGAGGTCCGTTTGTCTGCACGTGTTGAATATAAATTATATTGATAATCTTCTGTTCTCCCTTCCTTCCTTCATTCCCTCAATGGTTCATTTAACAAATAGTTATTAACCATCCATCAAGTTCACGCACAGTGTCTGGCACAAGGGATCCCATTTTGATTGAGAACAACAGGTTCTCTGTCTTCTAGGAGCTTCTAGATGGAGCATCAGGCATAAGCTTTAGGATATATGCAGAGATGTTTCACGTCCATTTAGGATAAAATTAAAATTCACAATGCAATAGTACCATTGAGTCCATAAATACATATTTTTATACCTTTAATTTACTGTTCAGTTGAATAAACAAACATCAATAGGAAAACTAGAAGTATTTCAAAGGCATAAAAATGATAGAATTCTGGTCTTAGTTTAGAAATGACCATGCACAGGCAGCTAAGTTTCCATTCTAAAATCAGATCCCAGATTATTTCATAAAGCAAAGCTCAGTTTGCTTTAGTACTCCTCAATAGGGAGTTGAAATTCAGGCCCTCCTAAATGTAAGCATTCATTTAAATTTTCTTCCTTCCATTTGTTTTCTCATTGATTCATCTTTTCCTTTACTCTTTTCATAAAATACATTTAAATGGGAAATGTGCTTTATTTATTATTTTCAGGCTACTATAGATAACCATGTACGTGCTTCATGCTGAGTCACTCAGTCATGTCTGACTCTTTGCGACCCCTTGGGCTGTATGGTGAGCCCCACCAGGCTCCTCTGCCCATGGAGTTTTCCAGGCAAGAATAGTGGAGTGGGTTGTCATTTCCTACTCCATGGCATCTTCCTGACCCAGGGATAGAACCCGTGTCTCCTGCGTCTCCTGCATTGGCATGTGGATTCTTTATGATTGTGCCACCTGATAGGAGAGATAAAATTTTAAATTCTGTATTTGTTCTGTTTTTTTTTTTCCTTTTTCACACAGAAAACTAGAATTTGTAACCTGAAAATAATTTTCTTTTTGATGCTTCCATTGCTTACAAAGAAAAAAATTTATTTATTATTACTATTTTTTTTTCATTTGGAGAATGGTTTCTTAGGATAGTATTCCAAATGGAGATTTTGCATACCTCTGCTGAACTCTTTAAAATCTTTGGCGTATGCTTGCTAGGATATCCCACTTTAATTTTCTTTCCCACAAACACTGAAACCTGTTTCTCTGTCAAAACCCACCCTTTTTCTAATGAGAGAGGCTTTAAATATGAAGTGATCATCCAATCATACAAGTGGCTGGCCTCTGAGCCCTGTTATTACATTGCTTTCAGACTTATTTTTTTCTAAAGTGCAATTCTGATTATGCATTCTTTGAAAACTTCTAATAGCCACACTTCAAGCATGATTCATAAAGTCTTTCATAACTGAGCCTGACTTACTTCTCCAGTCTCCTTTCCTCCTGATGTCAATGCTTCCTGATTCTTCTCTGGATCCAGCATGGAATTCTGGAATCTTCTCTGGATCCAACACGGAATCAGAGGGAGATAAAGTTGAGAGAAAACTTGAGGACGTTGGGTTTATAAAATTTCAGTGAATGTTTCTCTCCCTGAGATAGAACAAGACATTGCCTGACTTCTATAAAATATATAATATCTTATCTCAGTCACATCCCAGATGCTTTTCTCCAACTGGCCTTCACTTCATCCTTTATTAAACTGCTTTATTATTTACAGAAACCAGGGCTTCTCAGAGTTATTAACAAAGTTCTCTATATTTATGATATGATATTTTGAAATCTGATTTCAGAGTAAACTTATGTGGTGACTACTGTTTCACTGCTGAAGTAAATCACCCAAGGTTCCTCAACTCTTAATTAGATTTGAATCCTGGTCACTTTGCTCCAAAATCCTTGCCTCTAAACTCTGTTGTGTTGTTACCACCCTTCTCCCCAACTCCACATTGACTCCTTTGACACTGTAATCCTAGACTTCCAAATCTCTTTATTGAACTTTATTTACTTGACATATTTCCTATATGTATAGGAAATACACATATAGGATTTTTTATTTCTCTATTCCTCCCCTTCTCTCCACTTTGTTGTTGTTCCACTGTTTGATAGTCTTTCAAATGAGAAAGGATCATTAATCTGTCTTCAGTCATAGACCAAGAAGGTGGCAGCTATGTT
This sequence comes from Muntiacus reevesi, assembly GCF_963930625.1. NCBI lineage: Eukaryota > Metazoa > Chordata > Mammalia > Artiodactyla > Cervidae > Muntiacus > Muntiacus reevesi. Next base: position 28,067,860 of record NC_089268.1, on the reverse strand, counting down.
CTGGGAATCCAGAGTTGACTCCACATCATTTTACCTGTTTCTAAAATTTATAGACAAATGCAAAGACTATAATATTCCTCCTTTTATAAAATAAATATTTACAGTCTACCATGTTGAAGACAATATGTATTCATATTGGAGATAGAAGTGCTCTTCCTATACATTTAGACTTAATAGTTAAGAAGATAAAATCAGTTACATTAAAAGATACATAGTTTTATCAATGTGGTAGATATTTGGACTAAAGCAGCATTCTGTCTCTAAGGTATCAAAACCCTGTAGGGACTACTGAACTTTTCTTTTATGGAAGACAGCTTGGTGTGCTGGGAGACCTTAAGAAGCCTGTACTCTGCAGAGAAAAAGCATCATCAATAGATGGACTAAAATCCTAAATGGGAAAGATAAAGCTGTAGATGTAATAAAAGAAAATAAATAAAAGATCACTTCCAATGGTCTTGGATGTAGGGAAGGCCTTCTTAGAATCTCCAAAGCACATGATGTGAAAAGTAAATGTATTTAAATACATCAAAAGTGTTTCTGTTTAACCAAAAACATTATAGACAAGGTTCATGGACATATGGTAGATTGAGAGAAGATGTTTTCAAGACAAAGTCACGAAGTCACTTTCAAGACAAGTCACGAAGAATTAATATCCACTCTGTCCAAAAGACGCTTGATAAATAACAAGAAAGAGATGGGAACCCAAATGGCAAAATGGTCAAAATATATGAATAGGAAAAGGAAAACTTGAATGGCTGGTAAGTATATAAATATGTATGTGAACTCATCAGTAGGCACTGAAAAGCAAAATAAAATAGCAAGGAACTTTCTTGCATCAACCAGAATGGAAAGATTAGAAAGAGAGATAAAAACAAGTGCTCTTCAGCATAGAAGGTGAAGGGAACATATTCTTAAGAGCCGGGGAGACTGTAGATTATTACAGTAGTTCTGAAAAGCAATCTAGGAATGAAATTATCTGTATGTCTTACCTATCAGCGATACTATTCCAGATTTACCTTCTAGATATATAATTCACAAATTATAAAGAGAACATGCTCTAGTTCTTTGATCTAGATCATTGATGGAGACTTTGCCATCAGTCACAAAGGGAGTGGATAAGTACACTGTGGATCCACTGTGGTGGATGCATACTGGTCAGTGAACAGTACGCAGTGATTAGAAGTTATGATCTGGTATTTTGAAATCTGACTTCAGAGTAAGCTTATGTGGTGACTACTGTTTCACTGCTGAAGTAGTCAGAAGTAACTAATGATCCCAAGGATAGATTTTGAAAATAAAGTGAGAGCCAACTAACAAGGTGATTATAAAGTGACATAAATATATCTTGAAAATAAAGTGATGATACATGAAAAAAGTCAAGGAGTTGGACTAGTGCCTCAGCAACACATTGAGTTGGCCAAAAAGTTTGTTTGGATTCTTTCCGTACTGTTATACGGAAAAACCCCAACTTATTTTTTGGCCAACTCATTACTTTAAAAGATAAGTGTAAACACTTATGACTGCTGACAACACTACATATTTTAAAGTGATAGGTGTAAACAGACCAACTATGAATAATTAAAGGATGAAGGATATGACAGGGTCACCAGAGGATTTATAAAAGTATAAAAATAATATGAATGCATGATACTAGTGGGTAGGATGCAATAGTGAGGGTAAGGTTGAAGATTCAGCAGAGTGGGATGATTGTTGGAGAGAGAGCTCCCAGAACTGATGAATGGTGGTGGAATACACATCCAAGGGGGAGGAGCTGATCTTTGATAGGAGAGAGGAGGCTACTGGCTACTACTGTAGTCGGAGGGAAGATAAATGGAAGGCTTCACTTGCAGGTTATTTGGTGGCAGAAATCTGTAATTGCATGTAATATTTTTTTTTATTCATCCAACATGATGCGTGGTCCCTGTGGGGAGTGAAAGGTGTGGAGAGATTTTTTATTTATTTGTGTCACAAAGATTATTTCAGATAGTTTCTGTGGAGAATGGGAGAGCAAGTGGATGTGGAAACAGTTACTGTGGCCAGTTTTGAGTATCCACTTGAGGCTGTCAGCCATGAGTCAATGGAGGCACATGTCTGTATGGCTGGTGTTATTTTTCTGTAGCAGCCAGTGTAGGAAGTGTTGGTGTAGAGAAGGAGGATGGCAGAATTAGTCCAAGATCACATGCAAAGCTGTTCTGATAGATGAAAAGTGGGCCAGAGGATTTGGAAGTATTGTCCTGTAAGTGATAAGAGTGATGTCTATGGAGTTAGGAAGTAAAGACTGGATAGTGGTAAATGAAGCAGGAGAAATTAGAAAAGTCAAGAAATTAAAGGTGTCAGTGAGGTCAGTAACTGGCGATATGGGATGAAGGCTGCTGCAAAGCTGGAAGTTTGTTGCTGAGAGATAATGAAAACATCAGAGTATCTACTGCTTCATCACTGGGATATGATTTTGTCAGTCTGATTTTTAAAACTTAATTGTTCCCATTTTCTTATCCAAAGTCTTTGTTTTCTGTTTTTCTTCTTTCTGTTCAATTTATTTAAAAAATACCATTCTTCTCCAATTGTGTCCTGTCAACTTGTAAAAACCTGTGGTTCCTCAAAATATTGTACTACCTTTTATTTACTTCTTACTCTGTTGTCTAGCCTCCCGGGTATACCTCTGGGTACTGAGTATAAACTTTAAATGTTTAACAAGTTCTTCCCCCCTCATTTTACACTCTTATTTCTCTATATTCCTCTTTCTGCTTCAATGCATTTAACTTACAACTTTAGTATACGTTTTCCTCCCCTTTGGTTTGGAATGAGAATAATATCCTTTACAAGTTATTTTTCTATAGGTAAGTGGCATTTAATTTCCAGGAATTCAGTAAAATTCTTAACTTGTCCCTCACTGAAAATGACAACCAGCAAAGTTAATAATAGTTCATGTACCCTATAATAGTCCATTACATAAAGTAATTATAAATATGGCAGTGTTACTTACTAGGTGGTGGTGTAGCTTTTGCTGAAATACAAGAGACATGTTGTTTTAGTCAGTTATGGGTACAGCATATTTTCCCCCTGTTAATCTCCCACTGAGGAATCTTATAATGACAACTAGGCAGCACAAAGATTTCTGTTACAATTATTTTGATGCTGGAATCCCTGTCAACATGATCACTTACAAAATATGTCTGATGTTCAGTTTTGATGTCTTCAGAGCCTGACAAATACCTGCTTCTTTCTGTTTCCTCCTTTTATAGTTTTCCCATTTTGCATTCTAACTTTTCTTACCTTTGGTCCTCTTTGTCAGTTACCATCCACTCTTTCAAAAAAGGATGTTTGACTTAAACTATGATTTATTGGTTCTGTTTTTTATTCTTTTTGTTAATCAGTGGAGTTTTGGTCTACAAATTCATTGGCAAATCTTAATTAGCATAAAACTAACTTTAAAAAGATTAGAGACTTCATGAAAAATTGAAAATAAATTACCACTATAGAAATCTATTACAGAATTTTATTTACTTTAATGGATTTGGCAATTTAAAGATAGAAAATCAACTTATTAGTTAATTTAGCAAATAATAATTTAGAGAAAAATGTGTTAGAAACAATCTTAATGCATTATATTGTTGTATTAATAAACTACTACATTTAGGCATCTAGACTCTTCCTAGATATTAAATATTATATGCAACTTAGTTCTAAATATATTACTAGAATCTCTTTATGTCCTTTCATAAAAAACATATTATTTTAGTTGTAGTTTTAAACATAAAAACATATTATTTTAGTTGTAGTTTTAAACATAAAAAACATATTGTTTTAGTTGTAGTTTAAAATTTTTGTCAATTCTAACCCTCTGCCCTCTCCCCCTTTCAGCTTAAGCTCCCAAAACTCTCCCTGAGCATTAAGAGCTATCTGAGCATATTTTGTTATAATTGGTCCCTTATCGTCAGTTCTTGAAAATGCTTCAGAACCATAAAGGTAGAATGGGTGTCTTGTTATTCATAATGAACCCCTTTTCACCACATCTGTGTTAGTCACTGAGTCTTGTTTGACTCTTTGTGAACCCATGGACTGTAGTCCGCCAGGCTCCTCTGTCCATGGAATTCTCCAGGCAAGAATACTGGAGTGGGTAGCTATTACCATCTCCAGGGGATCTTTCCAACTCAGGGAAAGAACCTAGGTCTCCTTCATTGCAGGTGGATTCTTTACTGTCTGTTCAGTTCAGTTCAGTCGCTCAGTTGTGCCCAACTCTTTGCGACCCGATGGACTGCAGCATGCCAGGTTTCCCTGTCCATCACCAACTCCCACAGCTTGCTCAAACCCATGTCCATCAAGTTGGTGATGCCATCCAACCATCTTATCCTCTGTTGCTCCCTTCTCCTCCTGCCTTCGATCTTTTCCAGCATCAAGGTCTTTTCCAATGAGTTTGGGTTCTTGTTAATGAGGTAACTTCTGAAAATCACCTAAAGACAGGGGCTGGTTGCCAGAACCAACCTTGAATAGAGGGTTAGAATTTTCAGTCCCACCCCTTGATTTCTGGGAGGGATGGAGGGCTAGAGGTTGAGTTAATCACTGATAGTTAATGATTAACTGGTAATTTTAATGTTATAAAGCCTCCATAAAAACCCAAATGGAGGGAGTTCAAAGCCCTTCCAGGCTGGGAAGTCAGAATGCTTCCCCAGATTCCAAAGGACAGAAGCTCCTTTGTTTGGGGCCTTGCCCTATGTATCTCTTCATTTGCTGTCGATTCTTGTCTTTTAGTATCCTTTGTAGTAAATCAGGAATCCAACTTGTAAATGGTTTCTTGAATTCTGTGAGCCACTCTAGCAAATTAATCCAACCCAAGGAAAGGGCCATGGAAATCCTGCATTATAACTAAATATAGGTAACAACCTGGACTTGTGATTGGCATCCAGAGTTGGAGGTGGATGATTGAAACTGCTGGTTTATAGAGCTGGTTAGTCAGAAGCACAGGTAACCTTGAAACAAGCAGGACCTGGTGGGGAACAGGTGTGGGTAACACACAAAAGCCTTTCTGTGTTCCTTGTTTCTTGTTTGTGGGAAAAAAGCTTCAGCCTGCTAGACCTTCCTTGAGTACCAAAATGCAGATTCAAACAATTGCTAACCAGGGAAGTGAGGGAATGCAGAAACAAAGAAAGAGCAAACAAGAAACAATAGTGTAATGATGAAGCAGGTTCCTGGTTCCTTCTCATGGAATATACATAACAATATATCTTTGATTTCTTCTACAGTGAGTTTGTTAGGGAACCATTGATGAAAACCACTCACGCTGGCCAGGCACAATGACAACCCCTTGTCTGAGTTGCTTACAACAGGAGGTCCGATAAATTTAGGAGGGGCCAAAAAAGGGAGGAGATGACCAACCTCCCAGAATCTTTCCCACTGGAGTCCATCTTGGCTGAGAGATATATGTGCCATCAGGAAGGACCCTGAGTCAGACGGTGGGACAAGCCAGATGACTGGCCAGAGACAACCCAGAAGCTAGCCCTATTACCATAAAACCTGAGACGGTCGGCAATGTGGCAGAGCAATTCTCTTGGGTTACCTTACCCTGCTGCCCTCTGCCTGGGTGTTCCTTTCCAGTAAGGTCTCTTGCTTTTTCAGCATGTGTATCTCCTTCATTTTTGAGTGTTAGACAAGAGTCCACTCTCAGGCCCTGGAAAGGTTCTCTCTTTCTTCAACAAGTTATCTTCCTGGAGATAATTTCACCTTTTAGTTTCTTGTTGCATATGGAGCTCTTACTGGAAACTAGGCCATTTAATTTCTCTTCCCCTTGTTATACTCTTGCTGACTGGATCTGCCTCTGCCTATATTTATGAATATCACATTGAATTCTGATTTTGAATTGACAAAAATTTAAACTACAACTAGAATAATATTTATTTTAATACGTACAATTATTTTCAGTGATTTAGTCTTTTCTTAACATTATGACAGTGAGGAAATATTGAGAAATATGATCATTGAGTTCTTCCACAGTTGAAACTGATGATGGTAACAGTAATTAAAGGTAGCTCATGCTCTATTCAGAATTTGAAAAAAGTACCTACTGATGAATGATGCAAGGCTTTTAAAATGAAGCAAAAAGGAAATAAATGAATTTCATCTTGCTTGCAAAAAGATATAAAGAATTTAATAAAGGTTTATAAGTTAGAACAAAATTGTTATTCTTGTATCAGAGAATGCCCTAGAAAAGGGACATCAAGGAATTTTCAGAACAGATGAGGCTATATTAATTAATAAAAAGTTGTTTTAAGAGTTGGTGTGTCTCCCACATTAACAAATTGAAAAATAAAAACCATATGATTATCTCAATAGATGCAGAGAAAGCCTTTGACAAAATTGAACATCCATTTATGATAAAAACCCTCCAGAAAGCAGGAATAGAAGGACAATACCTCAACATAATAAAAGCTATATATGACAAACCCTCAGCAAACATTATCCTCAATGGTGAAAAATTGAAAGCATTTCCCCTAAAGTCAGGAACAAGGCAAGGGTGCCCACCCTCATCACTACTATTCAATATAGTTTTGGAAGTTTTGACTACAGCAATCAGAGCAGAAAAAGAAATATAAGGAATCCAGATTGGAAAAGAAGAAGTAAAACTCTCATTGTTTGCAGATGACATGATCCTCTACATAGAAAACCCTAAAGACTCTACCAGAAAATTGCTAGAGCTAATCAATGAATATAGTAAAGTTGCAGGATATAAAATTAACACAAAGAAATCCCTTGCTTTCCTATGCACTAACAATGACAAAACAGAAAGAGAATTAAGGAAACAATTCCATTCACCATTGCACTGAAAAGAGTAAAATACTTAGGAATAAATCTACCTAAAGAAACAAAAGACCTATATATAGAAAACTATAAAACACTGATGAAAGAAGTCAAAGAGGACATGAATAGATAGAGAAATATATTGTGCTCATGGATTGGAAGAATCAATATATAGTGAAAATGAGTATACTACCCAAAGTGATCTATAGGTTCCATGCAATCCCTATCAAGCTACCAATGATATTTTTCAGAGAACTAGAACAAATAATTTCACAATTTGTATGGAAATACAAAAAAACCTCGATTAGCCAAAACAATCTTGAGAAAGAAGAATGGAACTGGAGGAATCAACCTGTTTGACTTCAAAGCCACAGTCATCAAGACAGTGTGGTCCTGGCACAAAGACAGAAATATAGATCAATGGAACAAAATAGAAAGCCTAGAGATAAATCCACGAACCTATGGACACCTTATCTTTGACAAAGGAGGCAAGAATATACAAAGAAGAAAAGACAATCTCTTTTAACAAGTAGTGCTGGGAAAACTGGTCAACCACTTGTAAAAGAATGAAACTAGAACACTTTCTAACACCATACACAAAAATAAACTCAAAATGGATTAGAGATCTAAATGTAAGACCAGACACTATAAAACTCCTAGAGGAAAACATAGGCAAGACACTCTCCGACTTAAACCACAGCAGGATCCTCTATGACCCACCTCCAAGAATATTGGAAATAAAAGCAAGAATAAACAAGTGGGACCTAATTAAAGTTAAAAACTTCTGCACAACAAAGGAAACTATAAGCAAAGTGAAAAGATAACCTTCAGAATGGGAGAAAATAATAACAAATGAAGCAACAGACAAAGAATTAATCTCAAAAATATACAAGCAACTCCTGCAGCTCAATTCTAGAAAAATAAAAGACCCAATCAAAAAGTGGGTCAAAGAACTAAACAGACATTTCTCTGAAGACATACAGATCACTAACAAACACATGAAAAGACGCTCAACATCACTCATTATCAGAGAAATGCAAATCAAAACCACAATGAGGTACCATTACATGTCAGTCAGAATGGCTGCTATCCAAAAGTCTACAAGCAATAAATGCTGGAGAGGGTGTGGAGAAAAGGGAACCTTCTTACACTGTTGGTGGGAATGCAAACTAGTACAGCCACTATGGAGATCAGTGTGAAGATTCCTTAAAAACTGGAATTAGAACTGCCATATGACCCAGCAATCCTGCTGCTGGGTATACACACTGAGGAAACCAGAATTGAAAGAGACACGTTCTTCATGTCATGTTCATCAGAGCACTTCAGACATGTTCATCACAGCACTGTTTATAATAGCCAGGACATAGAAGCAACATAGATGCCCATCAGCAGACGAATGGATAAGAACACTGTGGTATATATACACAATGGAATATTAGTCAGCCATTAAAAAGAATTCATTTGAATCAGTTCTAATGAGGTGGCTGAAACTGGAGCCTATTATACAGAGTGAAGTAAGCCAGAAAGAATAACACCAATACAGTATAGTAATGCATATATATGGAATTTAGAAAGATGGTAATGATAATCCTGTATGTGAGACAGCAAGAGAGACACAGATGTGTTGAACAGTCTTTTGGACTCTGTGGGAAAGGGCAAGGGTGGGTTAATATGGGAGAATGGCATTGAAACATGTAAATTATCATATGTGAAATGAATCGCCAGTCCAGGTTCGATGCATGATACAGGATGCTCGGTGCTGGTGCCCTGGGATGACCCAGAGGGATGGGATGGGGAGGGAGTTGGGAGGGGGATTCGGGATGGGGAACACATATACATCCATGGCGGATTCAAGCCAATGTATGGCAAAACCAGTACAACGTTGTAAAGTAAAATAAATAAATAATTTTAAAAAAAGAAAAAAAGAGTTGGTGTGTCTTGAAAATTTCATGCTCTTTCTTTTTGAAATAACTGGTAGCATCATATTAATTTCTTTTGTGGGTGTAACTTCCTATCGATCCAAAGACAGTGAAATTCTTTATGGTATGATGTTAATTGCATTTGAACTTTGGATCTTGTTCATCATCTTCCACATTTTTGCAAAACCTGGCCTTTATTCCTCCTTTATATAGATTTATCTGCTATTTTATTATAAAAAGATTTTGTTTTGTATATTTGTTGTTTCAGTTTATTGATTTATTTATGCTTTCAGGGAAACTCTTAGGAATCTCCAAAATTGCTGACCGAGGAGAGGTAAACAGATTAGAAGGAAAAAATTAAGATTTATAAGGTTTTATAGGATTGACTTTGGCCTCCCTTATAATTCTCAGGCATGGTACCAGGTTGTATTAAACAATGTCAGTTATAATAATATTGTTTATATATTTATAGTTTCTTTGTTTGTTAATTGTTTCCCCCATAAGGTTGTAAGACGCTTCATGAGGACAAGAGTCATATCTGTTGCGTTTAGTACTATTAGTATGTCTGCATTTAATAGATTTATAAATAGGTGCTGAATGTATGAAAACAATGTGAACTAGAGCCCTGGGGTAAGAACTGCACTGGAGTTATAGATAATGGCAGTTAACATCCGACAATAAGACTTACGGGTTTTAAGACATTGCTTAAGCAACTGAGGAGGAGAAAGAGGCTCATGAGAAAGTTCTGAGGAACACAAGCATTTAAGAACGAGGAAGAGGAAGAGGAGAATAACAATGAGATTAATTCAGGGCAAGAAATGTGGGAAGAAAGCAAGGAGAGTGAAATGTGGTTTCAAGGGGAAGAGAGTGTTTCAAGAAAGAAAAGAGTGTTTCTCAGAATGCTGTACTGTCTTTTATTTACTTGTTACTCTGTTGTCTAACCTCCCAGGTATATCTCTAGGTACTGAGTATAAACATTAATTATTTAACAAGTTATTTCCTCCTCATTTTGCACTCTTTTATTTCTCTATTTTCCTCTTTCTGCTTCAATTCATTTAACTTACAACTTTAGTATACGTTTTCCTCCCTTTTGTTTTGGAATGAGAATAATATACTTTTCAGGTTATTTTTCTACAGGTAAGTGGCATTCAATTTCCAGGAATTCAGTAAAATTCTTAACTTGTCCCTCACTGAAAATGACAACCAGCAAAGTTAATAATAGTCCATGTACACTATAATAGTCCATTACATAAAGTAATTATAAATATGACAGTGTTACTTACTAGTAACTGGTGGTATAGCTTTTGCTGAAATACAAGAGACATGTTGTTTTAGTCAATTATGGGTATAGCTTATTTTTCCCCTGTTAATCTTCCATTGAGGAATCTTATAAATGACAACTAAGAAGCACAAGGATTTCTGTTACAATTATTTTGATGCTGGAATCCCCGTCAACACGATCACTTATGAAGTATGTCTGATGTCTTCAGAGCCTGGCAAATACCTGCTTCTTTCCATTTCCTCTTTTTGTAGTTTTCCCATTTTGCATTCTAATTTTTCTTACCTTTGGTCCTCTTTGTCAGTTACCATCTACTCTTTCAAAAAAGAATGTGTGACTTAAACTATGATTTATTGGTTCTGCTTTTTATTCTTTTTGTTAATCAGTGGAGTTTTGGTCTACAAATTCATTGGCAAATCTTCTTAATTAGCATAAAACTAACTTAAAAAGATTAGAGACTTCATGAAAAACTGAAAATAAATTACCACTATAGAAATCTATTACAGAATTTTATTTACTCTAATGGATTAAATTAAAGATAATTTAAAGTCAGGTTGTAGTAGACTAAGAAGTGGATGTTGAAGCAGCATTAGAGGTAAGGAATGAGGACAACTCTGATGCAGTTTAGCCATGATAAGAGAGGGGGTGGCTGGGTTGGAACAGGTTATTGGGTCATGGAAGGATTTTAAAAAAATACAGGATGGCATTAAAATGTTTAAATGCTGAAAGGGAGAAATTGAAGATAATAGGAAATGTGAATTTTGAGGTCAGCTAACTCTCTAAGGGAATGAAATGGGATGGGATCTAGAACTCAGTGAAGGAGTTGAATTTTGATACATAAAATACTGCTGTCCTTGTTGACAGGAACACTTAAGATCTACACTCAGTAATTTTAAAGCATACAATATTGTATTATTAACTACAGTCACCATACTGTACATGGGAGCCTCAGGAAATTTTTTACCTTATAACTATGTCTTCCATTTTTCTTGCTCCCCAGCCCTTGCAAGCACCATTCTATTCTTTGTTTCTAAGAAACTTGCTTTTTAAAAAAAGATTCCACAGGTATTTGATACTAGACAGTATTTTCTTTCTCTGTCTGGCTTATTTCACTTAGCGTAATGTCCTTCAGGTTCATTCATGTTGTGAAAGCAAATATTTCTGAACACGTGATTGTTTTCTGTCCTTCTATTCTTTTACGTTGCTGTGTCACTCTAGGACTTGTGGCCTCTCAAAGCTTTAACAATGCTGTGCTTGTGTGCTTGGTTGCTCTTTGCGTGTCTGACTCTTTGTGACCCCATAGACTGTGGCTCGCCAGGCTCCTTTGTTAATGGGGATTCTCCAGGCAAGAACACTTCTCCAGGGGATCTTCCTGACCCAGGGATCGAACTGGGGTCTCCTGCATTGCAGGTGGATTCTTTACCAGCTGAGCTACCAGGGAAGCCCTTAACAATGCTAATGCTGTGAAATTTTGAAATCGGCTTTCCTAAAGTTCACATATCTGATACTTTTTAGCCATTTTCTCCTTTATAATCACACAGTCTAAGTTCATGTGATCTTTTACCAAGGCTTTCTGGTTCTTTTTCTTATTAATACAATCCATTTTGTTTGTGTAAATTAGGTTGAGAGTAGCATCATTGACTCAATGGACATGGGTTTGGGTGGACTCCGGGAGTTGGTGATGGACAGGGAGGCCTGGCGTGCTGCGGTTCATGGGGTCGCCGAGTCGGACATGACTGAGTGACTGAACTGAAGTACTCCTGTTACTTTTTCTACACATAATAAGATGTTTAAAGTCAGTTTAAATGTAACTTTGTAGTTTCCATTTTCTTATACATTATGCTTTTATTTTTTGCTCTTCTTCCATTTATCAACTTAGAAAATAGTCACAACCTAAAAGTTAAGAGTTATGTTTCGTTTGGTGGGAAGTTTTAGGACATCAAGCCTGAGAGACAGCATCTCAAGTAACCCTGAGAGAAATGCTACAAGTAGGTAAGGGGAGGAGCCAGGTTATATAGAAGTCTTATAATGAAGGACCAGTAGTCTGAACATCAAAAGGTTACTGTTAATTAAAGAAAATCAGATATCCCAAGTTAAGGAATTTAGTGCTTTTCTATGTATGGAAAGATGCAAGAGTCTGGGCTCACTAAAATCATTCCTTTCATATGCATCTCAGCTATCCTGGGGGCAGTATCCTGTATTTTTCACATCCTGAGCTTCCTTGGACTCACCACAGTGAGTGGCTACAATTTGATGGCTGTTATATTGCAAGTATTTTTCTCCTTCCTGAGTGCCCTTAGGCCCACATTAGAGGGCTGGAATTGCAGATGACTGTGAAATCTTTTTTTACTGATATGGTAGAAAATATTCCATTTCTCACATTTCACTTAAAATGTTACCCTTTTGAATTGTATCTTATCAATTTTGATATCCTGAGAGAAGTATATATACGGCCAATTCTTTTATTCACTTTCTGTATTGTCTAGGCATCTGAGTGACTTTGGGGAGCTAGGAATAAGATTTATAAATTTCATCTTATGATTTTCTTTTCTTACTCTCACCCATTTCTTTTGTTTCTCAGTTTTCCTTTCCTAGCTTCAACTAATTTAATTCATTTCATTTAAATTCTTTAAATGTCTCCTGATTCCTTTTTCTGAGAATGTTATTTTGTGGTTTGGCAAGTCAGCTAACTTGACACAATGCTGAAATTCTTAGCTATTCTTTCTACAAATCAGTGAGGTTTAGTTTCAAGAAAATTTTCAGTAACTGAAAAGTCTTAACTTGCGTCCAATTGACCATGACAACCTTCAAAGTTAGTTGAAGTCTTTATACTATAACAGTCATTAACAAGTTAAATAATGTACTTACCACTAGGTGGTTCAGCTTTTGTTGAAATATAAGCACAAACAAGTAGTTATTTGTTAACCTGTTATTGAGCAGCACATTTTCCTTTTTAAAAGCTTCCAATTTGGAAATCTTATAAAATGATACCCAACCAGCACAAACACCTCTGCCATGGTGATGTATTGCTATAGTTCCTGGTCAAATGGTCCTTTATTGGTGTGTGCCATGCTAAGTGCCAAGACTGGAGAGAACTGTGGTGAGATTTTAGTCTCATCACCCATTTGTTGTGGTAGCTCCTCTGTGATATCTCTGCTAAGTGAGAAGCTTATTACTGGGGCTGTTTATTAAAGGGGAACCCATTACTTTCCCTAATCATTTGTATTTATCTTTGAACAACTCATTTTCATCCTTTCTTAATAGCCTCTCATATGTACTTTCTCTTTTCTCTTAACGTTGACTCCCTTTTATGTAGACTCCAGTCTACATTGTTTTTCTTTTAAAGTGAATTTTATTTGTTCTGAGGAATATACCCTCTTAGTTATTCAGGGCATTTAAGCTTTTCAGCAAACTGTCAGTAATCTCTAAAAATCCTCACCACTCAGGGCTGAGTATACAGTGAGAAATACTAATATGAGATTTCAAATTTGGGTATGTTAATTGTCAGAGTAATCAAAAATTCTTTGTGAACTTATTTATCCCAAAATCACTTATGCTGAGAAATAGAAAAAAGCTTAAGCATGGGTTTCTCAGCAGCTCCTATAAACAAACATAAATGAGTGCAGTTTAACGTACAGATTGTATAATTAATAATATGCTTCTTTGAGTTATTTCTACATCTAATTTCCTTAGAGCACAAAAACTTTCATGGCATTGCTAAGCCTCATTAAAGAATCACATTGTTTTGTAGTTTGGTTACAGTTTTAAAATCACAGTTTCCTACTAATTAGCAAACTTTTGGATATAGAAGGGAAAAAGGCAAAAGGAGACATCATAACATTAATGCTGGACACAGAAGCAGCCAGATTCAGCAAAAACATACATACAGCTAAACTGAAATGATTTGGAGTGGAGAAATGGAAAGAACTTACCTCTGGCTCTCACATCTTTTTCTATAATAAAAAAGAAATAAATGAAGTTGAAAAATCTTGGATATAGCTTTTCTTGAGTACAAAATAATTACAATAGCTAGTGATAATTGGTTGATTAACATGTGCCTAGGCAATGTTCCAATTGATTAAACTATTTTAATTCTCACTCAAATCCCATGAGGTGGCTATAATTGTTACCTTCATTTTATCAATGAAAGAACTAGTAGAAATAGGTTAAGTAAACTGCCCAAGACCAGGCAGTTCAGTCGTCAATTCTGCATTTATACTTAAGCATCAAAACCCCAGAGCCCATACTTCTATGGTCTTTTATATGTATATTATTTTGGGTCTTTAAAGTTCCATGTTGGCTGCTTTGGCACTATAATCCAACACAGCAAAATCTCTTAAACATTAATTCCTTCACTTTTTTATACAAGATCTTCTATGTTTATAATTGAAGCTTTTGAAGTTGGCTTTCCTAAAGTTTAGTTTAGAATATCTGACAATTTTTGGTTGTTTATCATCAGTTATCACAAAATCTAAGCTTATGTGGACCATTATTTTTTAAACATATTTTTTCTTATTAGTACAACTCCTTTTGTTAGTATGAATTGGGTTGATGGTAATTCTATGTGCTTCTTCAATTTCATTAAGATAAATTATAGTCATTGATTCTTTTGCATTTTGCTGTTTCCATTTCCCCATCTGATTTTTATTTTTTAGGATTTCTGTCTTCATCCTATTTGTAATATTAATCCTAATTGATTCTATTTTATTAATTTTGTAATTTCAGAAGAAACATGTGTGTGTGCTAATTCACTTCAGTGGTGTCTGACTCTTTGTGACCCTATGAACTGTAGCCCACCAGGCTCCTCTGTCCATGGCATTCTCCAGAATACTGTAGTGGGTTGCCACGCCCTTCTCCAGGGGATCTTCCCAACCAAGGGATGGATGGAATCCAATCTCTTCTGTCTCTTCCATTGGTGGGCGGGTTCTTTACCACTGGTGTCACCTGGGAAGCCCCAGAAGGAACATAGGTGTAGTCTATTCTTTTATTCTCTTTACTTGTTCAGATTCTCAACTAAATTGTTGGATCCTGTGTGTAAGATTTAGAAGATTTATCAAGGTGTTTAAAAAAATTATCCTTCATTGTATTTCTCTATTTTTAATTCTCAGCTTTGACTCATTTTTATCTCTAGTAAGAACATTCTTCTTTGTCACTGGTAAGTTCGTTGACTTGATTGAATGATAATGTACTTTTATATTTACTTTTTTGATTTGGTTTTAGTTTCAAAATAATTGGCAGCAACAATAAAGTTCTTGATTTCTGCCCCACTGTAAAATAGCAATCATAGAACGTAATAATAGTCCCGTGCATGCAGCAACAGACTATTGTCAGTAGAATTATAAGATACTGTACTTACTAAGAGGTGGTGAGGTTTTTGCTAAAATAAAAGCACAAACAATTATTGTTATTATTTTTAAACTATTAAGTATACAATGTATATCCCTTGTAAATATTCATTAAGGGAGTCTTATAAAATAATATTCAAAAAGCTCAAAGACTTCTACATCAGTTAATTTGATGCTGTGAGTCCTAGCAAGGTGGTCCTTTATGAGAATGTAAGACACACAGTCTTGGGACCAGAAAGTACCTTAATTCTTAGGTTTTGTGCTATTATATCATAACATCTTCTTTTAAAAATTGAAGTACAGCTGACTTAAAATACTATATTACCTTCAGATGTACAATATAGTGATTCAATATTTTTATAGATTATTTAAAGTTACTGCAAAATAATGACTATATTTCCCTGAGCTGTGCAGTATATCATTGTAGCTTATATATTTTATACATAATAGTTTGTGTCTCTTAATCTCATACCTCTATCTAACCTCTTCCCTGTTTCTTCTCCCTACTGATAACCATGGGTTTGTGAGTGGTTACCACTCTCTGTATCTGTGAGTCTTTTTCAGTGTTGTTATAGTCATTCATTTGCTTTATTTTTTGGACTCCACATATGAGTGATAACATAGAATATTTGTCTTCTTCTGTCTGACTTATTTCACTAAACATAATACTCTCTGTCCATCCATGTTGTTGCAAATGCAGAATTTCACTCTTTTTTTAGTAACTGAATAATATTCCATTGTACATATATACCACATCTTCTTTATTCACTCATCTGTTGATGAGCACTTAGGTATAGCTTCCATAGTTTGGCTACTGTAAATAATGCTCTCTGAACATGGGAATGCATCTGTCTTTTTGCTTAATCTTTAGCTTTTAGATGAAGTGGACCATAGTCTATTTACCCACCTGCAGTGGGTCTATAAAATTCCTGCCAATTAGGAAATTTATGCTTGAGACTCTTCATTAAAGAAGAGCTCATTCCTTTGTGCATCTTTTATATAGTCATGTCCAGCATGGCGACTATAGTTAATATATTATATATTTGAAAGTTGCTAAGAGAGTAGATCTTAAAAGTTTTCAACACAAGAAACAAATGTAGGTATGTATGGTGATGAATGTTAACTAGACTTATTGTGTTATTTTCTTGATATCTATGAATATTGAATCATTATGCTATATACTTGAAGCCAATAGAATGTTGTATGCTAATTATATCAGTAAAAAACTCTAGGGATAACTTTCAGGCTAGTATTTAAATTAAAAGACACAACAGTTGAGGAAAAGGAAAATTTACCAGTTGGTTCAGCAAATCCTGATTCAGAGAAAAAACATTTGTCAGTTCTAATTATAAAGTCACATGTTATCATATTAACAACAAATTCTATGGTATTTGGATTCTCTTTTAGATTTTAGCTATGGTATTTACTTAGTTATAAATACATTTCTAGAAATGGTGTAATTTTCTTTTGTTTTATGTCCTTAGTAATGCCCAAATTGGGGACCCGCTGCCTTAAAAAACTAAAAATAGAGCTTCCACATGACTCAGCAATACCACACTTGGGACCCAGCAATCCCACTAAAACAGACAATCATTTTGAAGTCTTGCTATGTACCTTTAAACCTATAGATAACTAAATCTAGAAACACATTGAAAATTTTTTTACTAACAGCATCACTGATTTTCGTTTACGCTCACGTAATACATATAAGAAATACATCATAGTAATTAAAATAGGAATACTTTTAGTGACACAAAAACTAGTAGTGTTAGTAGTAAGTCATTTCTGACACTGCAATCCCATGAACTGTAGCCCTCTAGGCTCCTCTGTCCATGGAATTCTCCAGGTAAGAACACTGGAGTGGGTTGCCATTCCTTTCTCCAGGGGATCTTCCCAACCCAGGAATTGAACCTGAGTCTCCTGCATTGCAGGCAGATTCTTTACTACCTGAAGCCCCTTTTAGTGACAGTTGAGGCTTAATACTCCTACAAATGTTTAATGTTTGAATTTTTCTCTTGGGCAAATTAATGGTACATGTTCTTCAACCATTTGTCAATAGAGAAACTATTGACCTATACAAATATTTTTGGTAGGTCAAGCTTGTGCTAGCTGTGGTATCATTTCTACTCTGTTACTTTGAAGAAATTGGATTATACAGCTGATGCTTCTGTTGTGTTCTAAGAGAAGACCCGATGTCTGGAGTTCAGTTCAGTTCAGTTCAGTCGCTCAGTCATGTCCAACTCTTTACGACCCCATGAATCGCAGCACGCCAGGCCTCTCTGTCCATCACCAGTTCCCGGAGATTACTCAAACTCATGTCCATCAAGTCGGTGATGCCATCCAGCCATCTCATCCTCTGTTGTCCCCTTCTCCTCCTGTCCCCAGTCCTTCCCAGCATCAGGGTCTTTTCAATGAGTCACCTCTTCGCATGAGGTGGCCAAAGTATTGGAGTTTCAGCTTCACCATCAGTCCTTCCAATGAACACCCAGGACTGATCTCCTTTAGGATCTCCTTGCAGTCCAAGGGACTCTCAAGAGTCTTCTCCAACACCACAGTTCAAAAGAATCAATTCTTCGGCACTCAGCCTTCTTCACAGTCCAACTCTCACATCTGTACATGACCACTGGAAAAACCATAGCCTTGACTAGACGGACCTTTGTTGGCAAAGTAATGTCTCTGCTTTTTAATATGCTCTCTAGGTTGATCATAACTTTCCTTCCAAAGAGTAAGCATCTTTTAATTTTATGGCTTAATCACCATCTGCAGTGATTTTGGAGCCCCCAAAAATAAAGTCTGACACTGTTTCCAGTTAGGGCTCCTTTATTCTGGTAGAAGGGCAAAGCGAATTATCTTCTTGGAGCCTATTTAGATATCGTTTTCTTGTCCACTGCAATCAGTTTATACCATTTTTTGGCCTGTCAAGAAGTCATACCACTTAATCTCTCTTCTTCTTATACTTTTATTAATTTCCTCATCTCTTTGTTTATACTTATGAACATCACATAGGATGCAGTATCAAAAACTGTAATAGTATTTCTCATAAAGAGTGTGTATGTGTATATATATATAATATATATACTATATGTATATAGTTGATTCTTAATCTTTCACAGCATCATCAATTATTCATCTGTATCACATAGAGAAAGGGTAGAGAAATATTAGCATTGAGGTTTTAGACCACTGACACTGTAATAGCCAATAGCCTATGGATTTTAGGATTTGAAAGGAACTTACTGATGGTTGATACAGGTGCTTTAAAACAGAAAGAAAAATAAAGACATAAGTAATGTGTAGCATATGAAAATATATCCAATCAAGAAATTTCTCTACGTGTGTGTGTTGAAACAAAACTGTCAATCATGTGATTTTCAGAGGGTGCTCCAAAAAGAAAAGTCAAGGGAATTTCAAAGCAGTTGAGATTCTTTGTGTTTAATGAAAGATCATTTTATTTTATTTTATTTTTTTTGAAAGATCATTTTAATGTCTGATTAATCTCAGAAATCTTAGTGTTCTATTTGAAGGGCCTCTGTGGAGAAGCTATTTTTTGTGTACTTTACTTTTCTTACCCAGGGCAAAGAACTATTGATATTAAAATCTTTTAGGAAAGCAGTATGATGTTACAGTAAAGTTTTACTTATCTATTTTTTTTTCATCATTGGACTCTTGTCTTCTGTATAGATGTCGTCTACATTTTGAAAATATTTTTATTTGTTTTGTGGTATTTAGTCTTATAGTGGATACTTTTAAACTTTTCTGAAAATTGTCAGTAATTTCTAAAGAAGGCTCACTATTGTGAGAGGAACATAGAAAGTGAAATAATAGCATTAGAACTTGCAAAGTTGATTTATGTCTATGGATGGACTTATCTATCAAAATGTCTTCATGCATATGTTTTCCAGATACTAGCCACAGAAAAGTAATTTACTGGAACTTTTCTCAACAGTTCCAAACAAAACAAAACCAAGACCTACTATGTTAGGCTTACCTAAAACATTTTTTTGCATTGTTTTAATACTTAGCTTCCAAACCAGTTAGTTACCTTTTTTTGGAAGTCCTAGCAGAAACATAGTATATGCATTATTCTTGTATTCTCCTCTCCTCAATTTTCTATCTTTTCAATGAAACAGTATAATGTGTATAAAATTTAGATACCTCTTCAATTAGTTCCTTCTTCCTCTCCCCTCTTTTAATTTTATGACTAGTTTCCTTTTCTACTTTCACTGTATCATTAAAATATTAATATTTTTCTTTTTGTCCTAGTATGGACATGTAAATTTCTTTAAATAGACAAATCAGTTCTCTTGATATAACAATTTGTCAGTTTATTCTTTATATAAGCCATTGAGGTTCATTCTAACTCTAAATTAACTTTTGATCTGAAAGTGGAAAATCTGCTAATAAAATCTTATGTATACAATAGTGGCCCAGTATATGCTAGTGTTATAAATAAGCTAATAAACTTACTGGTAGGTAATATAGTTCTGCCTGAAATACAAAACAAGCCAGCATTAACCCATACATGTAAATACATTTTTTATTATGAATTTAGCTTTTATTAAAAATTAAATAAGCAAAAGCAAAATTTTTAAGAAACTTTTTACAAATTACACAAAACAACGTTAAGAGGGACAGTCATAGGTCTGCAACAAATAATTGCAAAAGTATCTAGGGCAGCAGGAATACAGACCATATCACAGCATGGTGACCTAACTGTGATATGAATACGGCATAACTAACATTTGCACCAAGACCAGGATAAAAAAAAAACAAAAAGACATACTTTAAAAGCTTAGTTCTACATTAAGCTTCTTCTCTTCCCTCAGATCCTTAATGGGTTTATACTATGTACTTTTTTTTTTTTTTAAACAAACACATCATGTCAGACTATAAATTACACAGCTGGGCAGTTAATGTGAAAAGCACCCTCCCACAAAATGTACAATTGAACTGGTACTGAACTGAGTTCTCCATTTACCTTTATGTACTGCTGCTGCTGCTAAGTCACTTCAGTTATGTCCGACTCTGTGCAACCACATAGATAGCAGCCCACCAGGCTCCCCTGTCCCTAGGACTCTCCAGGCAAGAACACTGGAGTGGGTTGCCATTTCCTTCTCCAATAAATGAAATTGAAAAGTGAAAGTGAAGCTGCTCAGTTGTGTCTGACTCTTAGAGACCCCATGGACTGCAGCCTACCAGGCCCCTCCATCCATGGGATTTTCCAGACAAGGGTACTGGAGTGGGTTGCCATTGCCTTTTCCACCTTTATTTGGTACTGTGCATCTATTCGTAAAACACTTAAAACTGTGAAAATACGCTTTGCAGTGTGAAAATATGGTTTACACTTAACCCTATGAGTAGATGCACAGTACCAATCAGGTTTGCAGTTGTTCCTGAAAACTGGCTCAAGGTTCTGCATCTGTTGCCCATTGGCTATTGGGATGCACATATTTACATAAATAAAAAACTATGTCTTAGTCAATGATCAAGACAGTTCAGCAAGAGTGGTATTTCCAACAAAGAGTGATACTCAATACCATAGCTTAAATACTTGTGCAAAGTAAGCATTAGGACAGAGAAATCCGAGGCAAATTCAATTTGCAAAAACTTGTATCGCTACTGTTGTAAACTTCGGCAATAAATGACCCTTGGCAAGTACTGTTCTCTATGGCTTTTTATTTTTCTTTAAAAGTTTTAAAACCAGAGAAAATGCACTCATACTACCCCCACATGCAGACACACACACACACACAGACACACACACACACACACGCACCCACACCACATACATACACACAGTTCTCATTTCGTTCAGAGTATGGTACATAGTTCAACTTCATCTCAGTGTAGAGGTTTAACACACACTCAGTGTGTGTTTTTCTGTGCAAGTTCTTAGTGATCTAAATCCTGGTTGAAGGTATTTGTTTGCAGAAGCACATGACTCAGGAGGTTGAAGAAAAAAAAATGAACAGAACAGTTTCCTTACATTTCTCAAACTAGCACTGGATGTGCAAAGGCAGCAGACAACCTGGCCGTCACCCCAGCCAGATTAGGGTAATTTTAGAGGAGGATCTGATACATTGTTTTTTAAAATATTCTTTTCCATTATGGTTTATGATAGGATTATTTTTTTAAATTGGAGGATAATTGCTCTACAAGGTTGTGTTCGTTTCTGCTGAACAATAATGCAAATCAGCTATAAGTATACATATCTTACTCTTGAGCCTCCCAAAGCTCATTTTAATGCTTGAAACATTTTGCAGATTTTAGTGTTCTTTGTTGGAGAAGGTCTGTTGAAACCTCTGCAGAAGTGGGTAAATTCCTTTGGGTGCCTTTGTGTTCCCAAATAGTATACACAGAAGATGGAAAAGCTTTTAGAAAAATAGTAGTTTAAGCAATAGAGAAATTTCTCTTAATTAGTCTAGAGGAAAAAAAAAATTGGTTTAAGAAATAAGAGGAAGGAGAAAGATAAGAACAAAAAAAGTTGGGAGGATCCCCTGGAGGAGGGCATGGCAACCCACTCCAGTATTCTTGCCTGGAGAATCCCATGGACTGGGGAGCCTGGTGGACTACAGTCCATGGGTTGCGAGGAGTTGGACACAACTAAAGTGAACTAGTGTGCTCATGCTCATAGAATATTAAACATAGGAAAATATAATGCCAGTCATCTTGACAAGAGCGGAGTCCCCAAAAGACAATGACTATCTTCATTTTAAGAGTGTGAATAAGGTATTCTTGATAGAGTGAATGATTCATTTTTGGCAGTATCTCCAGTACTACGCAGAAATATCCTTGTTTACTGTCAATTTGGGTGTCCTTTGATTTCTTGAAGAATACAGAGATTCCTTTAAAACCTTAAAATAGTTTTTTTTTTTTTTTTTTACTGCTGACAGATCTGGTTTGATTTTGCAGAATTTTGATAATCTTTCTTTAGTTCTTGGATTCCCTTGCTTCTGTGTTATCCATCAGTCCCTTAACTGCTGATAAATATGAAAAAAACTAAATGCCATCAGTTATGACAAAGTTCAGGATTAAATCTCCTGGGATTAGTTATAATGACTTACGAGAAATACGAATTTTCAGGCTAACTGATTATACTTAGGAGAGTGATGGTATAAGAATGCAGAGAGAATAACAAAAGAGGCAGCATTAGTCCTTGGTCGAAGTGTTGGAACTAAGAGAACTCTAGCCCAGTTCCTGCTGCTCAAAAAAGGGAAAGAAAGGGTACTCACTTCTTTCCCAAATAATGGAAGGCTCAGCTTATAATTTATTTATAATTTATTTATCAACTCCCACAAAGGAGAGGTACAGTATTTCCCATTGAAAAGAATTCATCCTTCATTCCCAGGTGGAAAGTATTTTGTTTCTTTTTTATTCTAAGAATAGCTGATGTACCCCAAATTTCCTTTCAAATTCTAAATTCTGGTTTCCTTTAGGCTTCCAGATTCAGTAGTGACTAGGAGGCTGTTGCCTAGCTGGCAGTTTTCATTTCCAGCTATGTTTATATTGATATACCCCCTTTCTTATCTTCTTATTTGTTGTTAGTAATTTTGAGGACTAACTCATATTATAAATAGAGAAAAACATTATCCTGGTAACTAATAATGGTAAAACTCAAGATTTATAAGAATGGTGTACAAATACTGAAAAAGGCAGCAACCGAATTAAAGAGTGGAAAGAAAGAAATGACAAGTACAGAAATTAATTTCAAATCAGTTTCTCTCACTTCTTGCCTAGTGTCAGAAAGTGAAATAAAAGAGTGGAGTCCACCTACCAAAGTGTCTCATACATTGAGAGGTGGACACAAGGCTCCTATAGCTGCTGAAACATAAAGGAACCTATTCTTCCTACACATTTCACTGCCCGTGAATAATTACACTTGATTGCCCCTTCCCCCACAAAAAAAGGCCACAAGTGGAAACTGTCTTCATTCACTCCTCCAATTTATCCAACAAACAGCTCTTAGAATATGCTCTCTGTACTAAGTAACAGGGTTGTGAAGATAAATAAGTTGGTTCCTCTCTTCAAACTCATAGTATAATAACCTAATAGACAAAAAATTTTAACTAACTTAATCTTATCAAATATTCACAGGTGCCAGTAGTATTTATGTACTAAGGACTCAATGGCAAAAATGTCAGAAAAGGTTTTTTCCCCCCCATTCAATTTGTTTAAACTAAAAAAAAAAAAAAAATCAGTTCATCCATTTATCTCACTTCCCAGCCCCCAACTCTTGTAAGCACCAATCTGTCCTCTGAATCTATGAACTTGGTTTTTTGTTTGTTTCAGATTGTGCATATAAGACAGATAGTGTGGTCTTCATATGATTTATTTCACTAGCATAATGCCCTTAAAGTTCATTCATGTTGTCACAAATGGCAAGATGTCATTTTTTTTTTTTTGTGGCTGAATAATATTCTATTCTCTATACATGTAGATCTCACAAATTTATTTAGCCATTCATAATCTCAGATGGAGCTTCCCAGGTGATGCTAGTGGTAAAGGACCTGCCTGTTAATGCAGGAGGTATAGGAGACGGGAGTTCGATCCCTGGGTTGGGAAGATCCATTAGAGAAGGGCATGGCAACAAATTCCAGTATTCTTGCCTGGAGAATCCCATGGACAGAGGAGCCTGGTGGACTACAGTCTATAGGGTTGCAAAGAGTTGGACACAACTGAAGTGACTTAGCACACACAATCTCAGATAACATCCTTATTCATGTGGAATTTTCATTGAACTGGAGACAGACAACAAGAAAATAAATAAATGCAAAGGACAATTTCAAAAAGTGATCATTGTTGTGGAGAAAGTTAAAGGAGATAGTATAACAGAGTTACTAAGGAGAGTTAATTTGTCTTGATTGAGAAGGCATGAAGAAGTGACATTTGATCTGAGACCTAAACAAGGGGCTAAGCATGTGCATATCGAGAAAGTATTCCAGAGAGAGAGAGAGAGAGAGAGAGAGAGAGAGAGAGAGAGAGAGAGAGAGAGAGAGAGAGAGAGAGCAATTTCAAAGGGCTTGGGGTGGGAATGAACTTGAGGAGTGGGGGAAAAAATAGTGTGACTAGAACCTAGGAGGCAGAGAAGAAAATAAAGAATAGGTCAGAGAAGTAAGGATGTAGTAAGTCTTGAAAATACATTGGTATTTTACCCTAAGTAAAATGAAGATTCAGAGGAGGAGCCAAGATGGCGGAGGAGTAGGACGGAGAGACCACTTTCTCTCCTAGAAATTCTTCAAAAAAAATAACTGAACGCAGAGCAAACTTCACAAAACAACTTCTGATCGCTAGCTGAGGTCATCAGGCGCCCAGAAAAGCAGCCCATTGTCTTCGAAAGGAGGTAGGACAAAATATAAAAGATAAAAAGCGAGACAAAAGAGCTAAGGACGGAGATCCGTCCCGGGGAAGGGACTTAATAGAGGACGTTCCCAGACACCGGGAAACCCTCGCACTGGCGGGCCTGGGGGAAGTGTTGGAATCTCAAGAGTTTGAATCTGACTGGGAGGGATACAATAAATAAAACCCACAGATTACGAGCCTAAAAGCAACTCCCAGCAGAAAAGTACCCCAGACGCCCGCATCCGCCACCAGCAAGTGGGGGCGGATCGGAGAGGAGCGGCGGCATTACTTGGGGCTGGATCCGGGCCTGAGCGCCCTGAGGACAATCAGAGGGAGCTTTTGTGAGTTCCCAGCTTGAACTGTGGGAGAGCAAAGAGAGAGAAAATTAACCGGCCCGAACACACTGCTGGCCGTTCGCAGAACAAAGGGACCGAGATTCTGGGCGACCGAAGTCCGCCGGGAGGGTCGTGGCGAGACGGAGGGCGCGGGCGCCCGACCGGCGCGGGCGCCCGACCGGCGCGGGCGGGAACTGCGGCTGGGGACGCGGAGGGCAGAGGGCGCGCGCTCCCGACAGGCGCGGGCGGGGACTGAGACTGGGACCGCGCGGGGCAGAAGACGCGCCGCACCCGGGGAGAGAGCGCCCGTCAGGCGCCTGGCTGCCTGGGCCGCTCTGGCGGCAGGGACGGAGCGCGGACCCGGCTTTGTGTGCCGCGCTTTTGTGAATCGCCCGAGGGCTGGAGCCGCGCACACCTTGGCGCGCGCTTCAGACAGCGCAGCCCGGAGCCTGAGCAGCGCAGACCGAGAAAAGAGCGCCAGCCTCTCCCTGGAGCGCCGGCCCCTCCCCGCACAGCCCCTCCCCGCACAGCCCCTCCCCGCAGCGCCACGGAACTAGCTACCTGAATAAGAATCCACCTCCGCCCCCTGGGTCAGGGCGGAAATTAGGCGCGGAAGAGACCGGCAACAGAACCCAAATAAACAAAGGGAACCGATTCAGAAGGGACCGGTGCAACAGATTAAAATCCCTGAAGAAACCACCGACTGACTACACCGGAAGGGCCTGTAGATATCGAGAAGTGTAAGCTGGAACGAGGAGCTATCTGAAGCTGAGCCGAACCCACACTGACCGCAACAGCTCCAGAGAAATTCCTAGATATATTTTTTCTTTCTTTTTTTTTTTTTTTCTTTTTTTTAAGTAAGGAAAAAAAAATTTTTTTTTCTTTTTTCTTGGTTCTCTTTTATTTTCCTTTAAAAATTCCCTATTACTCCCCCATTACTCCTTAACTTTCATTTTCATAGATTTTTACGATTTTTTTTTAATTAGGCAAAACAATTTTTTTTCTTTTTTTCTTTTTTTTCTTTTTCTTCTTTTTTTTTCTTTTCTTTTTTCTTCTTCTCTTCTATTTTCTCTTTTTCTTTTTCTCTGATTTCTTTTAAAGCCCTCTAGCACTCCTTTTACTATGCCTTAATCTTCATTTTCAATACACTATAACCTTGCAGAAGAAAGAGAGAAAAAAAAAAAAAAGAAGAAGAGAAGCCCTATTTTTATACCAAACTTCATATATATTTCTAAAATTTCTTTTGTGTGTTTGGGTTTTTGTTTTTAATATAGTATTTTTAAGAGTCTAACCTATACTCTAGATTTTTAATTTTTGTTTTTCAGTATATGATATAAATTGTGAACATTTAAGAATCCAATATTCAGCTCCCATTTTTATTCAGGAGTGTGTTGATTACTCTCTCCCAATCTTGACTCTCTTTTCTACCTCAGAACACCTCTATTTCCTCCTTTCCCCTTCTCTTCCCAATCCAATTCTGTGAATCTTTGTGGGTGTCTGGGCTACGGAGAACACTCTGGGATCAGACAACTTCGTAGATCTGTCTCTCTCCTCTTGAGTCCCCCTCTTTCTCCTCCTGCCCATCACTATCTCCCTCCTCCCTCTCCTCTTCTCCATGTAACTTGGTGAACCTCTCTGGGTCTCCCTAACGGGGGAGAAACTTTCCACCATTAACCTAGAAGTTCTATTATCAGTGCTGTATAGTTGGAGAAGTCCTGAGACTACAGGAAGAATAAAACTGAAATCCAGAAGCAGGAGACTTAAGCCCAAAACCTGAGAACACCAAAAACTCCTGACTACATGGATCTTTAAGTAATAAGTGACCGTACAAAAGCCTCCATACCTGCACCGAAACCAACCACCACCTAAGAGCCAATAAGCTTTAGAGCACGACATACCACGCAAATTCTCCAGCAACGCAGGAACATTGCCCTGAACGTCAACATACAGACTGCCCAAGGTCACACCTAACACATAGACCCATCTCAAAACTCATTACTGGGCACTCCATTGCTATCCAAAGAGAAGAAATCAAGATCCGCACACCAGAACACTGACGCAAGCTTCGCTAATCAGGAAACCTTGACAAGCCAATCGTCTAACCCCACCCACTGGGTAAAACCTCCACAATAAAAAGGAACCACAGACCTGCAGAATACAAAGCCCACTCCAGACACAGCAATCTAAACAAGATGAAAAGGCAGAGAAATACCCAACAGGTAAAGGAACATGAAAAAAGCCCACCAAGTCAAACAAAAGAGGAGGAGATAGGGAATCTACCTGAAAAAGAATTCAGAATAATGATAATAAAAATGATCCAAAATCTTGAAAGCAAAATGGAGGTACAGATAAATAGCCTGGAGACAAAGATTGAAAAGATGCAAGAAATGTTTAATAAAGATCTAGAAGAAATAAAAAAGAGTCAATTAAAAATGAATAATGCAATGAATGAGATCAAAAACACTCTGGAGGGAACCAAGAGTAGAATAACGGAGACAGAAGATAGGATAAGTGAGGTAGAAGATAAAATGGTGGAAATAAATGAAGCAGAGAGGAAAAAAGAAAAAAGGATCAAAAGAAATGAGGACAACCTCAGGGACCTCTGGGACAATGTGAAACGCCCCAACATTCGAATCATAGGAGTCCCAGAAGAAGAAGACAAAAAGAAAGGCCATGAGAAAATACTCGAGGAGATAATAGCTGAAAACTTCCCTAAAATGGGGAAGGAAATAGCCACCCAAGTCCAAGAAACCCAGAGAGTCCCAAATAGGATAAACCCAAGGCGAAACACCCCAAGACACATATTAATCAAATTAACAAAGATCAAACACAAAGAACAAATACTAAAAGCAGCAAGGGAGAAACAACAAATAACACACAAAGGGATTCCTATAAGGATAACAGCTGATCTATCAATAGAAACCCTCCAGGCCAGAAGGGAATGGCAGGACATACTGAAAGTAATGAAAGAGAATAACCTACAACCTAGATTACTGTACCCAGCAAGGATCTCATTCAGATATGAAGGAGAATTCAAAAGCTTTACAGACAAGCAAAAGCTGAGAGAATTCAGCACCACCAAACCAGCTCTTCAACAAATGCTAAAGGATCTTCTCTAGACAGGAAATGCAGAAAGGTTGTATAAACGTGAACCCAAAACAACAAAGTAAATGACAAAGGGACCACACTTATCAATAATTACCTTAAATGTAAATGGGTTGAATGCCCCAACCAAAAGACAAAGATTGGCTGAATGGATACAAAAACAAGACCCCTATATATGCTGTCTACAAGAGACCCACCTGAAAACAAGGGACACATACAGATTGAAAGTGAAGGGCTGGAAAAAAATATTTCACGCAAACGGAGACCAAAAGAAAGCAGGAGTCGCAATACTCATATCAGATAAAATAGACTTTCAAATAAAGGATGTGAAAAGAGACAAGGAAGGACACTACATAATGATCAAAGGATCAATCCAAGAAGAGGATATACAATTATAAATATATATGCACCCAACATAGGAGCACCGCAATATGTACGGCAAACACTAACGAGTATGAAAGAGGAAATTAATAGTAACACAATAATAGTGGGAGACTTTAATACCCCACTCACAACTATGGATAGATCAACTAAACAGAAAATCAACAAGGAAACACAAACCTTAAATGATACAATGGACCAGCTAGACCTAATTGATATCTATAGGACATTTCACCCCAAAACAATCAACTTCACCTTTTTCTCAAGTGCACACGGAACCTTCTCCAGAATAGATCACATCCTGGGCCATAAATCTGGTCTTGGAAAATTCAAAAAAATTGAAATCATTCCAGTCATCTTTTCTGACCACAGTGCAGTAAGATTAGATCTCAATTACAGGAAAAAATTTGTTAAAAATTCCAACATATGGAGGCTAAATAACACGCTTCTGAATAACCAACAAATCATAGAAGAAATCAAAAAAGAAATCAAAGTATGTATAGAAATAAACGAAAATGAAAACACAACAACCCAAAACCTATGGGACACTGTAAAAGCAGTGCTAAGGGGAAGGTTCATAGCATTACAGGCGCACATCAAGAAACAAGAAAAAAGCCAAATAAATAACCTAACTCTACACCTAAAGCAATTAGAGAAGGAAGAAATGAAGAACCCCAGGGTTAGCAGAAGGAAAGAAATCTTAAAAATTAGGGCAGAAATAAATGCAAAAGAAACTAAAGAGACCATAGCAAAAATCAACAAAGCTAAAAGCTGGTTTTTTGAAAAAATAAACAAAATTGACAAACCATTAGCAAGACTCATTAAGAAACAAAGAGAGAAGAACCAAATTAACAAAATAAGAAATGAAAAGGGTGAGATCACAACAGACAACACTGAAATACAAAGGATCATAAGAGACTACTACCAGCAGCTCTATGCCAATAAAATGGACAACTTGGATGAAATGGACAAATTCTTAGAAAAGTATAACTTTCCAAAACTGAACCAGGAAGAAATAGAAGATCTTAACAGAGCCATCACAAGCAAGGAAATCGAAACTGTAATCAAAAATCTTCCAGCAAACAAAAGCCCAGGACCAGATGGCTTCACGGCTGAATTCTACCAAAAATTTAGAGAAGAGCTAACACCTATCTTACTCAAACTCTTCCAGAAAATTGCAGAAGAAGGTAAACTTCCAAACTCATTCTATGAGGCCACCATCACCCTAATTCCAAAACCAGACAAAGATGCCACAAAAAAAGAAAACTACAGGCCAATATCACTGATGAACATAGATGCAAAAATCCTTAACAAAATTCTAGCAAACAGAATCCAACAACATATTAAAAAAATCATACACCATGACCAAGTGGGCTTTATCCCAGGAATGCAAGGATTCTTTAATATCCGCAAATCGATCAGCGTAATACACCACATTAACAAGTTGAAAGATAAAAACCATATGATTATCTCAATAGATGCAGAGAAAGCCTTTGACAAAATTCAACACTCATTTATGATTAAAACTCTCCAGAAAGCAGGAATAGAAGGAACATACCTCAACATAATAAAAGCTATATATGACAAACCCACAGCAAGCATCACCCTCAATGGTGAAAAATTGAAAGCATTTCCTCTGAAATCAGGAACAAGACAAGGATGCCCACTCTCACCACTACTATTCAACATAGTGTTGGAAGTTTTGGCCACAGCAATCAGAGCAGAAAAAGACGTAAAAGGAATCCAGATAGGAAAAGAAGAAGTGAAACTCTCGCTGTTTGCAGATGACATGATCCTCTACGTAGAAAACCCTAAAGACTCTACCAGAAAATTACTAGAGCTAATTAATGAATATAGTAAAGTTGCAGGATATAAAATTAACACACAGAAATCCCTTGCATTCCTATACACTAACAATGAAAAAACAGAAAGAGAAATTAAGGAAACAATACCATTCACCATTGCAACAAAAAGAATAAAATACTTAGGAGTATATCTACCTAAGGAAACAAAAGACCTATACATAGAAAACTATAAAACACTGATGAAAGAAATCAAAGAGGACACAAACAGTTGGAGAAACATACCGTGTTCATGGATTGGAAGAATCAATATTGTCAAAATGGCTATTCTACCCAAAGCAATCTATAGATTCAATGCAATCCCTATCAAGCTACCAACGGTATTTTTTACAGAACTAGAACAAATAATTTCACAATTTGTATGGAAATACAAAAAACCTCGAATAGCCAAAGTAATCTTGAGAAAGAAGAATGGAACTGGAGGAATCAACCTGCCTGACTTCAGACTCTACTACAAAGCCACAGTCATCAAGACAGTATGGTACTGGCACAAAGACAGAAATATAGATCAATGGAACAGAATAGAAAGCCCAGAGATAAATCCACGAACCTATGGACACCTCATCTTTGACAAAGGAGGCAAGGATATACAATGGAAAAAAGACAACCCCTTTAACAAGTGGTGCTGGGAAAACTGGTCAACCACTTGTAAAAGAATGAAACTAGAACACTTTCTAACACCATACACAAAAATAAACTCAAAATGGATTAAAGATCTAAATGTAAGACCAGAAACTATAAAACTCCTAGAGGAGAACATAGGCAAAACACTCTCCGACATAAATCACAGCAAGATCTTCTATGACCCACCTCCCAGAATATTGGAAATAAAAGCAAAAATAAACAAATGGGACCTAATGAAGCTTAAAAGTTTTTGCACAACAAAGGAAACTATAAGTAAGGTGAAAAGACAGCCCTCAGATTGGGAGAAAATAATAACAAATGAGGAAACAGACAAAGGATTAATCTCAAAAATATACAAGCAACTCCTGAAGCTCAATTCCAGAAAAATAAACGACCCAATCAAAAAATGGGCCAAAGAACTAAACAGACATTTCTCCAAAGAAGACATACAGATGGCTAACAAACACATGAAAAGATGCTCAACATCACTCATCATCAGAGAAATGCAAATCAAAACCACAATGAGGTACCATTACACGCCAGTCAGGATGGCTGCTATCCAAAAGTCTACAAGCAATAAATGCTGGAGAGGGTGTGGAGAAAAGGGAACCCTCTTACACTGTTGGTGGGAATGCAAACTAGTACAGCCACTATGGAAAACAGTGTGGAGATTTCTTAAAAAACTGGAAATAGAACTGCCATATGACCCAGCAATACCACTTCTGGGCATACACACTGAAGAATCCAAATCTGAAAGAGACACGTGCACCCCAATGTTCATCACAGCACTGTTTATAATAGCCAGGACATGGAAGCAACCCAGATGCCCATCAGCAGATGAATGGATAAGGAAGCTGTGGTACATATACACCATGGAATATTACTCAGCCGTTAAAAAGAATTCATTTGAATCAGTTCTAATGAGATGGATGAAACTGGAGCCCATTATACAGAGTGAAGTAAGCCAGAAAGATAAAGAACATTACAGTATACTAACACATATATACGGAATTTAGATAGATGGTGGCGATAACCCTATATGCAAAACAGAAAAAGAGACACAGAAGTACAGAACAGACTTTTGAACTCTGTGGGAGAAGGGGAGGGTGGGATGTTTTGAAAGAACAGCATGTATATTATCTATGGTGAAACGGACCACCAGCCCAGGTGGGATACATGAGTCAGGTGCTCAGGCCTGGTGCACTGGGAGGACCCTAAGGAGTCGGGTGGGGAGGGAGGTGGGAGGGGGGATCGGGATGGGGAATACGTGTAACTATATGGCTGATTCATGTCAATGTATGTCAAAACCCACTGAAATGTTGTAAAGTGATTGGCCTCCAACTAATAAAATAATTAAAAAAAAAAAAAAAATGAAGATTCACTAGAAAGTATCAAACAAGGGGGTTACAAGTTCTGATTTTTTTTTTTTTTTGAGAAGGTTTCTCTGGCAATTGTGTGCATAATGTATGTTTGAGAGGGGCAGAAGCAGAAACAAGACAGGCTGCCAGGTGTTGAGGTGGTTAATTAGGAGAAAATAATAACGATAAGAATACTGAGATTTCCAAAGCTGGATATTTTCATGGACTTGGGTGTTTATAAGTAATTCAAATTGGGAAACAGAAATTGAACTTACTGGTAGTGTTTGCTGTTGCTTAGTCACTAAGTCGTTTCCGACTCTTTTGTGACCCCATGAACTGCAGTCCGCCACGCTCCTCCATCCTTGGAATTTTGCCGGCAAGAATACTGCAGTGGTTGCTATTTCCTTCTCCAGGGAATCTTCCCAACCTAGCGATTGAACCTGTGTCTCCTGTATTGCAGGCGGATTCTTAACCACTAAGCTACCTGGGAAGCCATCTTTATACTTAGATTATATTAATTCCTTTTTGTCCATGCATGTGATTAAATTTTTACTAAGTAGCTTTCTGAGAAAGGAAAGAAAAGATCAAAGAAAATACGAGATCTTATATTTGAAAAATGAGACTTATTTAAGTTAAAGTTTGGAAAATAACCTTTTAGCTTATTACAGAATATTGAGCAGAGTTCCCTGTTCTATATTGTAGGTCTTTGTTGGTTACTTATTTTAAATATAGCAGTGTGTGTTTGCATTCCCAAACACCTGATCTGCTCTTCCCCCTAGGTCATCATAAGACCCAAGAGTGGGATTGCTGGGTCACCTGGTAGCTCTATTTTTAGTTTTTTAAGGTGGCAGTCCCCAACCTTTTTGGCACTGGAAACTGGTTTCATGGAAGAGTTTTGCCATAGACCAGTGGTGGGATGGTTTTGGGATGATTCAAGCACATTACATTTATTGTGCACTTTATTGTTATTACATTGTGATGTATAATTAAATAATTATACAGCTAACCATAATGCAGAATCAGTGGGACTTGTGAGCTTATTTTTTGGGGCTTAGAAGTAACACAGGTTCTGGGGAGTGGCTGTAAATATACCTCCTGCTGTGTGACCCTGTTCCTAACAGGCCATGGACTGGTACTGGTTCGTGACCTGGGGGTTGGGGACCCCCATTTTAGGGAACCTCTATACTGTTCTTCATAGTAGCTGTATCAGTTCTCACCAACAGTGCCAGAGGGTTCTCTTTTTTCCACACCCTGTCCAGCATTTATTGTTTGGTGATGGCCATTCTGTCTGGTGTGAAGTGGTCCCTCACTGTAGTGTTGATTTGCATTTCTCTAATAATTAGTGTTTTTGAGTATCTTTTTATGTGCCTCTTGGCCATCTGTATGTGTTCTTTGGAGAAATGTCTATTTAGATTTTCTGCCAGTTTTTTGATTGGGTTGTTTGGTTTTTTTTATATTGAGCCACATGAGCTGTTTATAAATTTTGGAAATTAATCCCTTGCTGGTTGCACCTTTTGCAAATATTTTCTCTTATTCTGTGGGTTGTCCTTTCATTTTGTTTATAGTTTCCTTTGCTGTGTAACAGCTTTTGAGTTTAATTAGGTCCCATTTGTTTGTTTTTATTTTCCATTACTCTAGTAGATGAGTCAAAAAAGTTATTGCTGCAATTTATGTCAAAGAGTGTTCTGCTTATGTTTTCCACCTCTTAATTATAAATGATAAAAGAATTAGTTAATGAATGAAAAACTTACCTGGGGTTGCTGAATATCTTCCTAAAATAAAACATAAGCAAGTGAGTGTGGCATGGTTTGCTAAAATGCTTGATAAAAACATTGTTTAAACTTAATTATCTTGAAGCATTAAATAATATTGGGTCATTTTTATTGACAAATGATCATGTGCTAAGCACTTGTATGAGAGCTTTATGTATTATATAATTTAATCCTCAACAACCCTATGATAAGGATTCTGAGCACAGAGGTTACCAAGGGTCACACAGCTAATGATTAGGGGAGATAAGATCTGACCAAAGCAAACAGGATCTACCCTTGCTTTGAAAAATGTTTTTTTTTTTTTTTTTTAATCAATTTGGCACCATTATCTCAGGATTGGTCTGAATCTGCTGGCCTTTTATGAGTAATATCATACTCTTATTCTCTTTTTTAAATGGTAGACCTGGAACTGGAATCCAGGTTTGCTCTACTCCAGTCTTTGTGTAATTCAGGCTGTTCACAGATTTTTTAGAAGAGGAAATAGTTTACTTGCACTTGTTCTGCAGATGTGTATTGAGCATCTGTATGTTCCAGACACAATATTAGGTTCTGGTAACAGAATTCAAGATGGAACACTGAGCTGACTCTTGAAAAATTGTGGAGTCTACCAGGGGAATCAGCTATTTTAATAAATTACTGCATCAGGGTAGTGAGTACTCTAATAGAAGTGCAAACTTTAAGTGTACTTTAAGAACAGAGAAAGAAGTACCACCCTTTTTTTTTTTTTTTTTTTTAGACGTACCACTCTTATTCCCTTTTCTTTCAGCCCTTTTAAGGAGTTGACATATATTGGGAATTTTGAACTCTCCCCTTATATGTGTCTTAGTCATGTCTGACTTTTTGTGACTGACCCCAAGGACTATAGCCTGCCAGACTCTTCTATCCATGGAATTTCCCAGGACAGAATACTGGAGTGGGTTTCCATTTCCTTCTCCAGGGGATATTCCTGACCCAGGGACTGAATCTGTGTCTCCTGCAATGGCAGGTGGATTCTTTACCACTGAGCCACTTGGCCTGATTCTAAAGGAAAAATGTTTCTTTAACAGTAGGCAGAGAGGGGATAGAGCATGGTACAATGAAGGGCATTGGTAGATGCTTTAAAGAAAAAGGTGAAAGATTAAAGTAATATAAAAGTTATGGAATAAATTGTAGAAGAATATCTTCATGAGGTTTAAGTTGGGAAAGAATTCAAACCTCGATAAGCCAAATCATATTGTGAAAAGCTGAGTTATTTGATTACATCAAAATCTAGTGGGAAAACCACTAGACCACTCAGGTATGACCTAAATCAAATCCCTTATGATTACACAGTGGAAGTGAGAAATAGATTTAAGGGACTAGATCTGATAGACAGAGTGCCTGATGAACTATGGTTGGAGGTTCATGATGTTGTACAGGAGACAGGGATCAAGACCATCCCCAAGAAAAAGAAATGCAAAAAAAGCAAAATGACTGTCTGAGGAGGCCTTGCAAATACCTGTGAAAAAAGGGAAGTGAAAAGCAAAGGAGAAAAGGAAAGATATACTCATTTGAATGCAGAGTTCCAAAGAATAGCAAGGAGAGATAAGAAAGACTTCCTTAGTGATCAGTGCAAAGAAATAGAGGAAAACAATAGAATGTGAAAGACTAGAGATCTCTTCAAGAAAATTAGAGATAACAAGGGAACATTTCATGCAAAGATGGGCTCAATAAAGGACAGAAATGATATGAACCTAAAAGAAGCAGAAGATACTAAGAAGAGGTGGCAAGAATACACAGAAGAACTGTACAGAAAAGATCTTCATGATCCAGATAATCATGATGGTGTGATCACTCACCTAGAGTCACACATCCTGGAATGTGAAGTCAAGTGGGCTTTAGGAAGCATCACTTTTAACAAAGCTAGTGGAGGTGATGGAATTCCAGCTGAGCTATTTCAAATCCTAAAAGATGAGGCTGTGAAAGTGCTGCACTCAGTATGCCAACAAATTTGGAAAACTCAGCAGTGGCCACAGGACTGGAAAAGGTCAGTGTTCATTCCAATCCCTAAGAAAGGCAATGCCAAAGAATGCTCAAACTACTGCACAATTGCACTCATCTCACACGCTAGTAAAGCACAAAATTCTCCAAGCCAGGCTTCAGCAGTATGTGAATTGTGAACTTCCAGATGCTCAAGCTGGATTTAGAAAAGGCAGAGGAACCAGAGATCAAATTGCCAACATCCACTGGATCATTGGAAAAGCAAAAGAGTTCCAGAAAAACATCTATTTCTGCTTTATTGACTATGCCAAAGCCTTTGACTGTGTGGATCACAACAAACTGAGGAAAATTCTCCAAGAGATGGCAATACCAGACCCCCTGACCTGCCTCTTGAGAAACCTGTATACAGGTCAGGAAGCAATAGTTAGAACTGGACATGGAACAACAGACTGGTTCCAAATAGGAAAAGGAGTATGTCAAGGCTGTGTATGTCACCCTACTTATTTAACTTATATGCAGAGTACATCATGTGAAATGCCAGGCTGGATGAAGCACAAGCTGGAATCAAGATTGCCAGGAGAATTATCAGTAACCTCGATATGCAGGTACAGAAAGCGAAGAAGAACTAAAGAGCCTCTTGATGAAAGTGAAAGAGGAAAGTGAAAAAATTGGCTTAAAGGTCAACATTCAGAAAACTAAGATCATGGCATCTGGTCCTGTCACTTCATGGGAAATAGATGGGGAAACAGTGGAAACAGTGGCTGACTTTATTTTTCTGGGCTCCAAAATCCCTGCAGATGGTGACTGCAGCCATGAAATAAAAAGATGCTTGCTCCTTGGAAGAAAGTTATTACCAACCTAGACCACATATTAAAAAGCAGAAACATTACCTTGCTAACAAACGTCCATCTAGTCAAAGCTATGGTTTTTCCAGTAGTCATGTATGTATGTGAGAGTTGGACCATAAAGAAAGCTGAGTGCTGAAGAATTGATGCTTTTGGACTGTGGTGTTGGAGAAGACTTTCGAGAGTCCCTGGACTGCAAGGAGATCCAACCAGTCCATCCTAAGGGAAATTAGTCCTGAATATTCATTGGAAGGACTGATGTTGAAGCAGAAATTCCAAAATTTTGTTCACCTGATGCAAAGAACTGACTCGTTGGAAAAGATCCTGATGCTGGGAAATATTGCAG